>NC_044034.1:353055914-353355914 GCF_901765095.1 Microcaecilia unicolor
TATAGAGTTACTCCAGAGATGTATAGCTGGCAGTGCTGCCACCTATAGGTGTCTTCTGGCCACTCGGTTATAGAGTTACTTCAGAGATGTATAGCTGGCAGTGCTGCCACCTATAGGTGTCTTCTGGTCACTCAGTTATAGATTTACTCCAGGCATATATAGCTGGTAACGCCGCCACCTATCTGTTCAGCTGGTGGTGATGACCATATGGACGAGCATCTCAAACATTTTCATTTCCTTATCTTCCCCATTATGATTTGCAGTATTTTTCATTTTGTTTTGTATTGGTTAGTCTTCACTTTCATTTTGGGGACATTGTCAAAGAGCGGCCCTTTTACTAAACCACCTAAGTGTCTGCGAACGCACCAATGTGCACCAATTTGGAGTTACCACCTGGTTACCACGTGGCTCTTGTGGTAATTTTATTTTTGGCCTGCACCCGATACGCACGTCCAAAAAATAATTTTTATTTTCTGGCACGCACCCACTATGCGCCAAGTGGCATTTGGCACGAGTAGGTCATTACCGCCCGGTTAACGAGCGAGACCTTACTGCTAAGTCAATGGCTGACGGTAAGATCTCAGACCCAAAATGGACGTGTGCCAATTTTTATGTTGCCACACGTTCATTTTCAGCAAAAAAAATTTTAAAAGGCATTTTTTGCAGGCCCATAGAAAAATGGATCTGCGTGCGCTCAAAACACGCGCCTACACTACCGCAGGCCATTTTTCAGCGCACTTAGTAAAAAGACCCCTAAGAGTTTACCCTCTTTCCTGATAGTGCATGCAATGGCATACCGAGGGTGGGGCGGTGGGGGCGGTCCGCCCTGGGTGCACACTGCTGGAGGAGTGCAGGGAGCAGCCGCATGGCTGTCGGTTCCGCTGGTTCCCTGCTTCCTCTGCTACTTCCTGTTCCGGGGCATAGGGAGCAGGGAACCAGCAGAGCCGATAACTGTGTGGCTGCTCCCTGCAGGTAAGAATGCAACCGAGGGGGGGACGCTGATGCACCGGGGGGGGGGGGGGGAGTGACGTGCTGCACCCAGGGGCACGGATGCCACTGCACCCGGAGGGGTGCGCAGCAGCGATCCGCCCTGGGTGGCAGCCGACCAAGGATTGCCACTGAGTGCATGCATATGTTTTTTTTTCTGCTCATTATTATTTGTTAATGACATGCAATCACACGGCATATGTCGGTGACACTTCCTCTGTCATTGCTGTGGCCAGCATTTTAAAATATCCAATCACTATCACCACTGAAATATATTTAGGAGGCCATAAAAAATACCCTACTTAAGAAAAATATATTTTACACTCCATGCACTGTCATGAAAAATAGAGTGCCTTTTCTTTTTCTAAATTCTGGCATTTTGTCGCATTCTGATAAAGTAACATGAAATGCGTTTGTAAGCTCCATTTCTTTATTCCTTGAAAACCCTAAGAGACAGACAGCGCGGAGAGAGGCAGCAGGGACTACAGATGAGCTTGTCTTTCATATTCCTTAACCAGAAAGCCAAAGCCTTTCAGAGCACTTGAGGACTCGGGATCACAATGTTCTCCTCTATTCATACTTCACAACAGTGAAAGCACAAGAAAATGACAGACTTCGTGCCAGTAGTTTCTAATAACATATTGCAATCGGTCGTGCTATCTGCAATATCCCAGTATTAGGCATTGAATATTGTGCATAACACAGGAGATGGGTCACTTCAGAAACTGCTACTCAATCTTCGAGCAACAGGGAACGCATTCAAACCCGGTTTCAATGCAGGGCAAGGAAGTTAACATTTCTGTTTCATTTTCAGTGCATTTTGCTTCATTTTTCCCATCAGTCTCACTTGTTCATTTCTTTTCAGTTTTAGCACAAGGGGCCCCTTTCGCAAAGCAGCGGCTTACCGCTCGCTACAAAGAAAGTACCGCCGAGCTACTGCGGCAGCCCAGCGGTAGTTCCCACCCCCACAGCGCTATTTTTGTAGCGCTGGTGTGTACCTTGCGGTAACCGGGCAGTGTCACTCGCTGTCCGGTTGCCGCCGGCTTAGCGCGAGAGCCCTTACCGCCAACTCAAGGGGTGGCGGTAAGGGCTCCCCCTCGAAGTGGCCTTGCGGCAAGTGCTTGCCACATGGCCATTTCCTCAAAAAAAAAAGAAAGACCTACCTTTTACCTGCTGCGGTAAAAGGGGTCTTCAGTGCACGTCAAAAACACACGCCAGCGCAGGCCCCCTTTTGCCGCAGCTTGGTTAAAAGGGGCCCGAAGGGCCCTGTTTACTAATGTGTGCTAGCGTTTTTAGTGTGTGCTAAAAATTAGCGTGCTCAAACCTTGTAGACGCCCACAGGAATATTATGGGCATCTGCATGATTAGCTTGCATTCAAAATGCTAACGTACCTCTATCATGGCTTAATACATAAGCACATAAGCACCACCATACTGAGAAAAGATCAAGGGTCCATCAAGCCCAGCATCCTGTATCTGACAGCGGCCAATCCAGGCTTCAAGAACCCGGCAACCCCCCCCCCCCCCCCCCCCCCAAAAAAAAAAAAAAATTTTTTTTAATAATGTTCAATGGATTTTTCCTTCAGGAATCTGTCCAAACCCCCCTTAAATTTCGTAAGGCCAGCTGCTGTCACTACATTCTCCGGCAACGAGTTCCAGAGTCCAACTACACGCTGAGTAAACAGGGCCCTAAGGAGTTCTTTTACTAAGCAGCGGTAAGAACTGGCCTTGGCGCCCTTCGCAGGTCTTTCCCACACGCAAAGGCCATTCTTACTGCAGCTGAGTGGAAAGGGTTATTTTCTATTTTTTTCCAATATATTGCTGTGTGCTAATGTTAGCATTACCGCACAGCCATTAAAACGAATTACGGTGGAAGCACCGCTACCTATAAGGAGGCAATAAGGGCTCCCATATTAACCGTGCACTAACTGTTTTGCATGCAGTAATGTAAATGGGCTAATGGGTTAACAAGGGAATGTCCACTCTCTGCTCCTGACACACCCCATCATAAAATGCAAAAAAAATAATTACCATGCCCTAGAGGGCTCACAATGAAAGACAATGGAAGATTGAGAGGGTCTTTTACTAAGGCGCACTCACATTTTTGGCATGCACGTTAGAGACGCCAATGCATTCCTATGGGCATCTCTAACATTTAGCGGGTCCACAATTTTAGCGCACGCTAAAAACGTGAGCGCACCTTAGTGAAAGACCCCCTAAGTGACTTCCCAAAATCACAAGGAACACCAGTGGGATTTGAAACGGGCACCCCTAGATGTCAAGCCCAGTGACCTAACCACTAGCTACTCCTCCACTCCGCACCATATCTGGGATCTGGGTGTCGAATTTAGTGTTTGTCCAATCAGAATCAAAGGAAAGGGCAATAAGAGCTTGAGGAGGCAGTTAGAAGAGGTGGTGGGCCAGTTTGGGACATGCCTGGGGCAAATACAAAGAATGGTGTCTGGAGTGGGATTGACAGATCAAGTGGAGGGCAAAGATGGGATGGTGTTAAGTGTTAGGCTACATATGGAGATTCATATGCTCATCCATTTCAAGTGGAGATGTCTCAATTGGGCAGACTAGTTGGGTCAATTGTTCTGTTTCTGCCATCATTTACTATGTTTCTGTATTGTACTGCACCCTCAGAAAAATAATTTATTTTAATTCAAAGTTACGTCTTTTGAAAAATTGAGACCTGGTGAATGCTAAGAGAACCAGTTTTCAATCTTCAGCAGGACTCCAATCCTTGCTGAGCTCATCGTAAGTCCGGGAATGGGATTCCTGATAGATCTGGTATACCGAGAGTACAGAACATTATGGGAGAAAGTCCTAGAAACATTAGGATACCAATTACTGTCAACTGGGGAAGAATTCTACTGTGTGTACTGACATCCAAAATGCTAAAATGAAGGAAAAGGGAATACATAGGGAGTGAGTGAGTGACTTGGGGGTTCTCCTCTCAAATCTTTTTCTGTTTCCGGCTGTGACCATTTCCTTCATGGGCCAGATACTTACTGGGTCTTTCTCTTGGCTGGCTGTAGATGTAACCAAAAGGTTAAATACGAGTTGCATTAATCTGTATGCCTCAGCAAGTTGAGAAACTGGGAAACCATAATCCCCAAACTATTCATGAAAGAAAGATGACTTAGAGTGAACATTTTTTATTGATGTTATTGCATGACATCGTTGGTGTGGCAGCAGGGATGATGTTTTAGGTTATAGTACAGTGTGACACCAGACAATAGTTCACGGTTGAGATCCTGTTAAGGAAATTACCACATATTATACTATAGAAGTCGACTTGAGACACCTATCCATCTTCGGAAGTGCTGTTCCTTCACAATGAATGGGTATAATAGCTCAATATTTACTATAGTGTCACTTCTGTCCCCATTTCATGCCTCTTTTCCTTGGATATCTTGGGCACTGTCAGCAAATCCACCCTATCGATTCATAGAATATGTTGTCTGAATCATATATCTTTCCCATATTTAGGTAGTAAATCATTATGGAGGATGATGAGATCCGTGTAGTCACCTCCTAGTGAAAAGGCTCTTAAATATTTTTTTTTTTAGCAGTGCGGGACACTGGAGAGGGTCCTTCTTCTGCACGCAGCCTTAGAACACTTCAACCATTATTTTCAGTTCGACATACAGTAAGACACCTCAGTGGCTGGATATTGCTCCGAAACCGTCCTAGATTAAAGTTCAGTAAAAAAAAAAAGCTTCTTTAATTTGTCCTTATCAGATGCCACTTTCAATTAAGTATTGAAAAAAGACCATCTACCAAAGCCGGCAAGAGTTTCCACCTCGATTCATGGTTGAATTGACTGGACAATTAAAAGCTTTACGGAATTCTTCAAAGTTGCTCATTGTTCCGATCACCCTGCGAAGAAATAAAGGAGGGGAGAGAATCATTCTGATTATTTTATTCCACTGCAACAATGGATTTCAGCCAAAAATACAAATTCGGACAAAGACCAGGGGACACTCAATGAAATTACATGGAAACACTTTTTGAAACAAATTGGAGGAAATATTTTTTCACTTAAAGAAAAGTTAAGCTCTGGAACTCGCTGCCAGAGGATGTGGTAACAGTGGTTAGCGTATCTGGGTTTTAAAAAGGATTGCACAAGTACCTGGAGGAAAAGTCCATAGTCTCTTATTGAGATGGGACATGGGGGAAGCCACTGCTTGCCCTGGGATTGGTAGCATGGAATGTTACTACTCTTTGGGGTTCTTTATTTCTAATAAATGCACACCCCCCAGCTTGATACAATAACAACATATGTTTGATTATATTAGATCAGTGCTAGCATGCTTCCTAGCTTTAATAACATGTATATTATTCTTCCGCAAACCTTAAGAATAAACATACTGGGTCAGACCAATGGTCCAACTAGCCCAGTATCCTGTTTCCAACAGTGGCCAATCCAGGTCACAAGTACTTGACAGAAACCCAATTAGTAGCAACATTCCATGCTGAATCCCAAAGAGCAACAAGAATCTGGAATCCCAAAGAGTAGTAGGATTCCGGAATCCCAGAGAGTAGCAACATTCCCCCAATAGCAGTAAGATTCCATGAATTGGGGAAATTTTAACAAAGTTGTTTTCTGTTGTTTCATTTCACTTTCCAAATGAAGCAAATGAAAAAGAATTGCATTTTAGGTATTTTCCTTTTTTATTTTAAAAACTTAAACTAGCCCCCATCACCACAAAAAAATAACCCTCCTGGGCTATCCCAGTGACCCTTTTATCCTACTTATATATATATATTTTTTTGCTGTTGTTACATTTGTACCCCGCACTTTCCCACTCGTGGCAGGCTCAATGCGGCTTACATGGGGCAATGGAGGGTTAAGTGACTTGCCCAGAATCACAAGGAGCTGCCTGTGCCGGGAATCAAACTCCGTTCCTCAGTTCCCCAGGACCAAAGTCCACCACCCTAACCACTAGGCCACTTTAAAATCTGGTAGATCAATAGCTGGTGTGATTTGGAAGTGTGGCATCAGCAAGAGTAACTGGGGATTGCCCCTTACCTTTGAAGACTTAAGACATATAAATGGCTTAAGGCAGACCAGACAGAGGTGGCTGGGAGGGATGAGGGTAGGGGGTATTTTTTCTGGTTGAAGAAGTAGCAAGGAGTCTCTCTCTCTCTCTCTCTCTCAACTCCCACTCTCTCTACTACTACTACTACTTATCATTTCTATAGCACTACTAGACGTACACAGCGCTGTACACTGGACATGAAGAGACAGTCCCTGCTCCACAGAGCTTACAATCTAATTAGGACAACAAACAGGACAAATAAGGGATATTCTTTCCATACCAACATGTCTGTCTCTCTTCCTCCCCATCCTGTCCCTACCAATCAATCTGTTCCATTCTCTCTCTCTTTCTCTCTCCCTATTCTTTCCTCAGCAACCTCTGTCTCTTTCTCCCAATCCTGTGCCTTCCAATCTGTCTCTCTCAATTCCCATTCTATCCCCACCAATCTCTCTCTCTCTCCCCCAATTCCCATCCTGTCCCCACCAATTTTCTGTCTGTTCCTTAATTCCCATCATGTCCCTGTCTCCCTTTCTCAACCTTGTACCATGTCTCCCCCTTCCCCCAATTTTTTTCTCTGTCTCTCAGCCTCATACTTTGTCCCTACCAATCAGTCTCTCTCTTGTACCCTGTCTCTGCCTCCACAAGTCACTTTTCTCTGTCTCTCTCTCTCTCCTCATGCTAGTTCACCATCTGAGTTCTCTTTCCTGTCAGACTGCATATTCCATCCTCCCTCTCTTTACCCCCCCCCCCCCCCCCAACACACAAACATACACAGGTATCCTGCTTATCTTTACTCCTCAGAGACAGCTGAAAACAGTTTAAAGGCTGGCAGTGAAGGAGTGCAAAGGTAAGCTGATGAGCACCTCCACGCCCCTTCCACTTTCCTCTTGAGGGTCTCTGAGTCAGGGCATGTTAGCAAGATAACTAGAATGGGGTCCACATTGTTGGGGGAGCACCACCTGCTAAAAGGAGATTGACAGGAGAGTCCTGCAGTGTACATTCATGTTAGAGCTATACCGAATAGCATATTTTACTATTCAGCTGAATACAAGTAATGAAAAATATTATTTGGCTGAAAATGAATGAGTATTGAGATTTTAACATAAAAAAATAATAAAAGAAGCAATGTGAAATCAGAGTTCAAGTGTTTATTTCGGTAGGATTTAGCACATTATTCGGATTTAAATCGGCCAAATTTGAATAATGCATTTGGGGCTAAATTGAATTGAATATGAACAATTCATGTTCCCCTTCAACCTCTCTCCCTCTTGAATTTCGACAGGATACTATTACTACTACTACTTAACATTTCTAGAGCGCTACTAGGGTTACGCAGCGCTGTACAATTTAACAAAGAGAGACAGTCCCTGCTCAAAGAGCTTACAATCTAATAGATAAGAGTGAGACAAATCTAGGACAATCAAGCCATTGTGACATCACTGATGAGGTTGGCTCTTAGGCATTGGTGGAATGAGGCATTATGACATCACAGTATCAGAAGTGAGTCAAATACAGGGCAATCAAACCATGTGACATCACTGATGAGGTTGGCTCTTAGGCATTGGTGGAATGAGGCATTATGACATCACAATCTCAGCTCTGGTTAAATCACTGCTATATGTAATACTACTACTACTACTTAACATTTCTAGAGCGCTACTAGGGTTACGCAGCGCTGTACAATTTAACAAAGAAGGACGGTCCCTGCTCAGGTGAGCTTACAATCTAAAGGACAAAATGTCAAGTTGGTGTAGTCTAGATTTCTGAGTATAGGTGTGGTGGTTAGGTGCCGAAGGCGACATTGAAGAGGTGGGCTTTGAGCAGTGATTTGAAGATGGGCAGAAAGGGGGCTTGGCGTATGTGCTCAGGGAGTTTGTTCCACGCTTGAGGTGAGGCGAGGCAGAAAGGGCGGAGCCTGGAGTTGGCGGTGGTGGAGAAGGGTACTGAAAGGAGGGATTTGTCTCGAGAGCGGAGGTTACGGGTAGGAACGTAAGGGGAGATAAGTACATAAGTACATAAGTAGTGCCATACTGGGAAAGACCAAAGGTCCATCTAGCCCAGCATCCTGTCACCGACAGTGGCCAATCCAGGTCAAGGGCACCTGGCACGCTCCCCAAACGTAAAAACATTCCAGACAAGTTATACCTAAAAATGAGGAATTTTTCCAGTCCATTTAATAGCGGTCTATGGACTTGTCCTTTAGGAATCTATCTAACCCCTTTTTAAACTCCGTCAAGCTAACCGCCCGTACCACGTTCTCCGGCAATGAATTCCAGAGTCTAATTACACGTTGGGTGAAGAAAAATTTTCTCCGATTCGTTTTAAATTTACCACACTGTAGCTTCAACTCATGCCCTCTAGTCCTAGTATTTTTGGATAGCGTGAACAGTCGCTTCACATCCACCCGATCCATTCCACTCATTATTTTATACACTTCTATCATATCTCCCCTCAGCCGTCTCTTCTCCAAGCTGAAAAGCCCTAGCCTTCTCAGCCTCTCTTCATAGGAAAGTCGTCCCATCCCCACTATCATTTTCGTCGCCCTTCGCTGTACCTTTTCCAATTCTACTATATCTTTTTTGAGATACGGAGACCAGTACTGAACACAATACTCCAGGTGCGGTCGCACCATGGAGCGATACAACGGCATTATAACATCCGCACACCTGGACTCCATACCCTTCTTAATAACACCCAACATTCTATTCGCTTTCCTAGCCGCAGCAGCACACTGAGCAGAAGGTTTCAGCGTATCATCGACGACGACACCCAGATCCCTTTCTTGATCCGTAACTCCTAACGCGGAACCTTGCAAGACGTAGCTATAATTCGGGTTCCTCTTACCCACATGCATCACTTTGCACTTGTCAACATTGAACTTCATCTGCCACTTGCACGCCCATTCTCCCAGTCTCGCAAGGTCCTCCTGTAATCGTTCACATTCCTCCTGCGACTTGACGACCCTGAATAATTTTGTGTCATCGGCGAATTTAATTACCTCACTAGTTATTCCCATCTCTAGGTCATTTATAAATACATTAAAAAGCAACGGACCCAGCACAGACCCCTGCGGGACCCCACTAACTACCCTCCTCCACTGAGAATACTGGCCACGCAATCCTACTCTCTGCTTCCTATCTTTCAACCAGTTCTTAATCCATAATAATACCCTACCTCCGATTCCATGACTCTGCAATTTCTTCAGGAGTCTTTCGTGCGGCACTTTGTCAAACGCCTTCTGAAAATCCAGATATACAATATCAACCGGCTCCCCATTGTCCACATGTTTGCTTACCCCCTCAAAAAAATGCATTAGATTGGTGAGGCAAGACTTCCCTTCACTAAATCCGTGCTGACTTTGTCTCATCAGTCCATGTTTTTGTATATGCTCTGCAATTTTATTCTTAATAATAGCCTCCACCATCTTGCCCGGCACCGACGTCAGACTCACCGGTCTATAATTTCCCGGATCTCCTCTGGAACCTTTCTTAAAAATCGGAGTAACATTGGCTACCCTCCAGTCTTCCGGTATTACACTCGATTTTAGGGACAGATTGCATATTTCTAACAGTAGCTCCGCAAGTTCATTTTTTAGTTCTATTAATACTCTGGGATGAATACCATCAGGTCCCGGTGATTTACTACTCTTCAGCTTGCTGAACTGACCCATTACATCCTCCAAGGTTACAGAGAATTTGTTTAGTTTCTCCGACTCCCCCGCTTCAAATATTCTTTCCGGCACCGGTGTCCCCCCCAAATCCTCCTCGGTGAAGACCGAAGCAAAGAATTCATTTAATTTCTCCGCTACGGCTTTGTCCTCCTTGATCGCCCCTTTAACACCATTTTCGTCCAGCGGCCCAACCGACTCTTTGGCCGGTTTCCTGCTTTTAATGTATCTAAAAAAGTTTTTACTATGTATTTTTGCTTCCAACGCTAATTTCTTCTCAAAGTCCTTTTTTGCCCTCCTTATCTCCGCTTTGCATTTGGCTTGGCATTCCTTATGATCTATCCTGTTACTTTCAGTTGGTTCTCTTCTCCACTTTCTGAAGGATTGTTTTTTGGCTCTAATGATTTCCTTTATCTTACTGTTTAGCCACGCCGGCTGACGTTTAGTCTTTTTTCCCTTTTTTCTAATACGTGGAATATATTTGAAGGTAGAGAGGTAAGGAGGGGCTGCGGGTCGAGTGCATTTGTAGGTTAGTAGGAGAAGCTTGAACTGTATGCGGTACCTGATCGGAAGCCAGTGAAGTGACTTGAGGAGAGGGGTGATATGAGTATATCGGTCCAGGCGGAAGATAAGACGTGCAGCCGAGTTCTGAATGGACTGAAGGGGGGATAGATGGCTAAGTGGGAGGCCAGTGAGGAGTAGGTTGCAGTAGTCAAGGCGAGAGGTAATGAGAGAGTGGATGAGAGTACGGGTGGTGTGCTCAGAGAGGAAAGGGCGAATTTTGCTAATGTTATAGAGGAAGAAGTGACAGGTCTTGGCTATCTGCTGGATATGGATATACCATGATGGATATGGATATACCATGATGGATATGGATATACCATGATTATGCTAGGGTTCACACTCTCCGCAGACCTTGCTGGATTTCAGAGGTGCACAACTCTCCATACTTACCACATCGTCTCCCTTAAACCCTACCAACAGAGGCTGCTGCATTGGGGTGCACATGAGTGCTGACACTCACATACACACGCTGCCCTCTGGTGACCGAAAGATGCCGCTTCCCGGTTACACTACTTTACCTGTACTGAGGGGGACTATGGGCCCCATTTTGTATTTGGTCTCTTGCAGCTTCCGGTCGAAAACTGTTACATCTCACCTAGGGTGGCAAAAAAAAACAAAACAAAACATACATTTTTTTTAAAAAATGGCTTTGTCTTGTTATGCTCTTTTTGGAATGCAATAAATCACTCTCCCACAAACAATAAAAAAAAAAGGAAAAGATGGATTAAAATGTGAAGTTGGCAGGTCTGATATTTTTTTTTTTTAAAAGGTGGACTTGTCTATACAGTACCATAAACAAAACAGAAATGTATTTGCTGTATTCTATCTGAAGAGCAATCTAATGCAAGCTGCAGGCAGTGGAAGAATATTTCACCTGTCTCATCGGGGTTTCCTGATGCTATTGCTATCACTATTCTCGCACAGCAGCAATAGCGCTGCAACCGTCAAATGGATTTTGAGAGAACACGTCCTCTCTTAAGTACGCCGTGGTGTCTGATGAAAGACATAGGAGAGTCAGACAAAGGAAGCAGGATTTCAAAAGGTTTTCCCAACGTGTCCCAAATCTCCTGTCTTGGAGGCGCTCACGGATACATTTATCTGCTGCACATGGACATGTAAATATCAGTACTCTGTGTAATTACATATTATGGGCTAGATTCTATACATGGCGCCTGAAAATTCCAAGCTGAAAAAAAATGCGCCTAGTGTGTTCTCTAAAGTGTGCCTATATTTTATAGAATAGGCCTAAGTCTCCGTGTGGTATATAGAATTCACTGAGCACATCTCCATGCAACTAAATTTAGTCGCAGCCATTTACGCCATGTTTTACCTGGCATAAATCGCAATGCCTAGATTAGGTGCCTGGCCCATAGCCATGCCCCCTTTTCAACTATGTGATTTAGAATTTAAGTGTACCACGTTATAGAATACGTTTAGCGAGTTGTGTGTGAAAATCTTAATTAATGCCAATTAGTGCTGATAATTGCTTGTTAACATCCAATTGGCCGCACCGATTAGCTAGTTAACCATTTAAGATACGTGTAATGTTATAGAATATGCTTTGATTTCCACATGGAAATTAAGGTGCGATATATTGAATCCCGAGGTATGGGGGAATTCTGTAAATAGCACTGAAAAATGGGCAACCGGCAAAAATTGGTGCTGAGCACTATTCTATAAGTGCCATGTGCTCTCAATACAATAGCATATGTTCATAAGTACATAAGTGCTGCCATACTGGGACAGATCGAAGGTCCATCAAGCCCAGTATCTTGTTCCCAACATTGGCCAATCCAGGTTACAAGTATCTGGCAAGATCCCAAAAGAGCACAATACATGTTAGGCTGCTTATCCTCCACCTCCTCTTAGTAATTAATTTTTTACATTATTACTTTTAAATCTTCTATCTGACTTGGCACGTGTTTCGCTAGACGCTTTATCAAAGAAGTCCTCTATAAATTAATATCCATCAGCCTGCCAACATCATGCCAGACAAGGTCGTGTTTGGCATGATGTCGGCAGGCTGACGGATAAAGTGTCTAGCGAAACACGTGCCTTGTCAGAAGAGTGCCCCAATAGCCAACTACATTGAGAGTTTTCCTTTTTAAGATGAGTATTGAATAAAAGTTAAATACGATCAGATAGAAGATTTAAAAGTAATAATGTAAAAAATTAATTACTAAGAGGAGGTGGAGGATATTGAACCGATGACGATTGGAGTACATAAGTATCTGCATAAGAGTTGATGGATGCAATGCAGTACAACTAAGGTTCACAGTCCAACACTTTTTGGTTGAATCAGAGTGATATTCAAAAAGATTTATGGGATATCGTAAAGAGACACGGTGTTGGATAGAGATTCAGCAAAACATTTCATTTATAGTCTACTTTTGGTCGATATTTTATAAACTAAAGCACATCAACTATCCCACAGTCATGAATCTCCTGCCGATCTGAGCGGTGCAACTTGCCGGTACAAAACTCAAACCGCTAGATTTACAGCACCCACCTCCTCATTGATCAGGTGGGGGATGGTTGTCCCCCACCCGACACGCTTTCAAGAAAATTTAAGATGAGTACTTTAGCTATTCTACGTAAACTTTCAAGTTTTTCAAGTTTAAGATGATATATTAGTGGGAAAGTATTTTTCACTGCCTGATCAGTGTACCCGATGGGTACAGTAAATCTTGCGGTTTGAGTTTTGTACCGGCAAGTCGCACCGCTGAGATCGGCAGGAGTTAACAATCAGGACTGTGGGATAGTTGGTGTGCTTTCGAATGTAGTGACCCACAGTAGAGATTTGCCAAGAGAGAACTGATATTTTATGATCTACTCAACCCCAACTATCAATAAGATCTTAAATGTAGAATCTAAACCATCATAGAATAGGTCTCTGATCATCTAGTTAATCTAAATAGTTTATATGTAACTAGCCGTTAAGCCTGTTAAAATGGACGAGATTTCCAGCTACCCTCCTCGCCGCCGCTCCCACCCCCCTCCGTGCCGCTCCCACCCCCCTCCGTGCCGGGCCCCTCCGTGTGAAAGTGCTGCAGGCAGCAGCAGATCGCTCTGCTGCTGCCTGCAGCGCTTCCACACAGAGGTGAGAGCGCTGTCAGGTCAGTGCAGGGGGCCCGATACGGAGGGGGGCGGGAGCGGTGGCGGGGATGGGGGGGAGGGTGGAGGTTGGTGCGCGCGATGTTCGTTTCCAGGCTCCAGCGACAGTGTCCGACTCCATTTCCCTCTCTGTTCCGCCCTCTGACGTCATCACGTCTTGATGCGAGGGTGGGACAGAGATGGAAGTCTCTACTGCGCATTTGCAGGTGAGTCGGTCACTTGCCATTTATATGTTTGATGGACCTTCTTCATGGGAGGACAATACAAAGCAAAATCACTCTCATATGTCTTGGTCACCATAATATTTTCATTAGTTCATCATAATAGATGATGTAATGCTTTCAAATATCAAAATCATTGAAATAAATTTTAAAAACTCAAATTTATCTTTTAGTTTTATAATCATTGCATATGTTGGTATCACTTACTGATCACTGAAGAAGTTTTAAGACCATGATCGCAATAATTACGGTAATCTCTTTATGTCTACTACTAACATTTTGATTCAAGGTTTAACTGTACTATTCTAATGTATTTTATTTTAAGTGTGTCCATCTTTATCGTATCTTTTTAAATATTTTAAAAATCATTTTGTATGCTGTTTGAATTTTTTTTTTAACTTTTATATCATTCATTTTTTGTATGTTTTATGAACGTTTACTGATTTGCACTATTTTTAATAGATCCCTGACCCAGGCTCTTTGCCAAAACGCAGCCCATGTTAGGTCCTTCAATAAACTGTAAACACCAACCCATCCTTGGAGGCTGATCGTGATTTCTGCAATTGTCTTGGTTTCCTGTACTTTGGATTCCCTCTTTTTTGCTCATGGGCGTACAGTAGGTGAGCAATATCATTCCCAAATTAATATATCAGAGTAGCAACTGTTCAACAATAAACAGAAACTGTCATTCCTAAGCCAAGCATGTCTGAAATATTTTCTGATACTTACGTGGGCATAACTTATGAAAAAGAGTTGGTTATTGGTAAAGCTAATGCCAGGTAAAAGAGCTTCTTCTTTGCCTCCTTTCTGTTCTTTGATCCATTTCCTGTAAGCCTGAACGAAGACATTTAGTTTTGTTTAAAAGAAGTAACAATTATGGTCAGCCATCTTTAAACAATGTACAATGTTTTACTGGCAAGCATATAATTTGAGCTCCTGACCCCATATTTGAATCTGTTTAACTAGCAAACTAATAGATTACTCCAGTGGCATACCAAGGGGGGGGGGGGACGGTGGGGGCGGTCCGCCCCGGGTGCACGCCGCTGGGGGGTGCCGCGGCGCGCGCCTGCTCCGAGTTCGCTAAACTTCTTTGCTCGTTCGCTGCAGCTCCCTCTGCCCCGGAACAGGTTACTTCCTGTTCTGGGGTAGAGGGAGCTGTAGCGAACGAGCAAAGAAGTTTAGCAAACTCGGAGCAGGCGCGTGCCGCAGCACCCCCCCCCCCCCAGCGGCATGCACCCGGGGGGGGGTGTCATTTCGCCGGAGGGGGGGGAGGTGTAATTTAGTGGGAGGGGCGGCGCATCGGCGCTCCGCCGCGGGTGCCATCCAGGCAAGGAACGCCACTGGATTACTCACCTCACAATATAACACAAGCAAATTCACCACAATAACCACACCAAATGTTTCCCTACCCGTCTCAAACACACTGAAAATTCTCGGAGTCACCATTGATCGAAACCTCACACTTGAAAACCACGTGAAGAATACAACCAAGAAAATGTTTCACGCCATGTGGAAACTTAAAAGAGTAAAACCTTTCTTCCCTAGATCCATCTTTCGCAATCTGGTACAATCAATGGTACTAAGCCACCTGGACTATTGCAACGCACTATACGTTGGCTGCAAAGAACAGACTATCAAAAAACTTCAAACAGCCCAGAATACCGCAGCCAGACTCATATTCGGAAAAACAAAATATGAAAGTGCAAAAC
Source organism: Microcaecilia unicolor (assembly GCF_901765095.1). Classification (NCBI taxonomy): domain Eukaryota; kingdom Metazoa; phylum Chordata; class Amphibia; order Gymnophiona; family Siphonopidae; genus Microcaecilia; species Microcaecilia unicolor. Next base: position 353,071,225 of record NC_044034.1, read on the forward strand.
CCCTAAGAAAGAAACTGCACTGGCTCCCACTCAAAGAAAGAAGCACGTTCAAGATATGCATGATTGTTCATAAAATCATTTACGGAGACGCCCCAACCTACATGCTAGACCTCGTCGACCTCCTAGAAATGCTAAAAGATCTGCCCGCACATTTCTTAATCTACACTTCCCCAGCTGTAAAGGATTAAAATACAAACAAACACATGCGACCAGCTTCTCATACATGAGCACACAACTGTGGAATGCACTACCAACAAAACTGAAAACAATTAACGAAATAACTAACTTTCGCAAATCTCTGAAAACCTCTCTTTTCAACAAGGCCTACCACGAGAATCCGTAACTTAACTATAACACTTCACCACCTCACCCTGACTCTAAACCACGTCTTTCTTTAAAGGTTGGCCTAGTTCTTCTCAGACATCCTTGATCTCTTTGTAACACCAATTGTATCTTTTACCCTGTAATGGCGATGCCATAACAGACTTTGTAAGCCATATTGAGCCTGCAAATAGGTGGGAAAATGTGGGATACAAGTGCAATAAATAAAAATAAATAAATTATCCCTGGTTATATAACCCTGCATGTTTTCTTGGTTCTGTATTAAGCACTGACAGCATGAAGCATTAGGGAGATATTCTTGGTGGACCATCTTGTTCAGGGATCTTTTTACTAAGGTGCGCTGAAAAATGGCCTGTGGTAGTGTAAGCGCATGTTTTAGACGCCCGCAGATCCATTTTTGAGGGCACCTGTAAAAATGCCTTTTTCAAAATTTTGACCGAAAATGGACGTGTGGCAAAATGAAAATTGGCGCGCGTCCATTTTGGGTCTGAGACCTTACCGCCAGCCATTGACCTAGCGGTAAAGTCTCGCGCAGGTGGTAATGACCTACGCATGCCAAATGCCACTTGGCGCGCGGCAGAAAGCAAAAACTATTTTTTCAGCCGTGCTTATCGGACATGCGCCAAAAAATGAAATTACCGCAGGAGACACGTGGTAGCTATGCGATAACTCCATGTTGGAGTGCGTGGGGCGCGCATAGACGCTTACGTGGCTTAGTAAAAGGGCCCCTTTATTATGTCACCATTTCCCATAATTCTCTTGTCTGGTTTATCTTCAGTAGATGTAAGCTGCACACAGCAGAGACTGTCCTTATGTGTGAGTGTGTGTGTGTGTGTGTGTACCTCTACTAGTGTTGTAGAAACGATAATTAGTAGTAGTAGTAAAAAGAGATTTGTACCCGGAAGGATTCTCTCAGTCCTCCATTATCTGCGATATTTTCTGCCAGAGTTCTCCTCCCTTTTACCTAAGAAAGATAAAAACAGGCATTGTAACGCTTTTTCCTACAGGCACGCTTTGTGTTATCTGCTTCCAAACACAAACTCGAAAGGGGGTGAAATATGAAAGGCATATGTTGGAGGTGATTTTGTAAGATTATTTTCACACATACACGGCTGCACAGGTGTCTAAATGGTCTAGAAATGTTGATGCTGGTCAAGCCTGTGCCTACAAGATAGACATGACTTCTGCCATTTACCCTAGTAGTTTATAAAGACTAAAGCGGCACTTTAGAAATGACGTTCAAATCGGAATTTAGACATCTAAGTCGGGATTGTCTGAAGTTCCACTGTATCTTACAACAGGATCTATGGATGTAGAATCTGTTCTAAAATACGTGGAGGGGCATTTTCGATATGACGTCCAAATCTGATGTTGGACGTTTTGTGGAAAACGTCCAAAAATCCAGTAGCGGTCATGGCCATTTTCAAACCGAAAAAAAGCTCTATTTTTTTTCTTCAAAAATGCCCATTTTAGTGCATCTATTTTTTTGGACCATTAAAAAAAAAACGTTCATGTGAAAAACACACAAAAAGTCATTGGGATGTTGGAGGAGCCAGCATTCTTAGTAGACTGGCAACAGACATCCCAGCAGAGCAGTGGGGCACCCTAGGGGGCACTGAAGTGCATTTCACATAAAAGCTCCCAGGTACACATCTCACCCTTAGCCCCTTATATTGTAGGGTGAGCCCTCTAGAAACCCACCAAAAACCTACTGTACCCAACTGTACACCACTACAATAGCCCTCAAGGCTGACGGTATCACCTATATGTGGGTACAGAGGGTTTTTGGTGGGTTTTGGAAGGCTCACACTTTCCGCCACAAGTGTACCAGTCGGATATGGGCCTGGGTCCCCTTCTCTATCTTCTACTGCACCAACCACTAGGCTACTCCAGAGACCTGCTTTCAACCCTTGTTGGGTCTTTCTAAAAGAGATTTGCAGGCCTTACAAGTTGCCCAGAATGCTGCTGCCTGTTTGATTACTGGGTGTCCTTGTTATGAACATATTATGCCTTTTTTTAAAAGCAACTTTATTGGCTGCCTGTTATCTGGCATATACATTTTAAAATCAAAATCCCCAAGGTTAATAAACACAGAAAATATTTTGTTTGATGCACAGGTCAAGTTTTTTAATTAAAAAAAGCAAGCTCCTGAAGTGTATCAGTAAAATTCCTAACAAGTATGAGTCTTTGATCTAGGCCTAATTAGTCTATGGAGTCCTCCTGGAGGAGCAAAACAAGCACTATAAATCTCTATATGTGTTCCTACATAACAAAGATATATGGGATTATAATATATAGTGGAGGAGTGGCCTAGTGGTTAGGGTGGTGGACTTTGGTCCTGGGGAACTGAGTTCGATTCCCGGCACAGGCAGCTCCTTGTGACTCTGGGCAAGTCACTTAACCCTCCATTGCCCCATATAAGCCGCATTGAGCCTGCCATGAGTGGGAAAGTGCAGGGTACAAATGTAACAAAAATAAAATAGATACTATTGGAGATTCTACATGGAATGCTGCTACTATTGGAGATTCTACATGGAATGTTGCTATTCCACTAGCAACATTCCATGTAGAAGGCTGCATGGCCTGCGCGGCCACATGGTTAGGGTGGTGGACTTTGGTCCTGAGGAACTGAGTTCAATTCCCACTTCAGGCACAGGCAGCTCCTTGTGACTCTGGGCAAGTCACTTAACCCTCCATTGCCCCATGTAAGCCGCATTGAGCCTGCCATGAGTGGGAAAGCACAGGGTACAAATGTAACAAAAAATCAAATATATGGCACTATCCAGCATTAATAACCTGACTTCAAAAATGTAGACTCAAGCTTATTTTGTCTTTCAATGAAAAGCCTATTATTTGCTGAAGCTGCGACCTTGCATATAGATGAAGACTGCTAACAAGGGTCCCGATGTGCTAGAATAACAAGGTTATCATCAGCATCGACGTCATGGCCAGAACAGTCAAGGACTCTTGGAATTACCCTTGTAGATGGAGAGACGCTGTGGCTGGCAAATTGCACATTGTTTATGAAACCCAGGCTCCTTGCCAAGGTGACTCCTTCAATGTGGTGCTAGTGAGACAATCAGTTGTCCCTTGAAGCCACAATATTTGGGGGTAAACAAAATTATATGTGCATCATTCGCAAGGCCAAAATGTATGCTATTAGCACAGCTGCAGCCCATGATTTATGTAAAAAAGGGGCTCTTATCTGAGGCAATGGGTTGCTGTGTTAATATTCCATCCAAGGAGCAGAGTGCGCTGAATCTGATTGATCATCTGAGGAACAAGCTGCCACCTGCTTGAAGCCTACATCAGGTTATAAGTAATGCCACACTGGGAAAAGACCAAGGGTCCATCGAGCCCAGCATCCTGTCCACGACAGCGGCCAATCCAGGCCAAGGGCACCTGGCAAGCTTCCCAAACCTACAAACATTCTATACATGTTATTCCTGGAATTGTGGATTTTTCCCAAGTCCATTTAGTAGTGGTTTATGGACTTGACCTTTAGGAAACCGTCTAACCCCTTTTTAAACTCTGCTAAGCTAACCGCCTTCACCACGTTCTCTGGCAACGAATTCCAGAGTTTAATTATGCGTTGGGTGAAGAAAACTTTTCTCTGATTTGTTGTAAATTTACTACACTGTAGTTTCATCGCATGCCACCTAGTCCTAGTATTTTTGGAAAGCGTGAACAGACGCTTCACATCCACCTGTTCCACTCCACTCATTATTTTATATACCTCTATCATGTCTCCCCTCAGCCGTCTCTTCTCCAAGCTGAAAAGCCCTAGCCTCCTTAGTCTTTCTTCATAAGGAAGTCATCCCATCCCCGCTATCATTTTAGTCGCCCTTCGCTGCACCGTTTCCAATTCTGCTATATCTTTCTTGAGATGTGGCGACCAGAATTGAACACAATACTCAAGGTGCGGTCACATCACGGAGCGATATAACGGCATTATGACATCCTCACACCTGTTACCTTTCCTAATAACACCCAACATTCTATTCGCTTTCCTAGCCGCAGCAGCACACTGAGCAGAAGTGTCAGGTACCCCCCAATAACACCCCAAAAAGGGTTGTCTCTGTATGCGCTCACTCTCTTGTCCAAAACCTTCTGTATGCCCGTCACAAGACTGTCACTTGTCCCTTTGTCTGTTCTAAGCAGCACAGCCATATTGATTCAATCTGCTTCACTGGATCTCTGTCACTCACAGTACCTAACATATAAATATAAAGTTATTGTTTTCAAAGGAAAACCACCTGAGTCATTCTTGACAAATAGAAAAGTGTATGAGCTATTTGATGTGAAGAGGTTTTGATGGAACAAGCTGGTTCTAATGTTTCACGGTTAATGTTTTCTTATAAACGTGACAAAGGCTTTTCCATCATAGTCTGCCATTCTCAGTTTACTTACGTTCAAACCAGCTAGCTTCCAGTAGTAGTTACTATACTGGTCTATCATACATTTTGTTTTCTCCTTGAATTTCTCTTCCGATTCGTTCGTCCACCATGTATCTAGATTTCCGTTTTTGTCATATTTCCGGCCTATATAATATACAAAATGCAAAGAAAGCAGTCAAAATAAAAAGGTCTGTGTGCTACTTAATGACTGTAAATCTAGTGGAAACATTCAAGTTCAAAATTAATTAATTCACTACACACATCCCCCGATCCCCTCCATCAAAGGCCCTGCCCCATCAAACCTCCCCCAAGAGACACTCCACCCCCTTAAAAAGGCTCTTTACCCTTCTGAATAAAAAACCCATTTCCCCCAATGCAGACCCCTCCCCCTGGACTACTGGTGTTTAGTGGTGGGTGAGCAGGAGTAATCCCCAGTCACTCTTCCCCTAGCACTGGTCAGCCCATAGCTGTAGTCTTACAGCTTTATCGCTAGGGTTGACCAAAATCATTTTGAAGTCAGCAGCCTATTGGAGAGAAATAACTAGGGATTGCTCCTGCCCCCTCCCCCATCGCTAGACTCTAAGAATAGCCCCAGTAGGTCTATCGAGGTGCCAGTGAGAAATTGTGATCTCCAGTTGAGTGGCCTCCTGTTCAGCGACAGCAGGAAGCACCTTCATAAAGCACCGTCTCCTGCTACCGCTGATCCCACACCCCATTGCATCAGGAGATGATGCTTTATGGACAGCGAGACCATTCCTGTAGCCGTTGGCCGCGAATCAGCTGTGCTGGGGTGGAGAAATGGGTGGAGTTGGGTGGAGAAATGGGCAGGGCAGTGAAGAGATGGGATGGGCTGGGGGTGGACCCTAAATCTCCCACTGAGTGGATTGGCCCTCTTGGCAGCTCCGGGGTGGGGGACAGTGGCGTAGCTGTGGGTGGGCCTGGGTGGGCAGAGTCCCACCCATTCCTGACTCAGGCTCACCCCGTATGGCCTTCAAAATAGTTCAGCAGCGGCTGCCTCACTCCCCTCTCTCCTTCTCCATCACCCCCAGAACTGGCATTTGCCTCCTGCCTGCAGCTCCACAACACACCCCCTTCCCTGTTCTACCTCTGCACCTTCCTCAGCAGCTTTCATTTGCCACACCCTGCCCTCACTGACATCACTTCCTGTTTCCTCCCTGGCAGGACGTAGCAGAGGGAAGCCTGCGGGGCTGGTCAGGCAGTGGATATACATAGCTGCTGTTGAAAGTACTGAGGTATGGGGGTAGTTTCAGAGAGGGTGGAGATGCTGGGCCTCAGGGAGGGGAGGGGAATGCTGGATCTGGTGGAGAAAGATGCAGGACAAAGGAGGGGAGATTTTAGAAGGCCCACCCTTCCAAATTCTGGGCCCACCCAAAATGAAAGGTCTGGCTACGCCCCTGGTGGGGGAGCTTTACTGGTGGAATGATCAGGGGTGGGTGTCGGAATTAAGATACCACTAGCCTCATTAAGAGGGCTAGACTTGAGGCCTGCTATCTGCATTACTGCAGCCAGGAATGCACGATTTTCCAGGCTGTATCATCGCAAATTTATATTTACTGCAGGGGTCATTAACCTGTGATTCTGCAGGTTAGTGACTCCCGCAGTACATATTACTGCATTAAAGTGTGCTGTCTTTCCAGAGCTTAGTAATTACACCTTTGGAAGTTAGCTGGGCAAATCTTTTGAACATCATGTATCCTGCATATGTGCCTTGTTCAGCTATTTCTATCAGACCTTAGCAGTAATTAAAGCATCTTTGAACATTTCCTGGCTCTATTAAGGTGTCTTCTCTGCTTTTTCATAGTTAATTGATTTTTGATAGTCCAGTACTGCAAATCATTTAATTGGTCAAGAAAAGGAGTACATGGGGGGAAAACAGTACCACAGCATGCAGCAACAGTAAATTTGAGATACCTTAATCATCCTATATAATAATTCTCACCTCCAACGTTCTAATGTGCCTGGGGACCGTGGATCCCTCGGAAGTGGTCTGCTAGGCAGGCACGCACTGACGTCAGTGACAGCTGATTCCGAGGCAAGGGAGGAGTAGGGAAACACGCGGAGCGTGTTTCCCTACTCCTCCCCCTGCCTCAGAATCAGCTGTCACCCCCGCACTACGGCCCCCTGGACCCCCCTTCCGCAGTCTGCCCTCCCTCCGTTTTCAACCCCCCCCCGCCCCCATGTTACGTGACCCTGTCGACCCCCCCTGACGTCAGACGTCACCCCTGACGTCAGACGCACGCACAGAAACCTGAAGAGAAGAACCAACGCCGCCCACGCAGGGCAGAACAGCACTTCGGCTGTCGGGGGTTTGTGTCCCCCGTCAGCACAGGTAGTCGACAATGGCAGCGGTTTTCGGCGGGAAGGGGGGGGTCGACAGGGTCGCGGAAGGGGGGTCCACGGGGCCATAACGCGGGGGCGGGGGTTGAAAATGGAGGGAGGGCAGACTGTGGAACACCGAGGGAGGGTGGGGGATTGACTGCCTAGCGCCCGTTTCATTGGTTACAGAAACGGGCCTTTTTCCTAGTACTCTATATGCCTTGGCTTAGGAGTGAGGTTTATTACTGTCATGGTACACAAAAAACTAATAATAACACAAAAACAGAAGAAACAAGTCTTCGCAAAAAATATGTAAAAAAACAAAACAACGAAGATGACTAAAAGCTAAAAATAAAAAGGACGACGCTTCAAATAAAAATACGGTTAAAAACCAATTTTAGTAATCGATGAACAAAATAATTATGAATTATATGAACAAAATTATTATATATGAATTAACAATTTTAAGGACAAAAAATACAGTTGGATGGTCGATGAGCAAGACTCGACACAGATTCTCCAAGAGCATTATTTGAGTCCGATTCAAGAGACGCTGCAGCTCCATTACAAGATCTACAATCGTTAGACGAACTCCTGATGCAGACCCTGTAGGCCGAAACACAGCTGTGTCAAGTCTTGCTCATCGACCATCCAACTGTATTTTTTATCCTTAAAATTGTTAATTCATATATTTTTATTTTGTTCATCGATTATTAAAATTGGGTTTTAACCGTATTTTTATTTGAAGCGCTGTCCTTTTTATTTTTATCTTTTAGTCATCTTCGCTGTTTTGTTTTGTTACACAAAAAACTAACCCACTGAAAAAAACTGGTTCCCCTCTCACCTCCCCTGAAAAAACACAGCACATAAATCAAGGGCTAGATTTACTATAAGGTGGTACTGTATTAACGCATGTAAACACAAATTATCATGTGGGGTTTTTTGTCTGCAGGTCCCTTTTCATACAATGTGACCTATTTAGTAATAATGCATATTATCAGAATTATCACATTAGTGCATTAACCCATTAGTGCCCAATGTTCACATATGTGGGAACAAATATGGGAACATTGGGCACTAATGGGTTAAATAAATCTAACCCGATGATCCCTATCACATGGGCGCCATTGCCATTGAGAAAAAAGTCAGTAATGCAAGACCACGATGCAAATGATTATCTCGAACCTGGATTTGGAAAGGCACATACTTAAATTCTAAGGGGCCCTTTTACTAAGCTGCATAAGCATCTATGCGTGCCCGTGCGCCAAAATGGAGTTACCGCCTGACTACCACGTGGCTCTTGTGGTAATTTCATTTTTGGCATGCGTACGATACGCAAGTCTGCAAAATAATTTTTATTTTTGGACGCCCATATTGAGCGTGCACCAGGTGGCATTTGACGCGTGTAGGTCATTACCACCCGGTTACTGCGTGAGTCTTTACCACTAGGTCAATAGCTGGCGGTAAGGACTCAGACCCAAAATGGACGCACGGCAATTTTTAATTTTGCCGCACATCCATTTTCGGCAAAAAATTTTAAAACGGCATTTTTTACAGCTACGCTGAAAAATGATTCTGTGCATGCCGAAAACACGTGTCCACACTACCGCAGGCCATTTTTTCAGCGCGCCTTTGTAAACGGACCCCTAAATAATCAATAACAAAAAGCAATAGCTGAACGTAGTGGGTCTGGAACCACTGCTCTGTTCTCTGTAACCCAACATCACAGATCATCTAACTTTCCGGAAATCTCTGAAGACCATGTTATTCAGAAGTGCCTACCCTGCGGACTCTTCCAGTGACTCCACTGCTGGAAGCACACCGATCTAGAGACATTTGGACATATCCCCCTTCCCTCTTCCCTCAAAACTTCCCTTCTCCTTCCGTCCATTCCTACTCTTCCCCAGTATCTCTTGTAGGTTTTCTGCTGTATTAGCTTCATTTTTACTGCATTGGCGGCTGCCTCTGTGGTCCGTTGTAAGCCACATTGAGCCTGACACTGTTGGGAAACTGTGGGGTACAAATGAGATAATAAATAAATAAACATATGATTTCTGAGCATAACCCTAGGTAGATCTCTGCTTTGAACAGCTACACTACATACTGATGATTGAATTATTTATTTATTGGGATTTATTAACCGCCTTTATGAAGACATTCACCCAAGGTAGTAATTGGACTCTAGGTCTGCTTGAAGTACTTGATCCTGACCCTGGCTCAGCAGCTCCTAGGAAGAGACCTGGCGAAGCTCCAGCTTATATGGATAATCTTATCATCTTACCACCCAGGAATTCTTACAAATCTTGTCGTTATGCTCATATTAGCCCTCTCCTCAAGTCACTTCACTGGCTTCCTATCCGTTTCCACATACAGTTCAAACTCCTCTTATTGACCTATAAGTGCATTCACTCTGCAGCTCCTCAGTACCTCTCCACTCTCATCTCTCCCTACATTCCTCCCAGGGAACTCCGTTCACTGGGTAAATCTCTCTTGTCTGCACCCTTCTCCTCCACTGCCAACTCCAGACTCCGTTCCTTTTATCTTGCTGCACCATATGCCTGGAATAGACTTCCTGAGCCGGTACGTCAAGCTCCATCTCTGGCCGACATCAAATCTAAGCTAAAAGCCCACCTTTTTGATGCAGCTTTTAACTCCTAACCCTTATTCCCTTGTTCAGCACCCTTATTTTATCATCCTCACTTTAATATTCCCTTATCTCTTGTTTGTCGTGTTTGTCTGTCCTAATTAGATTGTAAGCTCTGTCGAGCAGGGACTGTCTCTTCATGTTCAAGTGTACAGCGCTGCGTACGTCTAGTAGCGCTTTAGAAATGCTAAGTAGTAGTAGTAGTAGTAAATCTTCTCATTCTTACTTACATCTCCACTACCCCACATGTAGTGGCCTCCAGTATAAAACCAGCTACGCACCTACCTTTCCCTATCTCAGCGCACGATTGTGGAATGGTTTACCCAAATCAGTTAAAACTACTTCCGAACAACAGGCTTTCAGAATATCACTGAAGACCACCTTATTTGGAAAAGCTTACGCTACAGTCCCACATTGCATTAGCGACTCCTGAACTGTTACTGTTATGCGGCCCGTATTGAATTCTTCTGCACCTTCCTCTTTTCTTCCCCTCTGTCATTACTCACCAACTACTTCACCCTTAATGTATCTGATTGTTTGTTACTAGATTGATGTAAGCCTTTTTACACTGATGTTAGCCTTTTTGAACTAATGTAAGCCACATTGAGCCTGCCCATGGGTGGGAAAGTGTGGGATATAAACGCTATCAATAAATAAATAAAAATATTCATTGTGTCAAAAGGGCAGTCTTGGTTCCAATTCATTTCATGCACAGAGATGTAATTCTAATTTCCCTAAGAGTAAACAAGCCTATGGAGCTCATTTTCAAACGAGAAAAACGTCCACAAAGTGGCATAAATCTGCATTTTTCTCACAAAAACATCCAACTCGGTATTTTCAAAATCAATTTTTAGACGTTTCTCTATGAAGTCCGTCAGAAGTGCGTTCAACTCACAAGGGGGTGGGATCTGGGCGTTCCTAACACTCGAAATTTTTTCAGCCATAATGGAACAAAACAAAAGTGTTTCTTTCTTTACAACATCCGTAAAATCCGCCCCTTTCTTTCTGAGCACTCTACCAAAACCCTCATCCACACTCTTGTCACCTCTCGTTTAGACTACTGCAATCTGCTTCTTGCTGGCCTCCCACTTAGTCACCTCTCCCCTCTCCAGTCAGTTCAAAACTCTGCTGCCCGTCTCGTCTTCCGCCAGGGTCGCTTTACTCATACTACCCCTCTCCTCAAGACCCTTCACTGGCTCCCTATCCGTTTTCGCATCCTGTTCAAACTTCTTCTACTAACCTATAAATGTACTCACTCTACTGCTCCCCAGTATCTCTCCACACTCGTCCTTCCCTACACCCCTTCCCGTGCACTCCGCTCCATGGATAAATCCTTCTTATCTGTTCCCTTCTCCACTACTGCCAACTCCAGACTTCGCGCCTTCTGTCTCGCTGCACCCTACGCCTGGAATAAACTTCCTGAGTCCCTACGTCTTGCCCCATCCTTGGCCACCTTTAAATCTAGACTGAAAGCCCACCTCTTTAACATTGCTTTTGACTCGTAACCACTTGTAACCACTCGCCTCCACCTACCCTCCTCTCCTCCTTCCTGTACACATTAATTGATTTGATTTGCTTACTTTATTTTTTGTCTATTAGATTGTAAGCTCTTTGAGCAGGGACTGTCTTTTTTCTATGTTTGTGCAGCGCTGCGTACGCCTTGTAGCGCTATAGAAATGCTAAATAGTAGTAGTAGTAGTAGTAGCTAGACCTGCTTTTATAACAAATGAGGCACAAAAGGGTGACCTAAATGACCAGATGACCACTGGAGGGAATCAGCGAAATAACAGCCTCTATGACAGCCTCAGATGTTAGATCCAGATCTAGTAGAACATAAAGGTTCCTGGACTAGTGTAGTGGTCAGTGCAGTGCACCATGGCATGGGGGACTCTGGTCCCTATCTCCCTCTACCTGTCACATTTGTGGAGGAAACTGTGAGCCCTCCAAAACTCATCATAAACCCACTGTACCAAAATATAGGTGTCCCCTTCACCCATAAGGGCTATTTTTAGTGGTGTTCAGTTGTGGGCAGTAGGCAGACAAGACAAGGGAGCAGTGGTGAGATGTGTACCTGGGAACATGTTTTTGAAGTCCTCTGCAGTGCCCCCTAGAGTGCCCCATTTATCTCCTGGGATGTCTGGGAGCCCAGTCTACTAAAAATGCTGGTCCTCTCCTACATCCCAATGGCTTGATTTTCTACGTTTTTCTCTTGGACTTTTTTTTCCCGAAAATGGACCAAAACCCAAAATGTCCAAAGCAGAAAACCTTGTTAAAAACAGTATTTTCAAAAACAAAAGATAGACGTTTTTCTTTTTTGAAAATGAACTTCTTTCCTACTCAGATTTTGGACGTTTTTTTGCAAAACGTCTAAAGTCGGACTTAGATGTCATATCGAAAATGCCCCTCTGTATCTCCTTGAATGCAAGGAGGTATAAAGCCAGGACTTTTGACATGGAAATGTATGGTCATGCTAAGCACAAGCTTGATCTTAGAGATTTAGGGTCAAGTAGCCAAAAGACCAGATTTCAAGCAGAAGCATCCATAAATGTTTCCCTCTTCCTGGCAGACAGACCCTCTCACATTGCAGCTGATCCTGAGCAGCAGCAGCAGCAAGGCAACTTGGATAGCAGAATTCAGTGGAGAGGCGGGACCTGCAGGCCTTCTGGTGCTGATAGGTCCCGTGGTGCTCCGCCCCCTCTGCACACACACTAAACAGAGGACGGCAGGATACTGTAGAACCAAACTTGCCAGGGTTGCGGTTAAGCCGCCCAATTGGGCGACTTTTCGGAAACGGCTGTGGGGAATTTTCTAATCGCGTGGGTTGCGGGGATTTGGGTGGGTTTTCGAGCGGCCGCGGTGCGGGATTGGGTGGGTTTTCGCGGCCGCCGATTGGCCGTTTTTTCCGCTGCCGGGGCTTCTATTGGTCCAATTTGGTCCAACAGAAGCCTTTCAGGGGTGGGGTTGATGTCAGGGGTGACGTCAGAGGCGGGGCTAGTGATGCGGGAGGCGTGGTTAGTGGCACGGGGGGCGGGGCTAGGTGGCGCGGGGGCAGGGTTCGGTGACGCGGGAGATGGGGGTTGGCTGCGGGCGATTTTTGGGCGGGTTTACGGCTGGTTTGGGGCTGGGAAAATTTTTCCCAGCTAGCAACCTTGTGTAGAACCTATCAGCAATGGAGGGCTCATAGCCCCAGGCTGAATTCTGCAAATGAGGTTGTTTTGTTGCTGCTGCTCAGGTTCATTTGCTGAACAGGGCAGTGGTGCTGTGGCCTCAGGCCTGAATTAAGGCATGCATACAGTGACAATACTCTCATATCTATCATAATTTTGTCTCTGTCTAAATCAGGATGGTCAGGGCTCTACTGTGCAAGACAAGGAACAAAAATGCAAGGCAAAGTGATTTTTGCCAATACTTGAAAAATATCTTTAATAACAAAAACAAGAAAGACATAGTCCCAAGTGTCCTATAGAATATATACAGTGGCTATAAACTGAGTGATCACTTGGACAGCAAATTCTATCAGTAATATCAATAATCTCCCACCTCCCTCTCTCTTTCCTGTCCCAGGAGCACATACAAACCTAGCACAGTACCTAGGGGCATGTCCTTAATTGTGACATTTCCAGGAGAAATGGGGAAACATAATTTATCAGAATTCTTCCAAAAAGTAACATAAAAAATCATGACCATTTGGTATGTATTTCAGTGACGGCCGGAAAAATAAGACAAAAGAAGGTATTTTCATAAATAACACAACGCAACAATGATTTTGCTACTGAGAGAAAAACGTGTGATTTATACTAAATTGAACCCGCCCGATTCCAAATATGAACTCTGAATTTGCCTGACACGTCTAGATTTTAAGTTATACATGCAAAGCCTATTCACTTATAATATTAATGCTTGGGATGCATTTGTGCTAGTAGTGCAGAACTTCCTTGGGAACGGACGAGCTGAAAACTATGCTGAACTAGTAGACAACATGCTTAAAGCATATGAACAACTTGGCTGCCGAATGTCATTGAAAATACATTTCTTACATTCCCATCTTGACTTTTTCCCACCCAATTTGGGACACGTAAGTGACGAACATGGAGAGAGGTTCCATAAAGACATTTCTACAATGGAGAACAGATATCAAGGCCACTGGAATCCCAACACAATGGGGGACTACTGCTGGTTTTTGCAACGGGAAAATATGACCAGTCACAAACGCAAAAGTAGATGCCTGAAGCAACAGTACTGGGCCTTGCTGAAGTAAGACTTTAAAAGTGGAATGCGAGACTTTTTTGAAATTTTGTTATTCCGTTACATTTTCATATACTGTTTACTACAAAAACTTTGATGTAGATCAGGTAATTGTTGGAGTCACAGTTTCCAGGGAGAGGTAATTTCCATTCGGTTTAGCACCCCCAATAATTTTGAAAAGTTGGCTCCCCTGGTTGGAGTAAAACTCGTTCTGTAAAAAATTATTCAATGCTTTCCAAGTGCTTAATTCATTTGGGCAAACTTATGCATAACAATATTTCCTGACGTGTTACAACAATTCTGACTTCAGATTTGGAATACGCACACTGAATTTAGTATAGGACAAATGGTTTTTGCCCAGTAGCACACGAAAATTTTTTTTTGTTGTGTTATGTAATTTTTAAGGGCAAATACCTACATCTTTATAGCTTTCACTTTCGTTAAAAACATGAATCCCAGTTCTGTATCAGTTATCTAGTTCAAAAAAGAGAAGTCCGCGTTCGAGCCTATTGAAAGCAATTCCATAACTGGGTGCGTGCAGTTACGCACATCTTGCGTATATAGGGGTAGATTCTATATATGACACCTGAAAAATCCACGCAGTAAAAAAAAATACGCCTAGGCGTATTCTCTAAAGTACACCTAAATTATATAGAATAAGCTTAAATCTCGGTGTGGTATATAGAATAACGCCGAGTGCCTCTCCACGCAACCAAATTTGGTCGTGTCCATTTAGACCATGTTTTACTTGGCGTGAATTCCAACGTCTATATTAGGCCCAGAGATGTTGTATTCTATAATAAGGCGCATAGATTTTAGAAACGTCCATTCCGTGCCCATAGCCATGCCCCCTTTTCAACTGTGCAACTTGGAATTTACACGCATCACGTTACAGAATACGCTCAGCAACTTGTACGTGTAAATCGTAATTAATGCTTAGTGCTGATAATTGCTTGTTAACTAACATCCAATTGATAGCACTGACTAGCTAGTTTAACAATTAAGTAGAATTTGGGGGAATAATGCACAACAACCAAAACACAGCGGAAGTTTTTGTATTAATTGTGAATAAATGACAGAGGGGAAGAGGACCTCAGACCAGTGACACTTTTTTAATCAATTAAGATTATAATCATGTGGTCACATGTTGTTCCTGGCTGCCGCTGCGCTGCTCAATAGAAGCAGCGGCAGCAGAAGATCTCGTCGTCGGGAGTCTCGGGATTTCTACCACAGTGCAATATTGCAGGGTGCTCTTCCCCTGACGAAGCCCTATGTGGCGAAACAGGACCGTAGGGGAGCCTCTGGTTGGAGCAGCAATAAGCTAAGCTAAGTAGCTGTGGTGTTTAATGTTCAATGTTTACTGAATATGCTTGAGAAATCCAGCATTAATAAATATTAAAAGCGCACGAACCAATATTTAGGGAGGAGGCTGGTAGAGGACCAGTGATTACATATTTGTGACCACATGATTATAATCTTAATTGATTAAAAAAGTGTCACTGGCCTGAGGTCCTCTTCCCTTCTGTCTTTTATTCACAATTAATACAAAAACTTCCGCTGTGTTTTGGTTGTTATGTTCTACAATTCAGTGGAGTGATCCCCTTTTGTTTTTGTTACTTGGGGAATAATTCACCAAATAGTGCCACTTATACGTCCAAATGTACGATATGCTATTTTATAAAGTAGCGCATAAATGTGAAAGCGAATGCACATGGGCAAAGCATGGACATGGCACCATCATACATACATTGCATGGCACAATTAGGCGTGCCATCTTATGACAACCTGGCATAAGTAGTTGCACCTAAATGTAGGCATCACGGTGCCATGTTGCGCTAGCATTCTATAATGAAATCAATGCAAAGATGCCATTTTAGAAGTGGCATGCGACGCATGACATCGAGGCACCTAACTTGAAGCCAAAGAAGGAGCAGCCAAAAGCAGCAAGTACCCGACAACATTTATTAATAAAGTAACCTTTGATAAAACAAAAGTGTGTTTGTATCATCCGGCCATTCAAACACAGAAGGGAACACACCAGCGGTGTACCAAGGACGGAGCGGTGGGGACGGTCCTCCCCAGGTGCATGCTGCAGGGGATCAGGGAGCAGCCGCGTGGCTGTAAGCTCCACTGGTTCCCTGCTCCCTCTGCTTTTACTTTCTGTTCCGGGGCAGAGGGAGCAGGGAACCGGCGGAGCTTACAGCCACGCGGCTGCTCCCAGCACCCCAGTAGGTAAGAAGAATGCACCCGGGGGGGGGGGGGGGATTGGAGGTGATGTGCTGGGTGGGCAACACTACATCTTGGGGGTTGGTGCGCAGTGGCGATCCGCCCCGGGTGGCAGCTGACCAAGGAACACCACTAAAATACACTCAACAGATTGGCTGCAACAGGGGTGTCCAACTTCAGCCCTCGCCAGGTTGGGTTTTCAGGATTTCTCCAATGAACATGCATATTAATCCCTATAATGAGCTCCCACTATTTCTCACTAGTTACTCTATATGAATAATATAACCATTAAGTAACTACTTGTTTGTGAGTTTACTTTCTTTCTTTATATCAACTGCAAATCTATAAAAATCCTTCACAACTTTTATGGGTCCTTATGGTTCTCATGCATTCATCCATTCACTTACTCTCATACATCTGCTCCACTCTCTTATCTCAGCCAACCTCTCATTTCATCCTCTTAACCCGTGGGGACCGTATGATACAAAGGTTCCTACTTTCTCGTTGGTTACAGAGGATATCATTACAACTTATCTCTTATGTGTTCTCCTATTGCTCAAAATTGTACTGTTGTTAAAGTTCAATGTTCTATATCAATCCATTCCAGATCGAGGTGCAGCTATGCCCTCAAATATAAACCACTACTAAATGGACTTGGGAAAAATCCACAATTCCAGAAATAACATGTATAGAATGTTTGTACTTTTGGGAAGCTCGCCAGGTGCTCTTGGCCTGGATTGGCCGCTGTCATGGACAGGATGCTGGGCTCGATGGACCCTTGGTCTTTTCCCAGTGTGGCATTACTTATGTACTTCCTTCAAACTTATTGCAAGGATCTTCTGAGTCAAATATTCCTACAATACTTATAAGTTGCTGAATATATTCCTTCCGTCCCAGTATCGTGCTTCTCCCTCGGTATCTCAGTGTAGTTCTTTCAGATTGTCATTCAAATTGCCAACTTGGCTTTCATTGATATATATTGATGAACAGCACCTCAAGGCATACAATGGAGGCAGTGCATGCAAACAGATCTCATGCATATTCATTGGGGAAATCTTGAAAACCCAACTGAAATGCGACCCTCGAGGACCGAGGTTGGACAATATAGTATCAGTAATGGCTCTGTATAAATTACGTATTATCACCGACTGCCCCAACAAACACTTTATGACCAATAGCAAGGCTGTCACTTGACAATTCAAATTTCTACTCACAGAATCATTCAGATGAAAGATCACCACAGTAAAATAAAAAGGGAAGCCTTGATAAAGCTAAGGCGAAACATACGTCAACACCATTCCCCCTACAGAAGATATTACTTCAAATAAGTACTTTTGTTATCAAATCAGTGAAAAAAAGATTATAAGCAAGCATATCAGCATATAGGAAACCAGTAATTAAGAAATTTGAGTAATGTTAAAAATATGTACGGACTGATGACAATATAAGGTGTGATATCAACTTCCAAAAAGTCATGCCTAGAGCTTAATGGAAGTTCACCTCTGATGGCCCATTTTACCTGAATGATTCTGTGGGTAGAAATTTGAATTGTCAAACTACAACAATATAGATCATTACCAGTGCATCTTTTCTACCAAAAAAGGTGCCAGTACTCAAATGCTAGGCCACCCTTCAGGAATGGGGTGATCACTGAGAGACCCACCTCACAATAGCCAGGCCCCCTGCAGCCAGTCACAGAATCCATGACAAGACAGAATTGTTGTGCAGAGCCTGAAATCTTTCATTAACACTTGGGGACCATGGGTCAATTTTAGCAGACAATAGAAAAGGTGCCGGTACTCAGTACCCCCAAGTACCCCCTCAAAAAAAGCCCTGATCATTACTTACCATTGTTATCAAAGCCATGTGTAAACTCATGTCCAACAATTACTCCAATGGCTCCATAGCTTAAAGACCTATATAGTACAAAACAACATTTTTATGAATGGAGTACTGTCAATAAAATATATTTATTTATTACTACATTTGCACCCCGCACTTTCCCACTCAAAGCATGTTCAATGCGGCTTACATAGTAATAGGGATTACGGAGTATTGATAGAGAGAATATAAGTATAGCAGAATGACCAAAGAGATAAGTAGGTAGAGAAGGACAAGGGTGAAGGGTGAAGGGAGTAGGAGAGATATAAGCAAGGGTAGGTGAGCGTTGGAGGAGGAGTAGAGGAGGCGGGAGGGGGATGGGACACGGGATAAGCATAGAGAATTTAGGTGGGAGAAGTAGTCCAGGTCATTGTCGTTGTCTCCTGGATATGTGTTGGGTAGTGTATATATATATATATATATATATATATATATATATATATATAGGCCTCTATGCAAAAAATGGGATTACCAGATCAGGATGTTCACAATTCCCTGCATATTTTACAAAAGACTGTGCTGAAATCAGAGCCTTTTGTAAAATAAGTATATGGATGCCTGTATCAAAATTTGATTATTTTATTTTTTGTTACATTTGTACCCCGCGCTTTCCCACTCATGGCAGGCTCAATGCAGCTTACATGGGGCAATGGAGGGTTAAGTGACTTGCCCAGAGTCACAAGGAGCTGCCTGTGCCTGAAGTGGGAATTGTACTCAGTTCCTCAGGACCAAAGTCCACCACCCTAACCACTAGGCCACTCCTACACAGGTGAAGCTGAAACCTAAAATCAGTCAGCCTCTACCTTAGCACATGATTTACAATATTCTGTAAGTTATGCCCATACATGTTAGACCTGCCCTACTACTACTACTATTTAGCATTTTTGTAGCGCTACAAGGCATACGCAGCGCTGCACAAACATAGAAGAAAGACAGTCCCTGCTCAAAGAGCTTACAATCTAATAGACAAAATATAAAGTAAGCAAATCAAATCAATTAATGTGTACAGGAAGGAGGAGAGGAGGGTAGGTGGAGGCGAGTGGTTACAAGTGGTTACGAGTCAAAAGCAATGTTAAAGAGGTGGGTTTTCAGTCTAAATTTAAAGGTGGCCAAGGATGGGGCAAGACGTAGGGGCTCAGGAAGTTTATTCCAGGCATAGGGTGCAGCGAGACAGAAGGCGCGAAGTCTGGAGTTGGCAGTAGTGGAGAAGGGAACAGATAAGAAGGATTTATCCATGGAGCGGAGTGCACGGGAAGGGGTGTAGGGAAGGACGAGTGTGGAGAGATACTGGGGAGCAGCAGAGTGAGTACATATATAGGTTAGTAGAAGAAGTTTGAACAGGATACGAAATCGGATAGGGAGCCAGTGAAGCGACTTGAGGAGAGGGGTAGTATGAGTAAAGCGACCCTGGCGGAAGACGAGACGGGCAGCAGAGTTTTGAACCGATTGGAGAGGGGAGAGGTGACTAAGTGGGAGGCCAGCAAGAAGCAGATTGCAGTAGTCTAAACGAGAGGTGACAAGGGTGTGGATGAGGGTTTTGGTACAGTGCTCGGAAAGAAACGGGCGGATTTTACGGATGTTGTAAAGAAAGAAACGACAGGTCTTGGCGATCTGCTGGATATGAGCAGAGAAGGAGAGAGAAGAGTCAAAGATGACCCCAAGGTTTCGAGTTGAGGAGACAGGGAGAATGAGAGAGCCATCAACAGAAATAGAAAATGGTTGCTGAGACCTCCTGCAGCCGTCTTGGCAGCATTTCCTACTATGCAGTGGCACTGAGTAGAAACAAGTGGAGTTCGTTTCTGCCCCCGAAGGCCACTAGACCACCAAGGCTTCTTAAGATAGGCCAGGGGAGGGTTTATGGGTGGTGGACAGGCAAGATGGGGGTAGACAGTGATTGTGAGGTGAGGGCGGAGAGAAATCACGGAAAGGGGGTGTTTCACTTTTAGCCAAAAATGCTCAGGCATTTTCGGCTGAAACCAGATTTCAGGCCAATTTTAGAGCCGAATCCGAAACCGTCACAGAAATTCGGTCGGCCTTACTTCCTCTACCTTAGCACGTAGCTTACAACATTCTGTAAGTTATGAGTAAACATGTTAGATATGTCAATGCCCCGCCCACGTCCCTCCCTCTGTGCACACTCTGCTGCATTTATGCACTATGCAAGGTTGTGATTTAAGGTTATAGAAAACTGCTTAGCATCCAGCTAGCACTTACATCCAAGACTATCACGGTTAAGTGCATAAAGGCAAGTGTTCCACAACTTATGCACACACTCAGCGCACAAATGTAGCTGCCAAATTATGAGGAAAAGGAGTCAGCCACACAAAGTGGAGGAACACTCAGTCCCTATGTCAGTCCACAAGAGAGTAGGGTAGGAAGGCTCTTCCAAAGGACCAAGGGAGACGTTAGTTCAAGTGGATGATCTTTATTAGAACAACTTAAAAGACTCGACACAGCTGCTGTGCCTCAGTGTAAGAACGCCTGCTTCGGGAGTCTACAAACAACAAATACAAATCTTATGTGAACATGTAAATCATAAAATACAAGGAGCATATGAAAATATAAAAATGTATATAAATTAAAAAATAATAAATGATGTGGATAAAAGAATAAACAACAGTAAATAGAACTATAAAAGCGGCAAATTTTACATGGATACAACAAAATAGTGTAAAAAATAATAAAAAAATTTTTTTTAAAGAATATTGGTGTTTGCATACTGGGGGGATACAGGATTACAAAGGGGAACAAATGATAAATAATAAATAAAATGTATATAATAAAGGCTAAAATAAGATATAGCTAACCTCGTGATTTATACAGGATAGGAGGCATTTTGCGAGCTGGTTGTTAAATTCCTTTATGCATGGCCGCAATCTGTTTGCCTCTCCTCCCCCGAGCCGCAGGGTCCCAAGCACATACCTGAACTGAAGCCACCCTGGTGGTCTAGTGGATTCTTCAGGGCAGGAAAGATTCCCAGCTTTTCCTGCCCGCTGCCGGCGCTGACCCTCTTGCTGCCGCATCTTCTTTAAAATGGCTGCCGAGACTTACAGCGGCAGCCTGGCAAGACTTCAGTTCAGGTATGTGCCGGGACCCTGTGGCTCGGGGGAGGAGAGGCAAACAGATTGCGGGCATGCATAAAGGAATTTAACATCCGGCTCGCAAAATGTTGGAAAAATTTACCAACCGGCTCTTGCGAGCTGGTGCGAGCCGGCTCCAGCACACCACTGCCCCTACTGGACCATCATGGACTTTAGGCAGGCCTGGGTGGGAGTGAGTACGGAGCTGGGGGGACTGGGAGGGGGGATCTTTCCTGGTCAGGGGGAGGGGGATCAGAAGGGGGGAGCAGAGAGCATATGAATATCGGCCGGGACCCGCATACACTCCAGCAGTCAGCATATAATAAGTTAGCCACAGATATACAGTGCTGGTGCTCTGACATGGCCCAGGACTGAACCTCTGGGGCTAAATCTGCCTGTAGCGGTCACTGTTTTAAAAAACACTGACCACAGCCAGCTGAATATCTACTGGCATATTTTTAAGTTAGCTAACGTGATCATTTCATATGAAAATCCAGTTCTGCATAGTTCACATCAGAGGGTATATCTCATGCTGCCAATCCTTCCCCTCCCCCATCTTAAAATCACCTCCAGTCTTTGCCCAGGCAGTGCTAGCGGCACTCATAGGTTGCCTGCGTCCTACATAAGTACATAAGTATTGCCATACTGGGAAAGACCAAAGGTCCATCGAGCCCAGCATCCTGTTTCCTACAGTGGCCAATCCAGGTCACAAGTACCTGGCAGAAACCCAAACAATAGTAACATTCCATGTAGAACCCCAAAGAGTAGCAAGATTCTAGAATTCTAAAGAATAACAAGATTCCATGCAGAATTTCAAAGTGTATAGCAACATTCCATTTAGAACCCTAAAGAGTAGCAAGATTCATTCAGAATCCCAAGTACATAAGTGTTGCTATACTGGGAAAGACCAAAGGTCCATCGAGCCCAGCATCCTGTTTCCTACAGTGGCCAATCCAGGTCACAAGTACCTGGCAGAAACCCAAACAATAGTAACATTCCATGTAGAACCCCAAAGAGTAGCAAGATTCTAGAATTCTAAAGAATAACAAGATTCCATGCAGAATTTCAAAGTGTATAGCAACATTCCATTTAGAACCCTAAAGAGTAGCAAGATTCCATTCAGAATCCCAAGTACATAAGTGTTGCTATACTGGGAAAGACCAAAGGTCCATCGAGCCCAGCATCCTGTTTCCTACAGTGGCCAATCCAGGTCACAAGTACCTGGCAGAAACCCAAACAATAGTAACATTCCATGTAGAACCCCAAAGAGTAGCAAGATTCTAGAATTCTAAAGAATAACAAGATTCCATGCAGAATTTCAAAGTGTATAGCAACATTCCATTTAGAACCCTAAAGAGTAGCAAGATTCCATTCAGAATCCCAAGTACATAAGTGTTGCTATACTGGGAAAGACCAAAGGTCCATCGAGCCCAGCATCCTGTTTCCAACAGTGGCCAATCCAGGTCACAGATACCCGGCAAGATCCCAAAAATGTACAAAACATTTTATACTGCTTATCCCAGAAATAGTGGATTTTCCCCAAGTCCATTTAATAACGGTCTATGGACTTTTCCTTTAGGAAGCCATCCAAACCTTTTTAAAACTCCACTAACCACCGGGGCATTCTCTCTGAACCGTCCTGCCCTTCAGAAAATAGGAAGTTGGGTCAGAAGGGGCGGGTCATTTCAGAGAGAAAGCCCCGGTGCTGGCCACAGGCAGCCTATGAGTGCCGCTTGAACTGCCTAGGCAAAGACTGAAGGTGATTTTAAGGTGTGGGGAAGGGAAGTTTATACACAACTCCTCCACATATATTCAGAGCTGTCTTACAATATCTGCTTGTTATACCACTATCATGTCTTATCAATATCATGTTACCCAAGATCCTTCTGTAACACTAAATGTCTATTTTCTAATGTATTTCCACTATTCATGATTATTGTAAGCCACATATAGCCTGCAAAGAGGTGGGAAAATGTGGGATACAAATGCAATCAAACATATAAACGGCAAGTGACCGACTCATCTGCAAATGCGCAGTAGAGACTTCCCTCTCTGTCCCGCCCTCGTGTCAAGATGTGATGACGTCAGAGGGCGTAACAGAGAGGGAAACGGAGTCGGAGTCACTGTCGGACGCTGCTGCCTGGAAAAGAAAATCACGCGCACCAACCTCCACCCTCCCCTCCCATCCCCGCCGCCGCTCCCGCCCTCCTCCGTATCGGGCCCCCTTCACTGACCTGACAGCGCCTCTCACCTCCATGTGGAAGCGCTGCAGGCAGCAGCAGAGCGATCAGCTGCTGCCTGCAGCACTTTCACACGGAGGTGAGAGGCGCTGTCAGGTCAGTGAAGGGGGCCCGGCACGGAGGGGGGAGGGAGCGGCGGCGAGGAGGGTAGCTGGAAATCTCGTCCGTTTTAACGGGCTTAACGGCTAATAAATAAATAAATAAGGAATTGTGAAAGCTTTGCAGGGCCAGGAAGGGAAGGGAGAGATGCGGTGGGAGGGAGAAGGAGGGACTGAAAAGGGGTGCTTACATGCCTTTGGTTCACATGCAATGAATGGCATGCAAGTAAGGTAAGGGGGGGGGGGGGACGATTATAATCTAGACTGATCAACTTACCGAGGATATTCCTTCCCCCAAAAGAAAGGCTTCTGGAGTTCCCCTGCTGGAAACCCTACAAAACATCACAAATACGAGACTGTTGAATAGGAACTCATTCACTTATCCACTTGGGGCTCAATTATCCCCTTTTCCTAGGGGAACCCCAGCCAGTCAGATTTTTAGGATATCCGCAATGAATATTTATGAGATTGATTTGCATGCCCTGCCTTCTTGGTATGCATATCTATCTCATGCATATTCATTGTGGGCATCCTGAAAATCTGACTGCCTGGAATTCCCCCAGGACAGGTTCGGGAGCCCCTGTTAGATGTTGTTCTAGGTCTCAACTGAATTATTTCATCACAGCCTCACCCATGACTTAAGCAACATCCACAGTAAAAGAGTATTATAGCAGACGATAACGGACATCGAGAACGGCTTGCCTACCCAGTCTGCTCAGTTATTCTGCTCCACACTGCTCAGGATATATCCGAGCTGCCAGTTTTAGTGCACCTAGCGGTACAAACCATGCCAAAGGAACGCTCGGTTTCTGTGACTGCAGGAGCTGGCGGTACGGAAGGTTCCACCTGCTGGAACTTTAGAACTACAAGCTAGAGATGTCACTCTTTGGATTCTACTGTATTTATAACAGAAAGGCACAGTGACACGTTTGACAAAATGGAATCAAGGGAAATGCTTACTAAACTGCGCTAACCGCCGGATTCTTTTCCTATTTTTTTGTTACATTTGTACCCTGCGCTTTCCCACTCATGGCAGGCTCAATGCGGCTTACATGGGGCAATGGAGGGTTAAGTGACTTGCCCAGAGTCACAAGGAGCTGCCTGTGCCTGAAGTGGGAATTGAACTCAGTTCCTCAGGATCAAAGTCCACCACCCTAACCACTAGGCCACTCCTCCACTGTTGCTACTATTTGAGATTCCACATGAAATGTTGCTATTCCACTAGCAACATTCCATGTAGAAGTCGGCCCTTGCAGATCACCAATGTGGCCGCGCAGGCTTCTGCTTCTGTGAGTCTGACATCCTGCACGTACATGCAGGACGTCAGACTCACAGAAACAGAAGCCTGCGCAGCCTTCTACATGGAATGTTGCTAGTGGAATAGCAACATTCCATGTAGAATCTCCAATAGTAGCAACATTCCATGTAGAATCTCCAGTAGTAGCAATATTCCATCTAGAATCTCCAATAGTAGCAACATTCCATCTAGAATCTCCATTACTATCTATTTTTGTTACATTTGTACCCGCGCTTTCCCACTCATGGCAGGCTCAATGCAGCTTACATGGGGCAACGGAGGGTTAAGTGACTTACCCAGAGTCACAAGGAGCTGCCTGTGCCTGAGGTGGGAATCAAACTCAGTTCCTCAGTTCGCCAGGACCAAAGTCCACCACCCTAACCACTAGGCCACTCCTCCACTGTTGCTACTATTTGAGATCCTACATGGAATGTTGCTATTCCACTAGCAACATTCCATGTAGAAGTCGGCCCTTGCAGATCACCAATGTGGCCGCGCAGGCTTCTGCTTCTGTGAGTCTGACGTCCTGCACATACGTGCAGGACGTCAGACTCACAGAAACAGAAGCCTGCGCAGCCTTCTACATGGAATGTTGCTAGTGGAATAGCAACATTCCATGTAGAATCTCCAATAGTAGCAACATTCCATGTAGAATCTCCAATAGTATCTATTTTATTTTTGTTACATTTGTACCCCGTGCTTTCCCACTCATGGCAGGCTCAATGCGGCTTACATGGGGCAATGGAGGGTTAAGTGACTTGCCCAGCGTCACAAGGAGCTGCCTGTGCCTGAAGTGGGAATCGAACTCAGTTCAGAAGAATCCGCAGCCAAGCGGAGAACTCGAACTCCCCACGGGAAAACACAAGTATAAGTGAGAGTGGGATGTTTGACCACGGAAATTCAAATCCTGGAGACAAGAATCTTAAAAAGCTTGTTTATTGATGAAAAGACTTGACACAACTGTTGTGTTTCGGCTGTCAGGCCTGCATCAGGAGTCTCAGACGCCAGGAAGAACAGCTGATATGTGCAGTAGGTAGCACGTGATGTGATGATCTGTTGTACGGGTCTTTAGAAAGACCTTTGGTGATAAGCTTGCTAGCAGACAAATCGAGTGTCGTAAAAAAAGAACTCAGTTCCTCAGGACCAAAGTCCACCACCCTAGCCACTAGGCCACTCCTCCACAACTATGGAACACAATGCCAAAAGTCATAAAAGCAACGCATGACCATCTAAAATTTCCGGAAATCACTAAAAACAAACCTGTTCAAAAAGGCATACCCCACCGACCCAACATAAAAGCCTGAATATCTGCAATACAATGAAACCAAAGCTCCTAATGGACATAACTTAACTCTCCCTCTCTAAGATCCCCTAATGTGTCTGTCATACATGACCCTTATTCTACCACAACATCACCTTGTATATTTGTTCATACCGGAATCGGCGAACGCAGATACGGTACCATGTAAGCCACATTGAGCCTGCAAATAGGTGGGGAAAATGTGGGGTACAAATGTAACACATAAAAAATAATAATAATTCTGTATAGTGCATCTAGAGATCCGTGCTGAAATCCAGGATTATTCTGTAACAGTGTGTGTAACAATTGGCTTAACAAGCTAATCAGCATTGATAACAGCACTTAACAAGCAATAATGAGCACAAATCGAAAATTAGAATTTACGCACACAACTCACTAATGAAATGTAACGAACTGCGCCTAAATTCTAATGTGTTCAGTTCAAAAGGGGTGTGGCTATGGGCAGGGAAATGGGCCTTCCATGAGCATTCCAAAATTTATGCCCGTACTTATAGAATATGCTCCAGTGCGCAGAAATCTACGCACAGGGATTTACGCCACATTTTCAATGGTGTAAACGGAGGCGCGTAGTTTTAGGTGCTGGGCTATCAACTAAGCGTATTCTATATACCGCGCCTAAATTTAGGCGCCACTTACAGAACATGTAGAAATGTTTACCGCATAGATCTTTTACGCTCCTTATATAGAATCTGACCCTAAGCGGTTAGCATGGAATTTAGCAGTTAACTGTTAACATAGACCCGTGGTCATAACTTCTGCACACTAAACAAATGGCTATTTATTTATTTATTTATTTTATTGTATTTGTATCCCACATTATCCCACCTCTTTGCAGGCTCAATGTGGCTTACAATTCATCATGGATACTATGAGTGGAGGAGTAGCCTAATGGTCAGTGCAGGGGGCTGAGAACCAGGGGAACTGGGTTTGATTTCCTCTGTGCCTCCTTGTGACCTTGGACAATTCACTCAACCCTCCATTGTCCCAGATACAAAGAACTTGGATTGTGAAACCACTAAGGACAGAGAAAATACCTATATATACCACGTAAACCACCTTAGTTATACCACAGAAAGGCAGTATATCCAGTGCATGAACCCTACACCCATCCTAGTTTCCATAATAAGAAGCACAGCTCACCTCCCCATATCTGTTACCAGCTCCTGAACTCTGATCATATTTTGACCTCTCTGAAGGTCGTTTTAGAAGGCTTCCAGGGCATTTGCACGTGTAAATGCCCTATCCACATGACTAGCAATTTAAGAAAAGCCATTTACGTATGAAGATCTGCAGTATGCTCAGTTTTAAAGGGAGAGTGTTGTAGGCATGATTTGGGTAAGACCAAAAGAAACCTCCGCTCTCAAGACAAATCCCTCCTTTCAGTACCCTTCTCCACCACCGCCAACTCCTGGCTCCGCCCTTTCTGCCTCGCCTCACCCCATGCTTGGAACAAACTCCCTGAGCCCTCCCTGCCCAT
The DNA here is from genome assembly GCF_901765095.1 of Microcaecilia unicolor. Lineage (NCBI taxonomy): Eukaryota > Metazoa > Chordata > Amphibia > Gymnophiona > Siphonopidae > Microcaecilia > Microcaecilia unicolor. The sequence continues at coordinate 353,098,810 of NC_044034.1, forward strand.
CTTCAAATCCTTGCTCAAAGCCCATCTCTTCAATGTCGCCTTTGGCACCTAACCACTATTCAAGAAATCTAGACTGCCCAACTTGTCATTTCGTCCTTTAGATTGTAAGCTCCTTTGAGCAGGGACTGTCCTTTTTTGTTAAACTGTACAGCGCTGCGTAACCCTAGTAGTGCTATAGAAATGTCAAGTAGTAGTAGTAGTATATCCACGTATTTCCAAGTTTAGTTTAAAAAAACCTAGATGTTGGCACTTATCACTCAGGGCAAACATGCCAGCTAACAGCTTGTTTGGACCTGGAGTCTGTATGAGTGATTAAGGGGACAATTGGAGAGGCGAGTTCCAAAACCTGAAGTACATTTTTTTCAAAAATGAATTCATACTGGAAGAGCGACCAAAATGATTAAGGTGATGGAACTCCTCTCATATGAGAAAAGGCTTAAGAGGTTGGAAAAGAGATGGCTGAGGGGAGATATGATGTACAAAATACTTAGTGGTGTAAAGTGGGTAAACGTACAAAGGCTAGGGGACACTCAAGGAAGTTACATGCTCCAGGCCCTGCACCAGCCTAGCACATGTGTTTTTGTCATCAGCGTTAACCGGAGATAGGAATTGCGGCAATGCCAGTAAGCGCAGGGGGTCGAGGGGTGGAGGAAGAACTGCCGGCAACCACAGGGAGGAGGGGTGTGAAGAAAAAGATTCTGCTGGGAGAGTGAAGAGAGACTCGGATATAAACCGAGATCCCCATTTCTGGGACATTTTTTGGCCCAAAGATCTCGGTTGACTAAAGGGGAAGTTATCAACGTGGGCTACTATTAAGACGGGTTATTTTATCGTTAGCCCCAGTTATTAGTAACTGGGTCTCATTGCATTAAAATGGAAATGTATTAAAACAGCACGAGTTAGTGGTAAACTAACATGTCGTATCGGTAGCCCGTGCTGATAACTTCCCTCTCAAGTGGGTTTACTTGAGCAACAGTGATCTGGAATCATGCTCATCATTCTGCTCACGCTCTGATTTATTTCTTCCTGCAAGTGTGAGCCAAACGGCATCTGATGTCACAAGTGAGCAATGCCAAGAGCCGAAAAACCAAGCCTGGCTCACCTTTCTGCTATATGCAACTGCCACCTGCTAGCCTTTTTGCGTCATGTCAAATGAACATATTCACAAGTGTGGCTCCTAAATAATAGCAATGAGTTTTCGAGAGGAACTCTTCGCAAACCCTGGAGAATAGCCAACTAATTAATCAGGAGGTCCCTGAGACAGATGCCCATCACAGTACTACAACACTCTCTCATTGACCAGGTACCAGGCTATCCACTGTTACTCTCCCAGTCTGCGTATAATGTGTACAGCTCTGCGTACATCTAGTAACGCTATAGAAATGATTAGTCTCCAAAGCATGTGGAAGATGTATCAAGGTCAAGATGCCACCTCTGAGATAAAGGAGAAGAGTTAAGCCTACAGAAAAATCGTGAAGGTGATGAGAAGATATTTGGCAAGATGTCAAGCAATAAATTTGCTGCCAACTGGACGCAGCCCATAAAAAGGAGCAGAGAGACGGCAGAAGAAAGGATCGAAAAGAAAAACAGAGGTTGCAAACAGGCAGGCAGCTGGAATACAGAATGGACTTCAAATTAGGGGTAATTCTATAAAGTGGGTGCCAACATTTACATGGTGAATATGCATATAAATGATTAAAATAATGGAATAAACATGACATTATACAAATGTCATTCCACCTAAACATTATTCTCTACATAAGCACTAATCAATCACAATACTAGTAAACTCATCAAAACTGTGATACATAGAGGGGCATAATCGAACAGCGCCCATCTTCGGGGGCAGCCCCGTAAGCAGGCAGAGCCAAGCGTATTTTTGAAATACGCTTGGCGCCAGCCAAATTGCTCGCTGGGTTTACAACAGGATTGCTGGCGGATCACCGGGTTTATATATATATATATTTTTTTTTTTTGTTACATTTGTACCCCGCACTTTCCCACTCATGGCAGGCTCAATGCGGCAGGCAATGGAGGGTTAAGTGACTTGCCCATAATCACAAGGAGCTGCCTGTGTCGGGACTTGAACTCAGTTCCTCAGGACCAAAGTCCACCACCCTAACCAATAGGCCACTCCTCCATATGAGATGGCCGGCTTCGGTTTTCAGCCATAATGGAAACCGGGCCCAGCCATCTCAAACCCGGCGAAATGCAAGGCATTTGGCCGTGGGAGGAGCCAGCATTTGTAGTGTTCTGGCCCCCCTGACATGCCAGGACACCAACCGGGCACCCTAGAGGACACTTAAAAAAATAGCTTCCAGGTGCATAGCACTCTTACCTTGTGTGCTGAGCCCCCCAAATCCCCCCAAAACCCACTTGCCACAACTCTACACCATTACCCAGCTCAAATCCGCACAAATCCGATGCATTTGGCTGGCACAAACTGTATTATTGGAAAAAAGATGGAAGCCCATTTTTTTCGAAAATATGGTTTGTCCCGCCCCTTCACGTACCCGTTCTCGGACATAGACGCCCATGGAGATGGGCGTTCACGTTCGATTATGCCCCTCCACTTGTACTACCTTGTCTTGGATGCTGGACCAGTACATCGCTGGACTTAATAACTCTTTTAAGTTAGATCTTATGTGTCATTGATTACTATCAGGCTTATTTTTTAAAGAGAAGGGCGCCCATCTTTCAACACAAATCAGGAGATGGGCATCCTTCTCCCAGGGTCGCCCAAATCAGCATAATCGAAAGGCGATTTTGGGCGTCCTCAACTGCTTTCCGTCACGGGGACGACCAAAGTTCACGGGGGGATGTCGGAAGTGTACCGAAGGCGGGACTGGGGCGTGCCTAATACATGGGTGTCCTCGACCAATAATGGAAAAAAGAAGGGTGTCCCTGATGAGCACTTGGCTGACTTTATTTGGTCCATTTTTTCTTACAACCAAACCTCAAAAAGGTGCCCGAACTGACCAGATGACCACCGGAGGGAATCGGGGATGACCTCCCCTTACTCCACCAGTGGTCACTAACCCCTTCCTACCCTAAAAAAACCTTTTTAAATATTTTTTCCAGCCTCAAATGTCATACCCAGCTCCCTGACAGCAGTATGCAGGTCCCTGGAGCAGTTTTAGTGGGTGCAGTGCACTTCAGGCAGGCGGACCCAGGCCCATCCTCCCCTACCTGTTACACTTGTGGTGGTAAATGTGAGCCCTTCAAAACCCACCAGAAACCCACTGTACCCACATGTAGGTGCCCCCTTTCACCCCTTAGGGCTATGGTAGTAGTGTACAGTTGTGGGGAGTGGGGTTTGGGGGGGTTGGGGGGCACAGCTTCTAAGGTAATGGAGCTATGCACCTGGCTGGGAGCAATTTCTGAAGTCCACTGCAGTGCCCCCTAGGGTGCCCGGTTGGTGTCCTGGCATGTGAGGGGGACCAGTGCACTACGAATGCTGGCTCCTCCCACGACCAAATGGTTTGAAATTGGTCATTTCTGAGATGGGTGTCCTTGGTTTCCATTATCACCGAAAATCGGGGACGACCATCTGTATGGGCGACCATCTCTAAGGTCGACCTAAATTTCTCGATTTGGGTGTCCCCGACCGTATTATTGAAAAGAAAGATGGATGCCCATCTTGTTTCGATAATATGGGTTTCCCCGCCCCTTCGCCGGGACGTCCTGCGAGGACGTTCTCAGGAAAACTTGGGAGCCCTTTCAATTATGCCCCTCCACGTAAGTCAGGAAAGTAGACTTTCCATTGTGTTTCAGCACATTGGGGGGTTTGCACCTCTATTTAGGTACTATTCCCCGGATTCTATTTATGTTGATTAAAGTTATGCGTGCGATTTGGAAGTGCAGCTTAATTATTTAACAAGGAAATCAGCCCCGACAATTGTCCACTATTCAAAATAATTGGCCCGATATTCAAAACCCTTTAACCGGCCAGGAATGCCACCTGGAGGAGTGGACTAGTGGTTAGGGTGGTGGACTTTGGTCCTGGGGAACTGAGGAACTGAGTTCGATTCCCACTTCAGGCACAGGCAGCTCCTTGTGACTCTGGGCAAGTCACTTAACCCTCCATTGCCCCATGTAAGCCGCATTGAGCCTGCCATGAGTGGGAAAGCGCAGGGTAGAAATGTAACAAAAATAAAATAGATACTATTGGAGATTCTACATGGAATGTTGCTATTCCACTAGCAACATTCCATGTAGAATCTCAAATAGTAGCAACAGTGGAGGAGTGGCCTAGTGGTTAGGGTGGTGGACTTTGGTCATGAGGAACTTCAGGCACAGGCAGCTCCTTGTGACTCTGGGCAAGTCACTTAACCCTCCATTGCCCCATGTAAGCCACATTGAGCCTGCCATGAGTGGGAAAGCGCAGGGTAGAAATGTAACAAAAATAAAATAGATATGATTGGAGATTCTACATGGAATGTTGCTATTCCACTAGCAACATTCCATGTAGAAGGCTGCGCAGGCTTCTGTTTCTGTGAGTCTGACGTCCTGCACGTACGTGCAGGATGTCAGACTCACAGAAGCAGAAGCCTGCGCGGCCACATTGATGATCTGCAAGGGCCGACTTCTACATAGAATGTTGCTAGTGGAGGAGTGGCCTAGTGATTAGGGTGGTGGACTTTGGTCCTGAGGAACTGAGTTCAATTCCCACTTCAGGCACAGGCAGCTCCTTGTGACTCTGGGCAAGTCACTTAACCCTCCATTGCGCCATGTAAGCCACATTGAGTCTGCCATGAGTGGGAAAGCGCAGGGTACAAATGTAACAAAAATAAAATAGATACTATTGGGGATTCTACATGGAATGTTGCTATTCCATTAGCAACATTCCATGTAGAAGGCTGCGCAGGCTTCTGTTTCTGTGAGTCTGACGTCCTGCACGTACGTGCAGGACGTCAGACTCACAGAAGCAGAAGCCTGCGCGGCCACATTGGCGATCAGCAAGGGCCGAATTCTACATGGAATGTTGCTAGTGGAATAGCAACATTCCATGTAGAATCTCAAATAGTAGCAACAGTGGAGGAGTGGCCTAGTGGTTAGGGTGGTGGACTTTGGTCCTGAGGAACTGAATTCGATTCCCACTTCAGGCACAGGAAGCTCCTTGTGACTCTGGGCAAGTCACTTAACCCTCCATTGCCCCATGTAAGCCACGGGGTACAAATGTAACAAAATAAATAAAAATGGCACTTAACCGGCTATCCAGCGATATTTAGCCGAGGTTATCCGGTTATCCCCCCGCTGAATAGCCTAGGACAGTGGTTCCCAAACTTGGTCCTGGAGGGACCCCAGCCAGTCAGGTTTTCAGGATATCCACAATGAATATTCATGAGAGATTTGCATGTACTGCCTCCACTGCATGCATGCAAATCTCTCTCATGAACATTCATTGTGGCTATCATAAAAACCTGACTGGCTGGGGTGCCTCCATGACCAGGTTTGGGAACCACTGGCCTAGGAGATAACCGCTATGTCGCACGATATAGCCAGCTATCCTTGAATATTTCATTTATATCGGCTATTATAAGTGGATACATTGGACTTTAGGTATAGTTGATAGAATTAAGCTACGCGTGTGGTTTTACGCCGTGAATTTTTAAGGCACCTTGTGTAGAATTTCCCCCATACTATACATACTTGTTAAATAATGGAGTGCCCAGTAAAGGGACTTTTTATCTTAAAGCCACCACTTTCTCCAGGGATCCTTTTTGCCTAATATTGTTATCCACTATAGTGAGTTCACTTACTAGTGAGAAACCTTTAATTGTCTGTGTGCCACAAGTTAAAAGTTCAGAAGGGAAAGGAGCAAATGTGGCCAGAGACACTACAAACTGATTATGTGCCCACCTTGGGGGGAGGGTAACTCCCCAAATTCTGGTACCCTAGGAGGGCACCCACCAGGGGCGTAGCCAGACAATAGATTTTGGGTAGGCCTAGGCAAGAAGTGGATGGACACCAACTGCTCTCTCCTCCACACACACACACATCAAAAATATATCTCAGCTGGCAGGAAAATGTTTCTGTCCACCTTGGCAGTCTGCAGCAGGAATGCGTTGAAACTGAGCATGCGCAATTGCCAGTATCGTGGAGAGCAGAGTTTTTGTTACCATCAGGGGGAAGTCTTCAGCTGGCGGAGCTGGGGATCCCCAACAGCTACCGCTAAACGTGTGCTACTGTTGGGTGGGCCTGAGCCCTAACTGGGTGGGCCTCGGCCCACCCAGGCCCACCTGTGGCTACTGCCCAGCGATAGGCCGAGGCCTGATTTCCCTCCAAAAGCTCAAGCTTCCATTCTATTTGGCTACTTTCCTGGAACAGGCAACTCTCTATGCAAAATGGATTAGCTCTTTTCTGGAGCAGAGGCCGAGAACGTTCTTCCTAGAAGTAAATAGGAAAGCACATTTTGGTAGCTATAAGTACCTCTTAAGCAAGTGTATGAAATCTGTGAAATTCCAAGCAGCCTAGAGACGATATATTTTCCTAATTTGCTAATAGGTAAATCAGAGCACACTGAAGGGCCCCAGCAGGATTACTTATTGCCCTGACTGTAGATGTAATTTCGAATAAAAGAGGGAACTGGTCATTAGGAAAATCAGAACAGCTTGAATCTCTTAATTAACAACTCTGCTCAGAAAATGTTAATTCCGAAACTGCACTTTAAATCAGCCTTCAGGATGTCAATGATCTATTTCAAAACAGCATCATCAGTAAACCTGTGATTAGGCCGCTCGTTAGAGGTTGGCAGGGGAAATGGCTCCAGCAGAGAATCCAAAATTATTCTGTAAAGCACAATTACTGTACAGTAGCTGCTCTACTCCCAGTCTCTGTCTGGGGGGCTTTCAGCCAGTGCCGTAGAGTGCACCCCCCCCCCCAGAGCGCATTCTTACTGCCATACGAAAGCGGGGGGCTGCTGGGAACTCCGATCTGCCCTGAGTGCACGTCGCTGGGAGCTGCGTCTGCTCCGCTGGTTCCCTGCTCTCTCTACCCCAGAACAGGAAGTAACCTGTTCCGGGGCAGAGGGAGCAGGGAACCAGCGGAGTCGACACCCCCCCAGCGGTTTGCACACGTCGGCGGACCGCCCCACCGCCCCCCCCCCATTCCTACACCACTGCTTTCAGCAGCAGCGGTGCATGTATCATGGGTCTCAGATATTGTTTTTGTTAGTTATTTATCTACAACATGGACGTAGCCAGACATCGACGGGAGGGGGGCAGAGCAGTGGAGTAGCTTTGTGGGGCCACGGGGGCCTGGTCCCACCCCCCAATTTGCTCTGGGCCTCTGGTTTGGCTGGCAAAGGTCCCCAACCCCCGCCAGTTGAAACCTTCATCAGCGCACGTACAATGTCGATTACCGCCCAGCTAGTGCCATGCGCCGAAAAATAAAAAATATTTTCAGGAACGCGTAGCAGACGCACGTCAAAAATGAAATTATCACCGGGGCCACGCGGAAGCCGGGTGGTAGTTCAAAATTGACACGGGCAAGATGCACATACGCGCCTATGCGGCTTAGTAAAAGGGCCCCTTAGCTCCTACCACAAGGTCTGAGGGCACCTAAATTGAGGCGTCCAGTTATAGAGAGACCCACTTAGTTGGTAATTTCATAAAAATTGCCTTCATTGAGAGGGCAAAAGGGCACCTATTTGCAGCCTATTTAATAAAGACACATGGCCACCTAATATTCAAAAGTATTTAACCGGCCAGGAATGGCACCTGGTCGGTTAAATACCCTCAAGCCGGCTATCCACTGATATTCAGCGGGAGATAACCGGCTATCTCTCACTGAATATCCTGGTCACCGGCTATGTCGCATGACATAGCCAGGTACTGCTGATTTTCAGCAGCAGACCAGTTAAGTTTAGCAGCCAGATATACCCGCGAAAATAGCAGGTCTATCTTTGGTCGCTAGAACCTAGCTGGTCAGCCGATGAATATTGGCTTAATCGGCTATGTTTGCAGCGCCAAAAACACACTCATAAATTCAATACTGGTGGCCAGATAGAACCCCAGCTTTGAATTTCTGGGTTCACCGGCAACAGCGGGAGTTAGTCAGTCTAACTCTTACTGTCTCAATATCGGGGCCATAGGTATCTATCAGGCTTATTTTCGAAAGACAAGGGCGTCCTTCTCTTGGGGTCGCCCAAATCGGCATAATCGAAAGCCGATTTTGGGCGTCCTCAACTGTTTCCCATTGCGGGGACGACCAAAGTTCCCGAGGGCGTGTCGGCAGCATACCGAAGGCGGGATGGGGGCGTGCTTAACAGATGGGCGACCTCGGCCGATAATGGAAAAAAGAAGGGCGTCCCTGATGAGCATTTGGCCAACTTTACTTAGTCCCTTTTTTTTCACGACCAAGCCTCGAAAAGGTGCCCGAACTGACCAGATGACCACCGGAAGGAATTGGGGATGACCTCCCCTTACTCCCCCAGTGGTCACTAACCCCCTCCCATACAAAAAAATTAAAAAATATTTTCCAGTCTCTATGCCAGCCTCAAATGTCATACCTAGCTCCATCACAGCAGTATGCAGGTCCCTGGAGCAGGTTTTAGTGGGTGCAGTGCACTTCAGACAGGCGGACCTAGGCCCATCCCTCCCCTACCTGTTACACTTGTGGTGGTAAATGTGAGCCCTTCAAAACCCACCAGAAACCCACTGTATCCGCATCTAGGTGCCCCCCTTCATCCCTAAGGGCTATGGTAGTGTTGTACAGTTGTGGGGAGTGGTTTTTGGGGGGCTCAGCACCCAAGGTAAGGGAGCTATGCACCTGGAAGCAATTTGTGAAGTCCACTGTAGTGCCCCCTAGGGTGCCTGGTTGGTGTCCTGGCATGTCAGGGGGACCAGTGCACTATGAATGCTGGCTCCTCCCACGACCAAATGCCTTGGATTTGGTAGTTTTTTGAGATGGGCACCCTCGGTTTCCATTATCGCTAAAAACCGAGGTCGCCCATCTCTAAGGTCAGCAATCTCAACATTTAGGTTGACCATCTCTTAGGTCGACCTAAATATTGAGATGTGGGCGTCACCAACCGTATTATCGAAACGAAAGATGGATGCCCATCTTGTTTCGATAATACGGGATGCCCCGCCTCTTTGCGGCGCCATCGAGATGGGCGCCTTTAGAGATGGTTGTCCCCGTTCGAAAATGCCCCTCCATGTGTCTTTATAAAATACTGGCAGAAATCCTGCAGAAATCGCGGGCATTCATCCACGTACGGTTGCATCTGCTTAACAGAAATGTAAACACATGCGTCCGTGATACATGCAATTGTGTGTATTTCATAAAGTATAAGGGGGGAAGTTATCAATGTGGGCTACTGTTAAGAGGTTATTTTACCACAATTCGGGTTATGTTAGCACATGGGTCTCATTGCATAAAATAGGAGCCTACGCTAAAATAACCCAATTTAAAAATAGTCCACGTTGATAACTTTGCACTTAAGTGTTAATCACAACCGTGCCCAAGAACATCGTTTATAGCTTATTACATTTTACTATACCAAAATATTTAATTTTGCTCTGAACATTAACCAAGGAAATTGCCTGTAAATGACTAATTAAAGAATAGAAACCTGAACAGCCAGGGAAGCCTACAAAGATGGCCTTCCCTTAAACGCCTTTTATCAAGGGGTTCTCAAAGCCTCTGAAACAAGCCACAATAGAAAACAACTCCTACCCGGAGAAAATACTATTGTAGCCAAAAAACAGAGGAATTCTATAGCAGAAAATACACTCGAGCAATATTCCATATGGTTAATGTTGAACCTTGTCGGGGATTTATACACTGCTATAGTTCTACTTTTGTGGATTAACCCAGATGGATTCCTTCTAGAGAATGACACAGAGACGGGGACATGCAGTAACCGTGGGGATAGGGATGGGGACAGAGTCCACGGGGACGGGGTGGGGACAGATCCCACGGGGATGGGGCGGGGACAGAGTCCACGGGGACAGAGCCCGTGAGGACGCGGACAAACTTTGTCCCCGTGTCACTTTCTACTTTGAAGCCTGTTAATGAACTGGACTGTTATTTTTGTTTGTTTGATGCAGACGACAATATTTTTATTTTTTGGAAAAACAAGCAAACATGCTGGCCATAGCTAGCAAAATTTGCATGGGGGGATCCTGTACATCCTGGTACCAGCACATCTTCTAAGAAGACATCTTCTATTGCAGGAAGGACTGTGGAAGACAGGAGAGCTAGAATGAATCCTGAGATTGTTGATGACTTCTTATTCATCCACCGATTCAAAAATCATAACAGTGCTTCATAGGGCATATTTCTCCCCTCTAGGGCATACAGGACGGGTTGTATTTTGTACCCCTGAACATTTTAACAGGGTGGATTAGGATTCCTTGGAGTAGTGGAAGTCAGCTATTGTTGGGGTTGGGTGGTGGTGGTGGTGGGAGGGTTATTATAGCTGTTAGTTTTTGTTTTCTATTTGTAATTGACACACAACAGTTGCACAGCATATTGTTCCTTTTTATACTTTAAAAAAAAAGATTTAAATGTAAAATCATAAGTGTTCGAGGCTTCTGCAGATGAGAAAAGAGCCCACGGGGATGGTGCGGCGACGGAGCCTGCAGGGACGGGACAGGGATGGAGATGGGGTCTGCGGGGATGGGGTGGGGACGGAGACAGAACCCACGGAAAGAGGGCGGGGACAAATTTTGTCCCCATGTCATTCTCTAATACCTTCGCTGAAATGCACAAATTACAGAGACCACCCAGGTAGAAAAGATAAGTATTTATTTATTTGTTTGTGACATTTATATCCCGCGTTATCCCAAACAAGTCTGAGTTCAATGTGGCTTACAATAAACAGTATAGGATGCATAACAAAGAATAATACATAAGAAAGTAATTTGTTGTAAGAATCCAATTTTACAATACAGTATCATAAACATACTGGGATTTATTTTTTGTTACATTTGTACCCTGCGCTTTCCCACTCATGGCAGGCTCAATGCGGCTTACATGGGGCAATGGAGGGTTAAGTGACTTGCCCAGAGTCACAAGGAGCTGCCTGTGCCTGAAGTGGGAATTGAACTCAGTTCCTCAGGACCAAAGTCTACCACCCTAACCATGTGGCCGCGCAGGCTTCTGCTTCTGTGAGTCTGACGTCCTGCACGTCGTCAGACTCACAGAAACAGAAGCCTGCGCAGCCTTCTACATGGAATGTTGCTAGTGGAATAGCAACATTCCATGTAGAATCTCCAATAGTAGCAACATTCCATGTAGAATTTCCAATAGTAGCAACATTCCATGCAGAATCTCCAATAGTATCTATTTTATTTTTGTTACATTTGTACCCTGCGCTTTCCCACTCATGGGAGGCTCAATGCGGCAGGCAATGGAGGGTTAAGTGACTTGCCCAGAGTCACAAGGAGCTGCCTGTGCTGGGAATCAAACTCATTTCCTCAGCTCCCCAGGACCAAAGTCCACCACCCTAACCACTAGACCACTCCTCCACTATAGCTATGGATGTTTAACATTTAGAAAATCTATCATGAATGAGAAATTGTACGTGAAGCAAAGAGAAAGTTCATGGTAAATAGAATAATAACCAATTCAGGTAATAATTAGTTGTTCGAGTATGGTTGTTATATGTGAGGGTTTGTTTAAATAGGAACAATTAATAGTCTTTTCTGTGCATTTGTAGTTATTATATATGGTTTTCAGTATTGGTTAAACATTAACCATATGGACCATAGGCGCCCGGTATAAGAGGCTTGGGGAGGCTATGCATCCCCAGCCACAGCAGGATGGATCAGCTGTTTCTATAGAAATGCTAAATAGTATTAGTAGTAGTTCTCCTGCAAGTCCTGCTGCTCTGGGGGGTTTAAATAGCAGCAGCTTAAGTGAAAGCCCTCTCTAGCCTTGTGTATAACCAGTTGTAATTTGATTATCTTACTGCTGGGAGAGCAGAGCAGGGGGGGTTGGCTGGAGGTGTCCTGGGTTGCCAGGGAGATATTTAACTAGGATCATGAATTCCTGCACATGAGCAGTTCACACCAAAGAGACTTGCACTGACCCCTGAAATTTTAAAAGTGCTGAAAAAAAGTTTTAAAAGTATTTGCATTAAATCTAATTGCAGAATTTAGGTGCTAGGAAGTGGGATTGGTATGCTATGTACTCAAATTTGCTCAAGCCATATGCAAATTAGTCCGTTTTTGGGAGGTTCTCATTTGCATATTTATGGGTAAAAATTGTTGGAAATGTTTTCAGCCTTAATGTTAGGGCATGGCTCTGATCAAAAATGTGAACTTTGATCCAAAAACAAAGGGTTTAGCTAGTGTTTTTAACTAAAAATTCCCATTAGAGTGTCTGTATGTTAATCTGCATTCAAATAGAGCTCTCTGATTGGATGAGCAGCTCCTGTTAGAAAATCTGCCGGGAACAGAGAGGAGAGGAGAGAATCAATGGGTGGGTGGGTGTGGATGGCTGGAGGGGGGGGGGGGGGGGGGCAGGGGAGCGAGGACAAGAAATGAAGAAGAAAGGCAGAAAGTAAAGAAATAAATGGAAAGGAAGCCCTGGAAACGGAGTTAAGAGGACAGATTGCAGCAGAATCAGATACTGGGCCAGCATGATCAGAAAAACAAAGTCACCAGACAACAAAGGTAGAAAAGATCATTTTATTTTCATTATAGTGTTTGGAATATGTCCACTTTGAGAATCAGGTGCTCAACATTAAAAGTTTATATTTATTTACTTATTTATGACATTTTATCCCACATTAAACATGAATTAGGGTGTTTTGTGGCTCTACATGAGAATTGTGATATTATGATCCCTTGTTTCAATATTGTTGACGGTCTGCATTTTCCGTATGGGTGGTATATTGGTGTATTAGGTTCTGCCCAGTGTAATATTTATGGTACAGTAAGGTTCTGAGTGTGTTTTTGCACAAAGTTGTGCATAGTGTTTTGTAGTTGAGCGATTGTGGTTAGTATATGCTTTGAGCAACCACTTTATTCTTTGACATATGATACATAGCTAATATCTAAATTTAATAAAAGGTATTAATTGTGACTTTTATTTTTATTTATTTATTTTTTCTGTGTGTTATCAGACAATTATGGATTTAAGCTCCACCCCTGGCCCCATCCCTAACCCCACCCCCTTTAGCCTCCCCAAACAGTTGGGCCACCGACCGCCTATGATATGGACTATTGCTCGAGTGTATTTTCTGCTATAGAATTCCTCTGTTTTTTGGCTACAATAGTTTTTTCTCCGGGTAGGAGTTGTTTTCTATTGTGGCTTGTTTCAGAGGCCGTTTAAGGGAAGGCCATCTTTGTAGGCTTCCCTGGCAGTTCAGGTTTCAATTCTTTAAGTAGTCATTTTCAGGCAATTTCCTTGGTTAATGTTCAGAGCAAAATTAAATATTTTGGTTTCGTAGTGCATTTTTGCTCTTTGGCATTTTTTTGATTTTTGAGTATTCATTTTACTATACCTCCATTACTGCCACAGCAAGTCATAGCCATCAAACATATAAACGGCGAGTGACCGTACTCACTCGCAAATGCGCAGTAGACTTCCCTCTCTGTCCCGCCCCCATGTCAATACATGATGACGGGGGGGCGGGACAGAGAGGGAAACTGCGCGAAGGGGAGGGAACCACCGAGATCGCCACCGCTCCCCCCCCCCCCGAGATCGCCGCCACTGGTACCCCCCCCCCCCCCCGGAGTTGCCGCCGCCGCCATCCCTCCACCCGGCCCGTCTCTTCGCTATTCAACTTACATCTCCGGAGCAGGCAGATCAGCTGAGCTGCCGTTGGCCTTCCTTCCCTGCCTGTGTCCCGCCCTCGCCGACGTTACGTCACACGAGGGTGGGACACAGGCAGAGAAGGAAGGCCGACGGGAGTTCAGCTGATCTGCCTGCTCCGGAGATGTAAGTTGAATAGCGAAGAGACGGGCCGGCGGCGACTCGGTGGGGTACCGGCGGGGTACCGGCAGCGGCGACCACGGGGGGAGGGGGCAGCAGCGACCCAATAGCCCTTTTTTAACGGGCTGAACATTTAGTGCATATACTAAAATAAGACAGAAAAGGAGAGACAAGGTAATGGGATTTGATATACCACCTTTCTGTGGTACGATCAATGCTGCTTACATTTATTATATGCTGGTGCTTTCTATGTCTCTAGTGGGCTCACAATTTATGTTTTTGAACTTGGGGCAATGGAGGGTCAGAGTTACAAGGAGCAGCAGTGGGAATCAAACGCAGTTCCTCAGATTCTGAGCCCACTGCACTAACCATTAGGCCAGTAGCGTAGCCAGAGTTTAATTTTTAGATGGGCCTGGAGGTGGACTGGGTGGGCACAGGCCTCGCATTTTCTCTCCACCCGCTACCCCCACTACCACCCCCCCTTCCCGCTGCATTTCCTCTCCATTACCCCCCCCCCCCCCCCCCCACGACAGCCCCCTGCACATGGTCAGTTCTAGTCATTTTTACTGCCCTGAAGCACCGTTCTCCCTCCAGCACCGGCGATTCCCATAGCCAGCCTTCTGCCAGCGCGCGTCGTCAGAGCCTCTTCTCAGACGCGTCCCGCCTACTCTGCAACTTCCTGTTTTCCGCAAAAGTGGGACGCAGGAAGTTGGAGAGTAGGCGGGATGTGCCTGAGAAGAGGCCCCGACGATGCGAACTGGCAGAAGGCTGGCTATGGGAATCGCCGGTGCTGGAGGGAGAACGGCGCTTCAGGGCAGTAAGAGTGAGCAGACCACGCGGACGGGGAGAGCGGGCAGAAGAGGCTGGGCGGGCCTGGAGCAAAAGTGGCTGGGCCACCCAGCACAGAATACAAGAAAACAAACCAGTAACACAATAAATCACAGCCAACCCCAAAACATCGTTCAAACAATAAGAAATACACCAGTAAAACCACATACAACCCAAACAAATCACAAGGACAGCCACAACAACATTCTCCCCCCCAACTAAACTCTCCGAACGCCTGTTTAAAGAAAAAAAGATTTTAATAATGATTTAAAGTGACTAGAAGATAATTCAGCCCTAATGGAAATGGGAAGATTGTTCCAATGAGCAGAGGCTACAAAATTTTAGAAACGCACGATGACAAGCAGACTCACACTTAGCATGTACTGATCCAGGAAGAAACAACCGATGGTCATTCACAGAGTATAACGATCGCTTCTGCTCTTTACTGCGGCCGCCTCTCTGATGTAACTTCCTGTTTCCTCAGAAGCAGCCACATTAGAGAAGAGGCCAGTGCCGGAGGCAGGGCAGTGTATGAGGATCGTGCCTGCTGCTGCCAAATTTTGGTGTGTGCTGCATGATTACCATTCGAGTAGCACTTGAGCCCTTACCGCTAGATCAAAGGCTGGCGGTAAGGGCTCAGGCACTAGATAGCTGCGCGCTACGTTTCATTTTAGCACACGGCCATTTACTGCCCCATTGGAAAATGCCTTTTTCTCTCAGCCATGGTAAAAAAATGACCCAGCATGCGCCAAAACACGCGTCCACACTACCGCAGGCCACTTTTTACCACAGCTTAGTAAAAGGACCCCTATCTTTCCTCTTTGCCTGTGTTGCTGGTAACAAGGGTTGTGTTCTTGCGTAATATTTTGAAATTGCAATAACCCCCCCCCCCCCCAATTATCTATACCTCCCATTGCATTTTAATGATCTTCAGGTGACTCATATTAACTAGGAATTTTGCACCAACACCACAAACCATAACCATGAATCAAGCACAGTTCGCAGATTCAACCCTCTGTCTAAATTCTAACACCACGATATTCACCACTATTTAACCAATCAGATCGGCTGCTGACCGGTTAAATATTGCTTAAACGGCTATCTGCCTATATTCAGTGGGGGACAGCTTGTTATCCCCCCCCCCCCCCCCCGCTCCCCAGTTAGCGGCTAGTGAATAGCCAGCTATATCGCGTGACATAACCGGCTATCCGCCGATTTTTAGGCTGGGTTTAGTGGTTATATTTGGCTGTGTCAAACAGCGGAATATCTTTGGACAGTTTGAAAAATAACCGGTTAAGTCTTAACTCCTAACCCTTACTCACTTGTTCAGTATCCATATTTTATCATTCCCACCTTAGTAATTCCCTAATCTCTTATTTGTCCTGTTTGTCTGGCCTAACTCTCGCAGTCTGAATATCGGTCTCTAAACGTTCCTCTTAATCTTGTGTAGTTTCAGAAATGTAGACATATATATACGAGCTTACAGAACTAAACAATACATTATTATTTTACCAGCTAAGTAATTCAAGTAATAAAAGGTACTCACGAATCTGATTAGTGGAAGCACTGTAGAAGGCATTTACAGTTGTTGGGTTTGTAAACCACCTATATCAATAATAAAACAATGAAAAAGTGCGTGATTTGATTGTCGGTGCATTTACCTGAGCAGGGGTGGGGGGAAGATTTTTTTTTTTAAGTCTGAGCAACTAACCTGGCTGGCCAAGTCAAGCAATTTTGAAACTAGGTAACTAGGGAGTCCTTTTACTAAGGCGTGCTGAAAAATGGCCTTTGCTGGTGTAGGTGTGTGTATTGGACGCGTGCAGGTCCATTTTTCAGCGCACCTGCAAAAAAAGGCCCTTTTTTTTTGCTGAAAATGGCCGTGCGGCAAAATAAAAATCAGCGCACATCCATTTTGGGCCTGAGACCTTACCGCCACCCATTGACTTAGCGGTAAGGTCTCACGCATTAACCAGGCGGTAATCATCAGCGTGCATACACTGGCGATTACCGCCTGGTTAGTGCCATACGGTGGAAAATAGAAATTTTTTTTCTGCTGCACATTTTGGGCGCGCGTCAAAATTAGAATTACTGCCCAAGGCACGCAGTAGCTGGGCAAGAGGTCTAATTTGATGCACGTTGTATGCGCGTAGGTGGCTATATGCCTTAGTAAAATGGCCCCTAGATATGGCTGCTCATCGAGAGGAAATTTACACCCTTGGGGGATGGCAAGTTGGGTGACTATGAGGGGCATAATCGAACGGGGCGCCCAAGTTTTCCAAATAAATAAAGGGGGTGTCAGAGGCATAGCAAAGGCATGGATGTCCTTCTCACAGAAACGTTCACATTTTGGACAGGGAAGGACATCCTCAACTGCCGTCACAGGGACGGAGGCATTGCGAAGGACGTCCTTCACCCATACTCTAAAAAAAAAAAAAGACAAAAGTTTTTAAAGTTGTTTTTTTCGGGGTGGGAGGTGGTTAGTGACCACTGGGGGAGACAGGGGAGGTCATTCCCAATTCTCTCCGATGGTCATCTGGTCATTTAGGGCACATTTTTGTGACCTGCTCGTAAAAAAAAAAAGGACCAGGTAAAGTCGGCCAAGTGTTCATCAGGGACACCCTTCTTTTTTCCATTATCGCTTGAGGACACCCATCTATTAGGCACGCCCCAGTAACGCCTTCGCTACGCCTCTGACACGCCCCTGGGAACTTTGCTTCATCCCTGCGACGGGAAGCAGTTGGGGACACCCAAAATCGGTTTTCAATTATGCCGAGTTTGGGCGACCCTGAGAGAAGGACGCTCCGATTTGTGTCGAAAGATGGGCGCCCTTCTCTTTCGAAAATAAGCCTGTATGGGGCTCATTTCCAAAGCACTTAGACTTACAAAGTTCCATTGGTTACTATAGAACTTTGCAAGTCTAAGGGGTCCTTTTACTGAGCCGCGGTAAAAGTGGCCTGTGGTAGTGCAAGCGCATCTTTTGGGCGCGTGCTGAGCCAGTTTTTACCATGTCTGGGAAAAAGGACTTTTTTTCCAGTGGCCAGAAAAAGGGCCTGCAGCAACATTGAAACCAGCCTATTTACGTCCTGAGCCTTTAATGCTACCCATTGATCTAGCAATAAGGGCTCATGCGCTACAGGCGCGGTGACTGGTCGGTGCGTGCCAACTGCTGATTAACGCCAGAAACACTGTATGAGGTAGGAAATAAAAAAATAATTTGTCCAGGCATCATGGGGGGGGGGGGGGGTGGAGGGCAAATCCAAAATTACCACCATGGGTGCACGCTTGCCTGGGGTTGTCTTGTTTTGGCACACGCTGCATGTAAAAGGGTGCCTAACTGCTTTGAAAATACACTTTCTTATTCTCTCCGATACAAAATTACATGTTATTTCAGTCACCAGGCTGGTTGCCAGGGTTAATGTCGCATGTAGGGTATAGACTAGACCAAGAGGCTCAAAAGTCCTTCCTCAATAAGGTCATTCCCGTGGCCTCTTAACGTGTCAATATGCAACTATCAGAGTCAGCCATTGGGGGGTTAAAAAAAATCTGGATATTCAGCACTTCTGTCTTGACAGTGAGTGCTGAAGATCCGGATAGGACGGCAACCACCAGCATTATCCAATATTGGCAATAGTCCATCCACTATTCCGGACAGAGGGCTGAATATCACCACCATCCGGATAGTTTCCAGTACCGTCTATGCTTTGCACGAAGCACGAAGGGCTCCTTTTACTAGGCGGCGGTAAAGCCCAACGCGGGATTAGCGCTCGTGATACAGGAAGTACCGCCAGGCTACCGCAACAGCCTGGCGGTACTTCCCACCCCCTAAATTTTTGTAGTGCTGGAGTGTGCCCAATGATAATTGGGCAGTGCCGCTCACTGACCGGTTACCGCTGGGTTAACGCGGGAGCCCTTACCGTAAGGGTTTCCCCCAGAAATGGCCAAGCGGCAAGTGCTTTTACTTGCCGCCCGGCCATTTCCTGGAGAAAAGCGAGACTTCCCTTTTACCAGCTGCTGTAAAAGGGGGCCTCGGCGGGATGCCAGTGCCGGCCCCCTTTTGACGCAGTTCGGTAAAAGGGGTCCTAAGCTGGATAGCACCTGCGAAGTCAGTATTGAGTTTAACTGGCATTATCTATTGAAAATCTCTAGATAGATGTCAGTGATGGCATTGACTCTGGATAAGTGTGGGGGGGGGGGGGGGGTTTACACTCCAGCACTACAACAATAAATACATTTTTGTAGCGCCGGAAATGAGAGCGCACTAGGGGTGGGAAGTACCACCGGACTGCTGCGGTAGCCAAGCAGTACTTCCTGTATAGCGAGCGGTAAGCCCGCGTTGGGCTTACTGCCGCTTAGTAAAAGGAGCCCTAATTGAATACAGTCACCATGCTGGCTCAGTATCAGCTCCTAGACGTATCTTCTACCTCTTTAACCCATTAGTGCCCGATGTTCCGTTTTGGCTTATTATGGGAACATTAGGCACTAATGGGTTAATGAAAATTTGTAGAAGCATTAATGATCCTGAAGGAAACTTGTGTCTCAATAGGTTCTGATATTCTTTACTAAATCAATATTGAGTGTTGTCCGAGTAAGTTGCAGTGTACAAGCTTTTCAAGACCACACGTCTTCACATGTCACCTAAAAAAAAGGCCCAAAGGATAATTCCTTCAGTGGCGTTCCTAGGGGGGCGGACGCCCAGGGCGGCGCCCCCCCCCCCCCCGGGTGCAGCACCCCCCCCCCCCCGATGCAGCACGGACACCCCCCCCCGATGCAGCGCGGGAACCCCCCCCCCTGGGTGCACACCGCTGGGGTGGGGTGCCGCAGCAGCACGCGCCTGCTCAGAATTCCCTGACTTCGCGCGTTCGCTGGAGCTCCCTCTGACCCGGAACAGAAAGTATCCTGTTCCAGGGCAGGGGGAGCTGCAGCAAACGCGTGAAGTCAGCGAACTCAGAGCAGGCACGCGCCGCGGCACCCCCCAGCAGCGTGCACCCAGGGCGGACCGCCCCCACCGCCCCCCCCCCCCCCCCCTTGGTACGCCACTGAATTCCTTATACCAGTTCAATCAAGGGCTCTGCAACCTGCTAAGACACTCTGTTCACAGCAATGTGCTTTTGAAAGCCACATTTCTTCACTGGACCTAAAGGAAGCAAACACGAGTACTCACTCTGTTTTGGGAACTTCCTTTCTCAGCCAGTAGAAATCAGACTGTGCTAAGAACTTGAGCACTTGCAGGACATTGTCAAAGTGATTTGTTTCTGAAAACTTCATCTGTGGAAACAAATCAGAAGCAGCTGCTGTTTAAGGGGGACAGTTTGCAAAAGATTTTTCTCCCATGCAGTGTCTCTGGGGAAAATGATTAGTGAATAGGTTCGTAAGTGAGATTCACAAACTATGGAAGCTTTCATTCTAACAGGATATTATGATTCACTCCAGTTTATGCTTACACCCAAAACAATAGGAAAAAAACACAAATGTGTTTGTGCGCTATTGCACAACAGCATGTCCTATTGAACAATAGCATCACTACTGAAGAACAGTGAGCACTAATGTGCAATAGTGCATACCAATGAACAATTGAGTGCATTATTGAGAAACAGGGTGCACTATTTGAGCAACAGGGCACACTATTAAGCAGTAGGGTTCATTATTGCATAATAGTGTGCACTATTGCACAACAGTGTGTCTTATTGCTCAATAGATCACTACTGAAGAATAGTGAGCAATAATGTGTAATAGTGCATACCAATGAACAATTGAGTGCATTATTGAGAAACAGGGTGCACTATTTGAGCAACAGGGCACACTATTGAGCAGTAGGGTTCATTATTGCATAATAGTGTGCACTATTGCACAACAGTGTGTCCTATTGCTCAATAGATCACTACTGAAGAATAGTGAGCACTACTAATGTACGATAGATAGATAGATAGATAGATAGTAATGGTAATGGGAAATCAGTTTTCTATCCCGCTATTAATTCACAGTTCTAAGCGGGTTACAATTTTTTAAGAAACCAGTTTCATTTAACTGGGAAGAAGGGCCATAATAATAAATTCAATAATTAAGAAAAAAATTAAATAGTGATATCAGTAATTAGTGTGAGATACATATTTCTGAAACTAGAGGGTTTTCAAATTTTTCCTAAAAAGAATATAGGACTGAGAAGATTTAAATGTAGATGAAATCATAGTGCACAATCTTGCTGCTTGAAATGCCAACCCCAATTCAAAGAGATGTAATCTCTTTTTACCTTTTGAAGATGGGAAAGAATAACCTACAGTACCAGTGCGTCTTGTTCTCAAAGCATAAATAAATAAATATAAAATGTGGATATAAATAGTCTGGTGCCATGTAGAAGTTTGAAGAGAAAACAAGCCAATTTGAAATAGATTCTAGCCTCAATAGGCAACCAGTGCAATGATAAATAGCTGGAAGTGATTCTATCAAATTTGGACAATCCGAAAATCATTCGAACTGCTATATTCTGTATCAGGGGCGTAGCTAGACCTTACGGTGGGAGGGGGCCATAGCCCGAGGTTGGGGGCACATTTTGAGTGCCGCCCCCACCCACCACCTCTTCGCCCCAACCCCCGCCAGCCGAAGCCTTCAGCGCTGGTCTTTGGCGCAGCCGCGTTCGCTGCCCTGCGTGCTCTTCTTTCTTCTTCTTGCTCCTCCTGTGCATGCTGACGCTTCTTTATGCGGAACTGAGAAGGAGCGTCAGCGTGCATAGAAGGAGCAAGAAGAAAGAAGAGCAGGGCATCGAACGCGGCTGCCAGCCAAACCAGGGGCCCAGATGAAATTTGCGGGGGCCCAGGCCCCCTTGGCTCCCCGTAGCTACGCCCCTGTTCAGGGCTGTGCCAACACGGTAAGAGAGGTAAGCATGGCAGGAGGGCGTCATCCTCTGGGGGGCGCCCCGCCGCACCATGCTTACCTTGCCCTCTTCTCCCCAGATCCTTTTCCTTTTTTTTTTTTTGTTTAAATTTACCTCTGTCCGACGGCAGCGTAGCGTTAGTGAGGAGGCGGCGCTCCCCCGCCCCGACGTGTCAGTCTTCCCTTCGCTCAGTTCCGCCTTCTTCTGACATCAGAAATGACATCAGAAGAAGTCGGGACACTGAGCGAAGGGAAGACTGACACGTCGGGGCGGGGGAGTGCCGCCTCCTCACTAACGCTACGCTGCCGCCGGACAGAGGTAAATTTAAACAAAAAAAAAGGAAAAAGATCTGGGGAGAAGAGGGCGGGTAGTGTAGCGATCGTTTTCGGGGGGGGGGGGGGGGCAACTGCAGGGGGGCGCCGGAGACCCTAGGCACGGCCCTGCCCCTGTTCTGTATCGTTTTCAGTCTCCTCATCAAACTTCTGTTACATCCTAAATATACCAGATTACAATAATCCAATTGAGAAACTAAAAGAGACTGAACCAGAATTCTAAAATGATCTTGTTCAACATAACTATGTCCCATCTCTGAATCAGTTTCTTCCCTCCCACGATGAGCACTTCTCAGTGTTTTAATCTTGGGGCAGGACAAGAGGTGCATTCACACAGGCAACACAGTAGGATAACAGTGAAATTATAATTTTTTAATACTTACAGTTTTGATGTTTTCATTTAGGAAGGTGTCATTCTTTATGAACTCAGGGTAACCCACTTTTGACAGAACTGCTTTTGCCTGGGGACAGGGAGAGAAAATCACCAAAAGGTAAGACTAGCTACCTTATTCCACGTTTAGCTTTCGTAGCTTTTAAAAAATATCACATGTACTGGTGAACTATTCAAGGTTTAACTCTACCACAGATTTCTACGCATGTGCATAAAATACAATTGTGTTGCATTTTGTTATTTTGTATTCAAGTAGTTCAGAGTTCCTCCAGATCTGAGTAGCTTTTGGTGAAGTCCGATGTTCCACAAGGCTCACGTTTATCGGTTCTCTTTACTTAATTTGTGGAAGTCACTCACAAATTTGGGTGTCAGTTACCGCTCGTACGTGGATGACCTTCAGTTTTATTTTCCTGTACCATCTGTGCTTGAAGAGGGGGTGAGGTTGGTCGAGTGTTATCTTGGGGCAATGACTGCTATTGTTCATTGAATGTAGAGAAAACGCAAATTCTTTGGTTCTCACGTTGAGTACCATGTCCAGTTTCTCGCTTTCAGTTTGAAAACGTTTCTCTCGGTTATTGGTACAGTGTAAAGTTTGGGAGTTAACCTAATCTCCTCACTTTCGATTAAGCAATAAATTGCTGCTGTGATTAAAGTTGTGTTTTTTTTAAGATTCATTTGGTAGCAAGGCTTAGAAGCTTACTTTCTATGGAAATTTTTCAATCTGTGATGCGGTTATGGCCTATCGCATTTGGACTATTGCAACGTTTTCTTTTGTGGTCTTCCACAAAGGTCCTTAGATCATTGCAGGTAGCTCAGAACTCTGCAGCTCGGATTACAGGTGGAATGTGTAGGACGGCTCATGTTATTGCTCAGTTAAGTTGCATTTTAAAATGTTATTGTTGGTATTTAAGGCTCAGCATGGTGATGGCCTTGTGGCCATTATGCAGTGTCTGAAGACTTATAGTCCATCAAAAGTTTTGAGGTCTCAAGGTGGGTGTTTCTTGGATGTTCCTTCATTTTGTCAGGTCTGTCTTAAAGTGGACCATTTACGTATGTTTCCTATAGCTGGACCCACTCTGTGGAATACTCTCCCCTTGGAAATGCGCCAAATTGCTTCTGTGTCACTTTTTTTAAAAGCAATTTGTTTCATGAAGCTTTCATTGATTATGGACTTTAATATAGTTATAGACTGGCTTTTGATGTATATTTGGTATTCTCTGCATTTTATGGTTTGTTGTTTTATGTTGTGTGAATGTTGTATTCTCTGCATTTTATGGTTTGTTGTTTTATATTGTGTGTCTTGTTGTATGTGTTGTGTTGATTTTATGAGTGTTGTAGATTGAATGGAGAAGAGGCATATAAATTGATAAATAAATAAATGCAGATACTTAAGAATTACTCTTTAAGGACTAGATTCAGTAAATGGTGCCCAAATATGGGCGCCAAAAAAAAGAAGGCACACTGAACGCTATTCTATAAACAGTGCTCCCAGGTTGGTGCCATTTATAGAAAAGCGTATAGCACCAGTATCCATGCCCAACTTTGGGAACAAGGACATACACCTACTGAATCCTGGTGTTAATCCTTGCGTGTACATTAGACACAGATCCCTTGACTTCTACAATACTGTGTGCATCTTTAGAGAAAACCCCTGATGCACCCATGCCCCTCCCATGGCCATGCCCCCTTTTCAGTTATCCACTGACAAATATGTGAGTGCATCTTTATAAAATATCGCTTAGCAAGATGCGGGTGCAAACCCAAATTGTTGCCAATTAACTCCAGTAATTGATTGTTAGCACCCAATTATTGGTGCTAATTGGCTCATTACTCACATTGTGTGCATAACTGTTAAGAGTAACACGCATGATAAAACAATTCCCCTTTTCATTTCTTATCACTGGCTTCTCATCACAGTGTAAGATACTCTTGCATTTAAGAGCTACACTATGCTCTCCCCTCCTATCTCGCTGCACTTGCTATACCATGTGCACCGCCAAGGTTACTTCACTCCTTAAATAATTACTGGCTACAGATCCCGTCTGCTAGACAAGCAATATTAGAATCCGCCAGAAGCAGTGCTTTTTACTGCAAAGCCCCATCATTTCAGAATGCTCTTCCATCTCAAGTTCACTTGGAGTGAAGCAACCTTGGCGGTGCATATGGTATAGCAAGTGCAGCGAGATAGGAGAGGAGAGCATAGTGTAGCTCTTAAATGCAAGAGTATCTTACACTGAATTCGATATATGATGGGAAGCCAGTGATAAGAAATGAAAGGGGGAATTATGTGGTCAGAACATTTTGAATCTAGCAAGAGTGCAAAGCTGTATTTTGTACTGTATGAAGTCGACACAGTAAGGAAAGTGGAAGTGTATGATATTTCTATTGGGATGTGGATAGGGTTACCATATTTTGTCCCCCTAAAAGGAGGACACCCCACCCCCCTTTCACGCCCTTGCTCCGCCCGTCACATTTTCCCCTCACCCCTGTCACACACCCCGTCACCCCCCCTCCACGTCACCCCCCTCCCCTTACCTTACTACTGCCCTGGTGGTCTAATGACCTCTTCGGGGCAAGAAAGAGCCTCCTCTTTCCTGCCCGGAGCACTGCCCTGCATCCATTCCTTCCTGTTGCTGATCTCGGCGCCGATTCAAAATGGCCGCCGATAGTTGAAGTCGCGCGAGGTCACTTCAACTCTCAGTGGCCATTTTGAATTGGCGCCGAGATCAGCAACAGGAAGGTTGGATCCAGGGCAGTGCTCCGGGCAGGAAAGAGGAGGCTCTTTCCTGCCCCGAAGGCGGAACAGGTCACTAGACCACCAGGGCAGTAATAAGTAAGGGGAGGGGAGGCTAGCAATCTGCCCGTTTATCCGGATTTCTGGACGAATGGGCAGGCAGGTGGGCGGGACGGCCTGCTCACCAGCCTGCCCGTTTCTCCAGAAATCTGGACAAACGGGCAGATTGGCAAAACCCGCCTGGTTGCCCGGACATATGGTAACCCAAGGTGTGGATCATACAAATTTATGTTGTAAGCTGTCACTTTCTTACTATTACTGCTGTAAGGTTTTATATTGTTCTGTTTCTCAAAAACTAATAAAAATTAGTGTTGACAACAAAAGAAATCATATGGGAACGTAAGGCCAATTTTTACCATAGCTTAGTAAAAGGACCCTGTGAAGGAGTGAGTGGTCTAGCGGTAGGCATCCTTAAGGAACACTCTCACTGAGCCTGCAACTGAGCCACCTTCGACAGGTGGCGCTAACTTGATGACTCAGAGGCTGAAGTCCAGCCACCACAAGATGTCTGGCTAGGAGGGTGGGGCTCAACAATGAGCAGGAAGTAAAAGCCCACTAACAGAATGGAACAGGGAAGCTCAGCGGAGAGACGAGAAGCCCTTTACCTTATGCCTCCACTCCAGAAGTGTCAGTTGCAGAACCTTGGCTCAGATAGGCCAAGAAGTTTATCTTGGAACCCTGCTGGAAATTGTAGCTTTGTAATTCAGGGCCAAGCCTGGTGCTGCAGGCCTGGGACGCCAGGTCAGAGACAAGTTGTGCTGCCTTATGAACACAGAGCTGAGCGTGCCTTGGCCCTGCAGGAGCAGACCACGGGAGAGAACTTTTGAACTTAAAAACTGATTCTTGGTGCGTTTATTTTCTTTGGAACTGTGAAAGAAATAGGTCATCCAATTTGCTGCATATAAATACATTTTGTTATCTTACATTTAGCCCTCTGTGTGAGTGTGATTGTCAAGGCTCCCAATCCTACCCTCGCTCACATTACCACGGACCCCCTTATCTCCAGAGACTGTGCTTTAACTTCCCAAGGGAACAAGCAAACCCAGAGGAAATTTCCTCCCAATGGAGGCAGGAAATTCGGCATGCCTCCTCAACTGTACTTACAGACCCAAATTCTTCAGGCTGAGTCACATTCCTTGGATCGTGTTAGGCTACAAACTCCACAGTAAATTTATTTGTTACATTTGTATCACACATTTTCCCACCTATTTGCAGGCTCAATGTGGCTTACATAGTACCGTAAAGGCGTTCGCCAATTCCGGTTTGAACAAATACAGTAATGTTATGGTAGAATAAGGTTCGTGTGTATAGACACATTAGGGAACCATAGAGAGGAAGAGAATCGTAGAGTGGAAGAGTTATTATGTGTCCAAATTACGAGCTTTGGTTTCGTCGTGTTGCAGGGTACAGGCACTGGCGTAGCAAGGGGGGGGTTGGGAAGGGCGGTCCGCCCCAGGTGTGAGCTCAAGGGGGGTGCTTCTTGCCAGCTCCCCCCCCCCCCCGGGTGCACCACGATGACACCCCCCCAGACCCAGTGCCTACCCTGAACTCCGTCTAAGCTCTCGCACCCTACCTTTAAAAATGCTCAGAAACCGAGGCGAGGCGCAGCACCTGCGCCTGCAAGTCAAAGAAGTATGGATGGATCGTCTCGTCATCGATCGGGCCTTCCCTCGCTCTGTCTGTCCCGCCCTCCGCTGACGCAACTTCCTATTTCTGCAAGGGCGGGACAGACAGAGCGAGGGAAGGCCCGATCGATGATGAGACGATCCATCCATACTTCTTTGACTTGCAGGCGCGAGGCGCTGCACCTCACCTCGGTTTCTGAGCATTTTTAAAGGTAGGGTGCGGGAGCTTAGACGGAGTTCAGGGTAGGCACTGGGTCGGGGGGGGGGGGGATGTCATCGTCCTGCACCCGGTGGGGGGGGGGGCGCAATGGCGAACCGCCCCAGGTGGCAGCACCCCTTGCTACGCCACTGGGTACAGGCATAAAGAAAGAAAAGGAACAGAAATCCAGCAATCAATGGAGTCAAATTCAGAACGTTGTTTTGTTAAACGGTGGCAGAAGGACAATATCCCTTTAAGAAACGAAGGTCATATCGACACCTCGGCTAACTGTGTGCAAGCCAGAACAATGGCTTCTCATTATTTGTACCCAGCACAGGCTCCACTTGATTGTATAAGCCATTTATATTAATAAGCACCCTCCGCAAAGCACAGAGGAAAGCTCCTCAGTTTTAATTCATGCTAACACACCTATTTAAATTAGTGATATAAGTCTCAAATGACTTGCCAATATTCCTAAGCAATCAATTTAATCACTTAATTAAGCAGCCTTTGTATTGCGTCTGCATAATTTAGCTTCTTAACATTTCTGATTAAACCACGAGAAGGAGCTAAATAATTCACAATTGCTGATGAACCTGCTCCCTTAAAAACAATGTGTGCTGTAGATTGTCTAAATCTGCAGTGGGGTTTCATGGAGTCTGTGTAATTTAACTATTCCAGTACTGCTTTAAGAAGCACAAACTCCCGGATTCTATATATGGCACCCAGATTTGCGTGCCCAAACCTGTGCGCACTCCCAAGATGCACGTGCAAATTACGTAAGAACATAAGAATAGCCATACTGGGTCAGACCAATGGTCCATCTAGCCCAGTATCCTGCTTCCAACAGTGGCCAATCCAGGTCACAAGTACCTGGCAGAAACCCAATTAGTAGCAACATTCCAGAATTCCAAAAAGTAGCAACATTCCATGAAGAACCCCAAAGAGCAGCAACATTCCATGCTACCAAGCACAGGGCAAGCAGTGGCTTCCCTCATGTCCATCTCAATAAA
The DNA here is from genome assembly GCF_901765095.1 of Microcaecilia unicolor. Taxonomy (NCBI): domain Eukaryota; kingdom Metazoa; phylum Chordata; class Amphibia; order Gymnophiona; family Siphonopidae; genus Microcaecilia; species Microcaecilia unicolor. The sequence goes on from NC_044034.1 coordinate 353,126,750, forward strand.
AGACTATGGACTTTTCCTCCAGGAACTTGTCCAAACCTTTTTTTAAACCCAGATACGCTAACCGCTATTACCACATCCTCTGGCAATGAGTTTCAGAGCTTAACTTTTCATTGAGTGAAAAAATATTTCCTCCTATTTGTTTTAAAATTACTTCCATCGCTGGACATGGAGGGGAGGGGAAAGAGGAGAAATCGCTGGACATGGGAAGAGAGGGCAGGGGCGAGATGAGACTTGTTGGACATGGATGGAGGGAGGGGAGCAGGGTTGCCAGATGGGAAAAATTTTCCCCACCCAAAATCAGCCCTAAACCCGCCCAAAACCCACCCAAAGTCAAACCCCACCTCCAACGTCATTGGCCCCGCCTCCAACGTCATCGACCCCCGCCCCTGGCGTCACCTATGACGTCGTTAACCCCGCCCCTGTCTAATTAGGACAGACAAACAGGACAAACAAGAGATAAGAGAATATTAAAGTGAGGATGATAAAATAAGGGTTTTGAACAAGTGAATAAGGGTTAGGAGTTAAAAGCAGCATCAAAAAGGTGGGCTTTTAGCTTAGATTATCAAGGAAGATACTGGAATGGACGTGGCAGAACTGAAAGAAGCTGTGAGAGATAGGAAGGCATGCCGAACACCGATCCATAGAGTGACCGAGAGCCGTACTTGACTGATCGGATAAGGAAGAAAGGAAAGAAGTACCAGCAGGCTTGAATAACTGCTATCTGAAATTCCACTTTTTGCAACTTCCTCTCAACATTCAATGGTTTGGGACTGGAATCCTGCTCCTGGAGCTTGGTAACTGTTTTCTGTGGATTGCTCCAAAATACGTTGAAGAGCAGAACCTGTATGGGAAATGCTCTCCAAATATCTGCATAAAATCTAGAAGTCAGCGTTCATACCTGCTCCAAGGCACAAGTATGTCTCATTTAATTGCTTACTTTGACCTGGAGTTTAGAGGAGTCATGGGGAAGGAAAAGAAATTGTGCTTCTCTAGAATTGACAACCCCTCAAGATTGCAAAACTGAGGGGTCTTTTTACAAAGGCGCGTTAGTGTTTTTAGCATGCACTAAAAATAAGCGTGCACTAAATGCTAGAGACACCCATATTATTCCTATGGGCGTCTCTAGTGTTTAGCGTGCACTAAAACCGCTAGCGCACCTTTGTAAAAGACCCCCTGAATGATGACAAGTAAGTACTGAGAGTTTTATAGCTCCCCGTGATGTCCATCTCTACATATATCTCTACATCTCTCCTTCTCTGCACATATTCAACAGACTGCTAAAACCTGTCGTTTCTTTCTCTATAATATCAGCAAAATTCGCCCTTTCCTCTCTGAGCACACTACCGGAACCCTCATCCACGCTCTTATCACCTCTCGCTTAAACTATTGCATCTTGCTTCTCACAGGTCTCCCACTAACCTGTTCAAAATTCTGCTGCACGACTAATATTCCGCCAGGGTCGTTATGCTCATATTAGCCCTCTCCTCAAGTCACTTCACTGGCTTCCTATCTGTTTCCGCATACAGTTCAAACTCCTCTTATTGACCTATAAATGCATTCACTCTGCAGCTCCTCAGTACCTCTCCACTCTCATCTCTCCCTACATTCCTCCCCGGGAACTCCATTCACTGGGTAAATCTCTCTTATCTGCACCCTTCTCCTCCACTGCTAACTCCAGACTCCGTTCCTTTTATCTTGCTGCACCATATGCCTGGAATAGACTTCCTGAGCTGATACGTCAAGCTCCATCTCTGACCGTCTTCAAATCTAATCTAAAAGCCCACCTTTTTGATGCTGCTTTTAACTCCTAACCCTTATTCACTTGTTCAGAACCCTTATTTTATCATCCTCACTTTAATATTCCCTTATCTCTTGTTTGTCCTGTTTGTCTGCCCTAATTAGATTGTAAGCTCTGTCGAGCAAGGACTGTCTCTTCATGTTCAAGTGTACAGCGCTGCGTATATCTAGTAGCGCTATAGAAATGATAAGTAGTAGTAGTAGGCATTTACATGCAGGATTGAAAAATTGCTTCTCACCCTTTCAAAAACTGAGTAATGCTGCCCTTGTTTTACTACTGGTGGTTGGGAGGCGGGGATAGTGCTGAGCAGACTTATACGGTCTGTGCCAGAGCCGGTGGTGGGAGGTGGGGATAGTGCTGGGCAGACTTATACGGTCTGTGCCAGAGCCGGTGGTGGGAGGTGGGGATAGTGCTGGGCAGACTTATACGGTCTGTGCCAGAGCCGGTGGTGGGAGGCAGGGCTGGTGGTTGGGAGGCGGGGATAGTGCTGGGCAGACTTATACGGTCTGTGCCAGAGCCGGCGGTTGGGAGGCGGGGACAGTGCTGGGCAGACTTATACGGTCTGTGCCAGAGCCAGTGGTGGGAGGTGGGGATAGTGCTGGGCAGACTTATACGGTCTGTGCCAGAGCCGGTGGTTGGGAGGCGGGGCTGGTGGTTGGGAGGCGGGGACAGTGCTGGGCAGACTTATACGGTCTGTGCCATGAAGAGCACAGGTACAAATCAAAGTAGGGTATACACAAAAAGTAGCACATATGAGTTATCTTGTTGGGCAGACTGGATGGACCGTGCAGGTCTTTTTCTGCCGTCATCTACTATGTTACTATGTTACTACTACTACTACTAATCATTTCTATAGCGCTACTAGATGTACACAGCGCTGTACACATTATATGCTTTCTCTGTCCCTAGAGGGCTCACGGTCAAAGTTTTTGTGTAATGAGCGGAGCGGAACTGGTAGACGTGAATTGCTAGTTTACCCTTTCCAAAAATACTAGGACTAGGGGGCATTCAATGAAGCTGCAAAGTAGTAAATTTAAAACAAATCAGAGAAAATATTTCTTCACTCAACGTGGAATTAAACGCTGGAATTCGTTGCAAGTGAATGTAGTAAAAGTAGTTAGCTTAGCAGGGTTTAAAAAAGGTTTGGCTAGCTTCCTAAAAGAAAAGTCTATAAGCCATTATTAAAATGGACTTGGGGAAAATCCACTGCTTATTTCTAGGATAAGCAGCATAAAATATACTGTACTGTTTTGGGATCTTGCCAGGTACTTGTAACCTGGATTGGCCACTGTTGGAAACAGGATGCTGGGCTTGATGGACCTTCGGCCTGTCCCAGTATGGCAATACTACGTTCTTATGTTCTCCATACAGGTCACACCACTCTGTGCCATAGTCTAGGGTTGTACCTGTCGCTCTGTGCCCTCTATGTCCTGCTTAAAGTGTGAAGCAGTGGCACAGATATGGGTGGGCATAGGCCCACCCATCCTTGCCTCAGGCCCACCCAGTCTAGAGGCTCCCAGAACACCTAATTAGCAGTGCCTCACTCCTCTCTCTCTCTCTTCTCTTCTGGTGGCACAGCATCTACCCATCTCTCTCAGAACCCCGCACCCCTCAGTCTATCGTTGAGCTGTCGCCTGCAGCGATTCCTGTAGGCAACCTGCGCTGGCCCTGCAGCTGGCCTCTAGTATGTCCTGCCCTCAGTGATATCACTTCCTGTTTCTTCACCGGTGGGGGATACAGTAGAGGGACAGCTGCCAGGCCGGCACAGGTTGCCTACAGGAATTGCTGCCGGCGATAACTTGGAGGTAGCCCGTTGAGGGTGGGTTCAGAGAGAAACAGGCAGATGCCGGGCGGGGGGAAGGGCAGATGCTGGGTGGGGGGGGGGGAGTGGCAGATACCAGGCTGTGGGCAGAGGGGAAGAAAGATGACGGGGAGAAAGAGGACAGTATGTGAGTAGGGGCAGAGGGGATGAATGGGAAGAAAAAGGGCCGCAGGGGCAGAGGGAAAGGTTACAAAAAAACCTGTATGTATGAACGGGGTGGGGGTGGGAAGGGCCCACCCAGGATAACTTGGGGCCCACCCGAAAAGGCAGGTCTGTTCTGCTTTGATACTTTCCTGTCTGTTTTTCCCATGTCACTGTTTTTGACTCTACCACCTCCATCGGAAGGGTATTTCCGGGCATCCACAGCCCTCTCTATGAAAAAGTATTTCCTGATCTAAGTCTAGCTCCCTGCAGTTCATGTCCTCTGCTTCTATCACTTCCCTGCCATCATTGATAGCACTTGTTTTAACGGCCTCAAAGGGATGTAGCAAACAGGTAATATGAGAAGAGATGGGCAGAGGTTGGACATGCTCAGATGCCCTTGTAGCTATCAAATATGTTCAGGTTTATGGGTTTGCTTTTAATAGCGAAGAAGCTATAAGAAGGGAAAGAAAGGCTGGGGAAGGAAAACAGACTTTGCACATAGAAAAATTTATGTCTGGTCATAAAATAGTTTGCTATTGAACTGTTATGTACTCTAGGACTGCCTTTATAGAGCAGCACTAAAACTTCCCTTGGTAGCTATTGAAAGATGCGTGATTTCAACTGATACTTCCCTCGTATCAATGGGTAATACAGCTCTGCAATTCATTGTTCACTGTGACGAACCTTTCAGACCACACACTCGTTGCATGACCTGCATTCAGCGTGAAGGTCGTGTATATTGTTCTAACAAAAACTCTCTCATTCCGCTCACCCACCACAACGGTAAGAAGTGATCAGCTTATCAAAGAGTCAATAGAGCTGACAGGGAAGAAGATTTCAAGTGGGTTTTCAGACAGTCTTTCTAGCAGTAGATTTAAGCAATAATCAGGGGATCATTTGTTTGCAACCACTGAATTATTCTTTTGGTGTTAAATTATGGAATGCTTTGGCCAGTTCTCTGCAGGTTGCGGTGCCTTTGATTTAACCAACGTACGAATAGCCATACCAGGTCAGACCAATGGTCCATCTAAACCCAGTATCATGCTGTCAACAGTGGCCCATCCAGGTCACAAGTACCTGGCAGAAACCCAATTAGTAGCAACATTCCGTGTAGAACCTCAAAGAGTAGCAACATTCCATGCAGAATCCCAAAGAGCAACAAGATTTCCGGAATCCCAAAGAGTAGCAACATTCCATGTAGAACCCCAAAGAGTAGCAACATTCCATGCAGAATCCAAAAGAGCAACAAGATTCCTGAACCCCAAAGAGTAGCAACATTCCATGTAGAATCTTAAATAATAGCAACAGTTCATATAGAACCCCAAAGAGTAGCCATATTCCATGCTACCAATCCTAGGGCAAGCAGTGCGGCGCTGCAGCTGAGTGGGCCTGAGCCACGACTGAGCAGGCCTGTGCTCACCCAGGCCCACCCGTAGCTACACCACTGGCATATAATGGAGGCAGCGCATGCAAATCAAGTTCATGCATATTCATTGTGGATATCCTGAAAACTTGACTGGCAAGGGGTACTCCAGGACTCGGGAAACACTGCTGTAGCACAAAAGGACAACTACACCGAACCACCCAAGAAAGGGACCGAACAACTCTTTCATTGATGTTATCGAGGACACCGAAAAGATTCCAGTGCATATTCTAATCGTTATCTGCACCACATCTTCCACAGTAAATGGAGTCATTCCCAGTTAATCATGTGAACCACTAATCTGTCATTACCAGCATCGTATCCTGAGTGCCCAACATGAACTGGGTCAACAAACCCTAAATTAAACTTTTCCTTAAAGTAAATAGCGAAGTCATCAGGGATAGGTTTGACCACATTAACAGGTACCGACAATAATCTTCTTACCAGCTTATCACAGCACAAATTTGAGAGAGATCATTTTTTTTTTAAAAACAATATCTATAAGACCTTGACAACTTTTCAACTCGTATTGTGTAGCTATTAAAGAAAGCTACACAATATGCACTACGAATCTTTTTCCTAAATTGATAACGACATCTCTATAGTCGATGACCTAACTTATGCTACAACTCACTTTATCACTTAAAAACCTCTATGCAATGCCATAATGCATTCCTCTGTACCATGTATGTATCCACTTTAATGCAAAATCATTTGTATGCAATACCAAAATGTACTCTCCCGTACCATGAATGTATGCACCTAAATGTATTACCATTTGAAATTCTGTACCCGGAATGGCAATCGCCATCACGGCATAATGTAAGCCATATTGAGCCTGCAAACGGATGGGAAAATGTGGGATACAAATGCTACAAATAAATAAATAAACTCCTTTTGATCTTGCAACATTGTCTCCTCTGTCCTCGGCAGGGGCATAGCCAAGGGTGGGCCTGGGTGGGCCCAGGCCCACCTACTTTGTGCTCAGGCCCACCCAGTAGCACACCTATGAAGTGTCTGGCAGGGATTCCTAAGCCCCACCAGCTGAACATTCCTGTCCTTCCTGCATACCAGCCTTCCCTCTGATGTATTCCCGCCTATGCGGAAACAAAGTTGCATCAGAGGGAAGGCTGTGGAACCAACATGAGCAGTGTGTATTATTTGCTGCTTGCTGGCAGTGAAAATCTGCTATTTAACATGTATGGGGGGAGGGGGATGTTTGAAAGACCATCTGGCATGCAGGCGAGAGACGGAGAGACCAAATCACTTGTGGGACAGGGCAGAGTTCTTCTGCCCACCCATCTTGGGCCCAGGCCCACCCAAAATTAGGTGTCTGGCTACGCCCCTGGACTCCTCGGTGTTTGCCACCACCTTTCACTTCTTCTGAGACTATGCTTTGGCTTCTTTAAATCGTCATTATATCAAGGGGCGTAGCGTGGTCTCTCTGCTGTGCTTCTCCTATGCTTCTTTTCTAACGTAGTAATATAATTTGTCAGCTGCTGCTCCCAACATGACACAAGATCATTTTACAGTAGCAGCAAATCCACCACTCACCTGTGACCAAGTTTGCTTAAATTTTTCAATGTCAAACATCAATTCGCCCCTTGACACCTAACATCCCTTAATTGTTTTATATAGTGGCTGTGCATTGAAAACAAATAAGAGAATGACCAGTCTCGAGTAAAAACTGTAACTAAAATACCAGAACACGATACACGACAGGACTGACTATAAGGACAGAACAATAAATCAATGTCCCTTTTCATGTGTAGAACTATTTATCAAAATCTAAAGCAGTCATAAAAACATCTATTTGCCCCACTAGGGGATGCCGAGAGGGGGGCAGGAGGGACAAGATTCCCCTGGCCTGGCCTCCAAGGAGGACCCAGCGCCGGGGGCTGTCTCTTTCCTGTTCCTGTGTGTCGGGACCCGGGTGATTGTGTTAATGCAATAACCTGGGTCCCGGCACACAGGAGCAGGAGAGTGGCAGACCGAGGGAGGAGCAGACGCAGGAAGAACTTAAGAGTAGCCATACTGGGTCAGACCAATGGTCCATCTAGCCCAGTGTCCTGTTTTCCAGACTGTGGCCAAGCCAGGTCACAAATATCTGACAGAAACCCAAATCGTGGCAACACTCCATACTACAAATCCCAGGGCAACCAGTTGCTTCCCATGTCTGCCTCAATAGCAGACTATGGACTTTTCCTCCAGGAATTTGTCCAAACCTTTTTTAAACCCAGATACACTAACTGCTGTTACCACATCCTCCGGCAAAGAGTTCCCGAGCTCAACTAAGTTGAAGCTGCCCAAGTGGGGAGGGAGCTGGAGGGCAGTGATGGCCTGAATGTGGGGAGGGCAGAGTGGCGGTGGTGGCTGCAGCGGCCCTGCCCTGGACCCGGCTCTGTCTCTTAGCGACCCTGTGTCCCACCCACAAAAAAAGATGCATTTCATCAAATGTTGTAGAGCTGGAACCTTTCTGTATGAAAGAATGGACCAAAATTATTTAATGGTGATGTGAAAGACCAATCTAAAGAGAGTCCACGTGCATGCAGAACTCAGTAGATCCTTCCCAACTGCAAAGGTCTTAAATACAAAACCTACTATGCATCCAATTTCTCCGTTATAGGCAGCCAACTCTGGAACGCCATACCAAGACACATCCGAACAACCAACGAGCACCTACCCTTCCGGAAGCTGCTGAAAACTTACCTCTTCAAACAAGCCTATCCAAACAACCAACTTAATTTACGAACAACCCATACCACTAATATTACCCATGACCAATTCTTCCCTCCACATCTCTTCCTCTTGTCCACTCTATACAACGGTGTTATCTCTGTGACACTTTTGTACCCATACATTGTTCTACTTTATACAACTATGTTATTTCCGTGCTACATTGTTCTACTTTATACAACGTTGTTATCTCTGTGACACTTTTGTACCCATACATTGTCCTACTTTATACAACTATGTTATTTCCGTGATACTTTTGTACCCATACTTTGTAAGCCGCACTGAACCTGCTATTGAGCGGGAAAGAGCAGAGTATAAATGCTACAAATAAATAAATAAAAGGAGTGGGAATATGGACCAGGCTTATCCAAAGACTAGAACCAGACAAAGTTTATATTAATAAAATAAACAATATTTATTAATATTTCCTTAAAATTGACTCGAGACAATGTTGTGTTTCGGGCTGGTGGCCTACATCAGGAGTCTTATGTCCTCAATAAAAACTGGTGATATGGAATAAACTTGCGCTCTAATTGGAAAACAGAGATCTTGAAACAACAACATAAAGATGGTCTTGAAAAAGACCGTTGTAGTAAACCGTGAGTTACTTAGCTCTACGCAACATTTACAGAAATGGTTTAGTTGAAGTTATTGAGTTGAAGAAGATGCCACCAAATACTTAACAGAAGGGTTCACATACTTTTACTCACAAGGATATCTGTTGTTAAATCTTTTTGTTGAACAGGATTTTTAAATGAGGATCTAATAATGTTCTGAGTGTAAATTTGTGCTAAAACACACACAGCCCATTTTAGACAGGTTGTAGAAGTAGGACTTGAGACGTGCAGGTCAGTGTGTCTGAAGTTTCACCCGTATTTTAGAACAGAATTTGCCGACGTAGAGCTGGGTGTCTAAATAAACATATGTAACATTGATGGGTTCAAAGCCGACACATAACTGGCTATGTTGTACAATGAGTAACAGCGTCCAAGAGTTTATTTGCCAACATATACTGACACAAAGACCCTACTCGGTCCGTGTTTCGGCACAGAGCCTTCCTCAGGGGTCGTTGCAGTTCAAATAAAATCAGCTTCGCAGAGTTTTTAAAAGGGAAAAAGTCCTAAAGGCGCTGAAACTATATGCGCTTTAAGGCACGGCAACGTCTCTGGCAATCCAACTGGTTATCCTTTGGACTTTAGAAACATAACCAGTTATTATCCCAACACTGTCAGAGGGACTGGTTTCTTTTGCCAGTTTGGCACTCGGGGGAGACAAAAACCACTAGGGAATTAAGGGGCAACTCTTGAATCCCTCCAGTGGAGTGGTGCTCAAAAGCAACTGTTTCCCAAATCCTAAATGTGCATGGGAGCAAGTGGAACTCCCTACGTCAATCTGTTGGACGCAGACATTTAGACCCCTTTTGAAATGGAGAATAAACATCAATGAACTTGCTATACCCTTGTTCCACCCAAAGCAGAGAAATGGGGAAGAAACGTCTATGAACTTACTTGTCCCACCCAAAACACAACCAGACTAAACCCCCCTTGCCATTTACACATACGTGGGTTTGACACATACATATTCTGACTTTGTAAAATGGGGTCTTAGATGTTTATGCAAGATAAACGTTTTACACGCTGATTTATGTATATATCAAACGTGAATTGGGCTTGTAAACTGAAGGCCAGAGAATACCAATGGGTTTGTACACTTCTCAAAATTGTACGATATGGCTAAAAGGTAGTGACGTCGTAGCCAGGAATTTTCAACAGGGGGAGCATCTGCATTTCCCTCCCTTCTCCCTCCCGCTACATCTCTCCCTTCCCTTCCTGGCCCAACCTTGCAAAGATCTGGTAATCCCCTCCCTCCCCAGTACCTTAAAATCCGGCAGCGGCACTCATAGGCTGCCTGCGGCCTGCACCAGGGCTTTCTCTCTGAACCATCCCTTAGAAAACAGGAAGTTGCATCAGAAGGGATGGGATGGTTCAGAGAGAAAGGCCCAGTGCAAATGCCGATGCTGCTGGCACTGCCCAGGCGAAGACTGGATGACTCGATGTGATTTTAAGGCATGGGGGGGGTGGGGGGAATTGCCAGATCTTTGTGGGGCTGGGCCAGAAAGGGAAGGGAGAAATTGCAGGGGGAGGGAGAAGGGAGGGAATGACAGGGGGTGCGTACACAAAACTCGCACCGTGAATGGAAACACCACTGCTAAAAGAGTAAGTTGAAGGTCTCTCCGTGTTTGCTGACCCCACAACTTTTGACTAGTTTTTCAGTGTCCTCCAAAAGGTTACCATCCACCTTATAATTGAAAGAGAAAAACGCCTAGATTTCGACCCAAATCGGGAGATAGATGTTTATCTCACAAAAACAAATAAATCGGTATAATGGAAAGCCGATTTTGGACGTTTTCAACTGCACTCCATCGCGGAAGTGTACAAAGTTGACGGGGGCATGTCGGAGGCGTGGCGAAGGTGGAACTGGGGCATGGTTATCGGCCGAGGAGAGATGGGCGCCTTTCGCCGATAATGGGAAAAAAGTATGCGTTTGTAGCTAGAATTTAGGGCACTTTTCCTGGACCCTGTTTTTTCACGAATAAGGCCCCAAAAAGTGCCCTAAATGACCAGATTACCCCCAGAGGGAATCGGGGATGACCTCCCCTGACTCCCCCAGTGGTCACTAACCCCCTCCCACCACAAAACATGATGTTTCACAACTTTTTATTTTCACCCTCAAATGTCATACCCACCTCCCTGGCAGCAGTATGCAGGTCCCTGGAGCAGTTGTTAGGGGGTGCAGTGGACTTCAGGCAGGTGGACCCAGGCCCATCCCCCCCCCACCTGTTACACTTGTGCTGATAAATGGGAGCCCTCCAAACCGCCCCCCAAACCCACTGTACCCACATGTAGGTGCCCCCCTTCACCCCTTAGGGCTATAGTAATGGTGTAGACTTGTGGGTGGTGGGTTTTGAGGGGGATTTGGGGGGCTCAACACACAAGGGAAGGGTGCTATGCACCTGGGAGCTCTTTTACCTTTTATTTTTTTTTTGTAAAAGTGCCCCCTAGGGTGCCCGGTTGGTGTCCTGGCATGTGAGGGGGACCAGTGCACTACGAATCCTGGCCCCTCCCACGAACAAATGCCTTGGATTTATTCGTTTTTGACCTGGGCGCTTTCATTTTCCATTATCACTGAAAAGCAAAAAAGCCCAGCTCACAAATTGTCGAATAAAACATGGACGTCTATTTTTTTCGAAAATACAGTTCGGTCCGCCCCTTCACGGACCCGTTCTCGGAGATAAACGCCCATGGAGATAGACGTTTTCGTTCGATTATGCCCCTCCATATCAGTTCCATTATCAATCCAAACTGGCCTGTGGACCAACACTCTGCCTAGGGGAATTCCCAGTTAAAAGAGCCATAAAGCCAGCCTCACTGGAAGCTAGAACCCTTGACCCAGTGGCGTAGCTTCTTGGGGCCACGGGGGCCTGGGCCCCCCCCCCAAATTTCATCTGGGATCCTGGTTTTGCTGGTGGGGGTGCCCAACCCCCACCAGCTGAAGCCTTCTCCAGTGCCGGTCTCTGGCGCCGCCCTCTCTCTTCCCCCTCACGCTCCTTTTAGTGAGATTGAGCATGCTCAGTTTCACTCAAAGGAGCGTGCAGGACGTGAGGAGGAAGAGAGAACAGGGCAGGGAACGCAGTGGTGCCGGAGACCGGTGATGGACAAGGCTTCAGCTGGCGGTGGTTGGGGACACTCGCCAGCCAAGGTATTTGCTGCAGTAGTGGGTGGGGAGTGCCAGGGTGGCGGTGGGAGGGGGGGCAAGGCGGTGGGGCAGCAGACTAAAATGTCCACCCCCCACCACGAGGTCTGGCTACGCCCCTCTCTTGACCCCATATAAAAGAAAGCCTTGAAAGGCATTCGTCTTGTTTTTGTGCATAAAGAAGCAACGACAAAAGGACTGCAAATATTTTTAATTTATGACATAGCTGTTGACTACTTTTGCAGTGTAGCAGATGTTACACAATAGATGCACACAGAAGAAAATTAATTTTTTCTGGTTGCTATGACATCAACCAAATAATAGATATGGCCATGAAAAATATTTTGTCTGATTCATTTGAAACTGAGTGTGCTTAGGTTTGTGACTGGGACAGAAATAAACACAAAGCCAGAGTAAAATACTCTTTGAAACGACAAAGCAAGTTAATACAAAAAAAGCCAGAGGATTATTTGGGATGCAAAAAGCATAATGATTTAAAAAAAAAACAAAACCATAAGTAACTAGAAGTCAAAAGCAGTGGCATCGCGAGGGCAGCTGACACCCGGGACGGGTCGCCGCTAGGCACCCCCCCCCCTCCCCGGGTGCAGCGCGATGCACCCTCCCCCCTCCGTAGCGCTATTCAGATTTTATTGGCACTTTTCTTCAGCAGGAGCCCAGAATATTCATTCTTCTTGCAACTGCATAACAAGCACACTTTGGTAGCCTGATGCTGTGAGACAGGAAAATGCCTCATCTTTGCTGTCCATCTGTATAAAAACAGCAATTTCTGTCACCCTTCCCAACCCGAAAGACCTTTTACTTCTTTCTTTTTTACCACCTCTGTAAACGTTTTAAAGCTTCAGGGGAAGGAAATGGGTGCCCTGTACACAAAAGTATGACCATGTCATTCAAATCAACAACAAAGGATAGAAAAGCATTTTTTTTTATCATTTGTTTAGGGAGAAAGAGTCAATCGTAAATTGTACTTTTTATGGAATAGACATAGACTGATCTTTCACTGCTCTATTTCAGCTGTGCGTTCTCTTCTGCCTAAACATTCTTTCAAAACCAGGTCCCTGTCAAGAAATATCTTCCTTAATAGATTATTCAATCTCCGGCTCTCTGTTTGTACTTGACCTCCTGATCTTTAGCAGAGGCGTAGCCGGACTCAGTATTTTGGACGGGCCCAGAGTTAACTTGGATGGGCCCTTCCACACTTCCCCCCCCCCCCCCCCCACACAACATTTTTTAAAATACAGATTTTTTTTTTCACCTACCCCGAATCTCCCCTCCTTTTCTCCATGGCGTCTGAGCCAGGGGCTTAGCTAGGTGGGGCCACGGGGGCATGGGCCCCCACAGATTTAGCCCTGGCCCCCTCTACTTTTGACCCCCCCCCCCCCCCGCCACCAACCCTCCCACGCCACTTTCAACCCCCCCTCCTACCGCCGCCAGGTACCTTTGCTGGCGGGGGTCCCCAACCCCCACCTGCCAAAGGCTTCTTCAGTGCCGGTCTCAGGCGCGTTCGCTGATCTGTTTCTGTGAGTCCTGACGTCCTGCGTGCATGTAACGTGCAGGATGTGCATGCAGGACGTCAGGAGTCAGGACTCACATAGTAACATAGTAGATGACGGCAGAAAAAGACCTACACGGTCCATCCAGTCTGCCCAAGATAAACTCATATGTGTATACAGTACCTTACCTTGATTTGTACCTGTCTTTTTCAGGGCACAGACCATATAAGTCTGCCCAGCAGTATTCCCCGCCTCCCAACCACCAGTCCCGTCTCCCATCAGAAACAGATCTGTGAATATGTCGGAGGCCGGCGCTGAAGAAGACATCGGCTGCAAAGGTACCTGGCGGCGACAGGGGAGGGTTGGCGGCGGTGGGAGGGGGGGTTGAAAGTGGGGGTGGTCAGCAGCTGGGGGAGGTGGGCTAAAATATACCCCCCACTCGGGCTCTGGACCCCCTCCCGCCGAGGTCTGGCTACGCCCCTGGACTCTCGGCATCTGTGTTTCTGTCTCTGAACCCCGTCCTTCCCCAGTGTACCATACAGGCATCCTCGGCGCCTGCAGTGATTCATTCTCGCTGCTTGTGCCGGCCGTGCAGGCTTCCATCTGCCACATGCCTTTGTCCCACCACTGACGTCATTGCCTGTTCCCTGTCTGACGGGGCATGGCAGATGGAAATCTGCAGGACTGGCGCAAGCAGCAAGAATGAATTGCTGCAGGCACCGATGATGCCTGTACGATAGACCAGGTTCTGAGACAGAAGCGCAGATGCCGTGGTGCCACAGAGGAAAGAGGGGAGAGAGCAGTGTGGTCCTGCCACTGGATGGGCCTGAGCTACAAATGGGTGGGCCTGTGCCCACCCAGGCCCACCCACAGCTATGCCACTGATCTGTAGAATACAAAACGTGCCATCTTCATCATCACAGAGGTATCAGTGCTACAGTGTGGTGCTCTGCCATCGAATTCGCTAAGATAATGCAAAGGCTTTGGATTATTTTTGAAATAATAAACACCCGGTTTCAAGGGTAAAATTCTGGGTGACATAAACTGGTCTTGAAATGGGTGCCACGCACAAGGCAGAGATGGTTCCCTTGACAGAACACTATACAAGGAACACTGGCAATCCAGGAAGTGGAGGTCATCTAAGTAATTGTTCAGCCATTTGTCAAACAGATGCAAAATACAGTAAAGGGGGAAACCTCTGAAGAGATGCAGATACTGGAGATGGATGCTCCAGGGGAAAGCAGAGAGTGCATAGAAATCAGTGGGTTACCATCCAAAACTGAAATGAAGTTACACACGGAACTCAGAGGTTATAGGACTGCTAGGCAAAGAGAATATAATGATTTAAAACCAAAGAACAGGCAGTAGGAAAGACTGTTATTCGCGTTGCAAACATCTTGGTTCTTCAGTCTGGAATTCAGAATAGAGCGCCATGAGCGCCACCTGGTGGATTCAGGTTTCTTATTTAGTAAGGGCAAGCAATATCTTCTCTGGAACAGTTTGCAACGAGATTCTGCAACAAGCGAGTGCTTCAGCGCCCGGCATGTGCTAATATAACATTTTACTCTTGATGCAAATTATATCAGCGTTAAAACTTGTGCGCTGACAGAAAAAAAAATAGCATACACTGCCACAATCATCTGCAATGGCTTGCTGCAACACCAGCAAAATGTTTCCCTTCCTGTAAGAGCATGCATTGCATTATACTGAGCCTACAGCCCACAGACACCAATATAGCTCACTGCAGTTACATAACCATTGATAATTGAACCATTTGGAGTGGAGGAGTGGCCTAGTGGTTAGGGTGGTGGACTTTGGTCCTGAGGAACTGAGTTCGATTCCCACTTCAGGCACAGGCAGCTCCTTGTGACTCTGAGCAAGTCACTTAACCCTCCATTGCCCCATGTAAGCCACATTGAGCCTGCCATGAGTGGGAAAGCGCAGGGTACAAATGTAACAAAAATAAAACAGATACTATTGGACATTCTACATGGAATGTTGCTACTATTGGAGATTCTACATTCCACTAGCAACATTCCATGTAGAAGGCTGCGCAGGCTTCTGTTTCTGTGAGTCTGATGTCCTGCGACTCACAGAAGCAGAAGCCTGCGCGGCCACATTGGTGATCTGCAAGGGCCGACTTCTACATGGAATGTTGCTAGTGGAATGTAGAATCTCAAATAGCACCAACAGTGGAGGAGTGGCCTAGTGGTTAGGGTGGTGGACTTTGGTCTTGAGTTCAATTCCCACTTCAGGCACAGGCAGCTCCTTGTGACTCTGGGCAAGTCACTTAACCCTCCATTGCCCCAGGTACAAATAAATACCTAAGCTGCATTGAGCCTGCCATGAGTGAGAAAGCGTGGGGTACAAATAATAAATAAATAAACTTGCAAAAAATGATACAGTCAACAAAATGATCTCTAAAAACTAGTTTTCCATTGAGTACAACAAATTTATGAAATAGGAAAAGTCTTCTTAAGCGTCCTTCTGAAATCTAGATCATTTTTATTTGTTCTAATTCCAAATGGTAAGGCGTTCCATACAGACACAGCCTGATAAGAAAAGGAAGAAAGCCAAAAATTTTACAAGTTAACTTGGTCATGCAAACGACCAGATTTGTAACCAAAGCAATCATATAAGGTGGGGCCTCGCCATATAACATTTTAAAAACCATAACGCCTAGTTTACATTGGACCCTGGCTTCAAATGGAAGTCAGTGCAATTTCAAAATAACGGGAGTCACTGAATCAAATCTGCCTAATAAATAGATCAATCGGATTGCGGTGTTTTGGCCTACCTGTAAACTGCTACTACTTATCATTTCTATAGCGCTACTAGACATACGCAGCACTGAACATGAAGAGACAGTCCCTGTTTGACAGAGCTTACAATCTAATTAGGACAGACGAGCAGAACAAATAAAGGATAAGGACAAAGAGTAGTAAGATTACATAAGTAATGCCACACTGGGAAAAGACCAAGGGTCCATCGAGCCCAGCATCCTATCCACAACAGCGGCCAATCCAGGCCAAGGGCACCCGGCGAGCTTCACAAACGTACAAACATTCTATACATGTTATTCCTGGAATTGTGGATTTTTCCCAAGTCCATTTAGTAGTGGTTTATGGACTTGTCCTTTAGGAAACCGTCTAACCCCTTTTTAAACTCTGCTAAGCTAACCGCCTTCACCACTTTCTCCGGCAACGAATTCCAGAGTTTAATTATGGGTTGGGTGAAGAAACATTTTCTCCGATTTGTTTTAAATTTACTACACTGTAGTTTCATCACATGCCCCCTAGTCCTAGTATTTTTGGAAAGCGTGAGCAGATGCTTCACATCCACCTGTTCCACTCCACTCATTATTTTATATACCTCTATCATGTCTCCCCTCAGCCGTCTCTTCTCCAAGCTGAAAAGCCCTAGGCTCCTTAGTCTTTCTTCATAGGGAAGTCGTCCCATTCCCGCTATCATTTTAGTCGCCCTTCGCTGCACCTTTTTCTAATTCTACTATATCTTTCTTGAGATGCGGCGACCAGAATTGAACACAATACTCAAGGTGCGGTGGCACCATGGAGCGATACAACGGCATTATAACATCCTCACACCTGTTTTCCATACCTTTCCTAATAAACCCAACATTCTATTCGCTTTCCTAGCCACAGCAGCACACTGAGCAGAAGGTTTCAGTGTGTTATCGACGACGACACCCAAATCCCTTTCTTGGTCCGTAACTCCTAACGTGGAACCTTGCATGACGTAGCTATAATTCGGGTTCTTTTTTCCCACATGCATGACCTTGCACTTGCTCACATTAAACGTCATCTGCCATTTAGCCGCCCAGTATCCCAGTCTCGTAAGGTCCTTCTGTAATTTTTCACAATCCTGTTGCGAGTTAACGACTTTGAATAACTTTGTGTCATCAGCAAATTTAATGACCTTGCAAGATTCCAGAATTCCAAATAGTAGCAAGATTCTGTGCAGAATCCCAAAGAATAGCAAGATTCCGGAATCCCAAAGACGACGACTACTACTACTACTTATCATTTCTATAGCGCTACTAGATGTACACAGTGCTGTACACTGAACTCGACAGAGCTTACAATCTAATCAAAAGAGACAAACAGGACAAATAAGAGATAAGAACAAAGAGTAACAAGATTCCAGAATCCCAAAGCCAACCAGCTACTACTACTAATAATAATAATTTCTATAGTGCTACTAGACGTATACAGCGCTGTACACTGAACATGTAAGACAGTCCCTGCTCGACAGAGCTTACAATCTAATCAAGACAGACAAACAGGACAAATAAGGGATAAGGGAATCACTTATGGTGGGAATGATAAAACAGACATGGGTACTGAACAAGTGAATAGGAGTTAGGAGTTAAAATCAGCCTCAAAAAGGTGGGCTTTTAGCCTAGACTTGAAGACGGCCCGAGCTGGAGTTTCATGTACTGATTCAGGAAGTCTATTCCAGGCCTATGGTGCAACAAGGTAAAAGGAACGGAGTATGGAGTTGGAAGCGGAGGAGAAGGGTACAGATAAGAGAGATTTACCTGATGAATGCAGTTCCCGGGGAGGAGTGTAGGGAGAGATAAGAGTGGAGAGGTACTGAGGAGCTGCAGAGTGAATGCACTTGTAAGTCAATAAGAGGAGTTTGAACTGTATGTGGAATGGATATGGAGTCAATGAAGTGATTTGAGGAGAGGGCTAATATGAGCATAGCGACACTGGCGGAATATAAGTTGTGCAGCAGAGTTTTTGAACAGATTGAAGGGGAGAGAGATGGCTTAGTGGGAGATCTGTGAGAAGCAAGTTGCAGTAGTCTAAGCGAGAGGTGATAAGAGTGTGGATAAGGGTTTTGGTAGTGTGCTCAGAAAGGAAGGAACAAATTTTGTGATGTTATAGAGAAAGAAACGCGTTATAGAAGCTTTTGTACACCCAGCGAGGACTACATGGAGGACTACGTTGAGGAGTGGCCTAGTGGTTAGGGTGGTGGACTTTGGTCCTGGAGAACTGAGGAACTGAGTTCGATTCCCACTTCAGGCACAGGCAGCTCCTTGTGATTCTGGGCAAGTCACTTAACCCTCCATTGCCCCAGGTACAAATAAGTACCTGTATACAATATGTAAGTCGTATTGAGCCTGCCATGAGTGGGAAAGCGCAGGGTACAAATGTAATAAAAATACATTACAATAATCCATTCTAGACAGGATAAGAATTTGTACTTTAAGCCTAAATTGCTGGTTTATTAAAATATGTTGTATAGTGTGATTTTTAAATTACTGACAGGAAGGGAGACATTTTAACAAAAATGCCAGTCTGACTCCTTGACCCCTTGACCCCCCCCCCCACCACCCCACCTACAAAAATTCCCTGGTGGCCCAGTGAGACCCCTGTCCATCTTGTCCCCTCAGTCCATCCTCTGTGTCCTGCAGCCGTCTTAAAAACCAGCAGCATCTGAGCCCTAGCGGTGCGTCAGGAGACACCCCTAGGGGTTAGTCTGCCAAATTCCTTTCCGTATTTGGGAAGCTTTGCTTTATTTGGCAGGATGACCCCCCTACTGACACACCATTATGGGAGAAAGAAGAAGTAGAGGGTGTGACACAAGCTTCAACACCGGGAGTCTCTGTTACAATTCCTTTATTACACCAAACGGAGACCCGACATGGGGCCATGTTTCGGCAGTAAGAACCGCCTGCCTCAGGGGTCAAAAATACAATATCTGTTGTTGAATGGATTAGAAATCGATGGTATCCAAAAAAGGAAATCTGTTGAATACACAGATTCCGAATGTGTGGAAAAACACGCCTTGGCGCCAAAATAGTCACTTTAGCAGGGTTTCTTTTGTGAGATCATAAAGGAGGGGTGGGCCAATGAGTAGGGGTTCCAGAGGTCCACTTGGGCCACCGGGGATCATTGCCAAATAAGGTCATCTGAGGCGAAGGCTGAACGTCACCTCAGATAACTTTTTTGCACCTTTTACTCCAGCCTTGAACTGAACTGAAGGGGAGATTCGGTACTGTAAGGCATGTAAAAATCCATGCTAAAATTTAGCGTGGCTTTTTTACAACAGGAACCTTTAAAATTCAGGCTTCTGTGTGCATTCTGTATACCCACTGTGTTACCCTTTAGCACAATGGTTTTACTGCTGATTTTCCCAAACTAAAAATTATTACTACTACTACTTGACATTTCTAAAGCGCTACTAGGGTTACGCAGCGCTGTACAATTTAACATAAGTACATAAGTAATGCCATACTGGGAAAAGACCAAGGGTCCATCGAGCCCAGCATCCTGTCCACGACAGCGGCCAATCCAGGCCAAGGGCACCTGGCAAGCTCCCCAAACGTACAAACATTCTATACATGTTATTTCTGGAAATTTGGATTTTTCCAAGTCCGTTTAGTAGCGGTTTATGGACTTGTCCTTTAGGAATCCGTCCAACCCCTTTTTAAACTCTGCTAAGCTAACCGCCTTCACCACTTTCTCCGGCAACGAATTCCAGAGTTTAATTACACGTTGGGTGAAGAAAATTTTCTCCGATTTGTTTTAAATTTACTACACTGTAGTTTCATCGCATGCCCCCTAGTCCTAGTATTTTTGGAAAGCGTGAACAGACGCTTCACATCCACCTGTTCCACTCCACTCATTATTTTATATACCTCTATCATGTCTCCCCTCAGCCATCTCTTCTCCAAGCTGAAAAGCCCTAGCCTCCTTAGTCTTTCTTCATAGGGAAGTCGACCCATCCCCGCTATCATTTTAGTCGCCCTTCGCTGCACCTTTTCCAGTTCTACTGTATCTTTCTTGAGATGCGGCGACCAGAATTGAACACAATACTCAAGATGCGGTCGCACCATGGAGCGATACAACGGCATTATAACATCCTCACACCTGTTTTCCATACCTTTCCTAATACCCAACATTCTATTCGCTTTCTTAGCCGCAGCAGCACACTGAGCAGAAGGTTTCAGTGTGTTATCGACGACGACACCCAGATCCCTTTCTTGGTCCGTAACTCCTAACGTGGAACCTTGCATGACGTAGCTATAATTCGGGTTCTTTTTTCCCACATGCATCACCTTGCACTTGCTCACATTAAACATCATCTGCCATTTAGCCGCCCAGTCTCCCAGTCTCGTAAGGTCCTCTTGTAATTTTTCACAATCCTGTCGCGATTTAACGACTTTGAATAACTTAGAAGGACAATCCCTGCTCAAAGGAGCTTACAATCTAAAGGACAAATGTACAGTCAGTCAAATAGGGGCAGTCTAGATTTCCTGAAAGGTCTAAAGGTTAGGTGCCGAAAGCAACATTGAAGAGGTGGGCTTTGAGCAAAGATTTGAAGATGGGTAGGGAGGGGGCTTGGCATAAGTATTCTGTGGGGGTCCTGGGGTACAAATCCAGCCACGAACCACCCTGAGACTGAGCAGTGGGACATACTCCGTTATACAGATCATTGAAAGCAGAGATTACAGTTCAGTTCTGCATAGTATTTGCCAAGTAAGACCCCGATTGAGTAAGCTTGCTCTGTAGTACTTTAGTGAAACAGTTCACTGCTGAGCACAGGAAAATCAGCAGTGAACTGTTTCACTAAAGTACTACAGAGCAAGCTTACTCAATCGGGGTCTTACTTGGCAAATACTATGCAGAACTGAACTGTAATCTCTGCTTTCAATGATCTGTATAACGGAGTATGTCCCACTGCCCAGTCTCAGGGTGGTTCGTGGCTGGATTTGTACCCCAGGACCCCCACAGAATACCAATTTCTTCCAGGTCACTCCCCACTTCCCTCTCAGCAAGCACACTCTTATCCTAGGGAGTAGCCAGGTTCTCTCAGGGGGGGCGGGGGGAGGGGTGTGGGAAGGACACAATTTTCCTTCAAGGCCCTGGCACAGAAGACAGAAAGTGGGGTGCTCCAACTCCTTTTCTGGACTTAAGTGCAAAGTGGTACAATTCTAAGGAGTTTAAGGGGGGGTTGGACTCTAAGTTGAATAATCAATTATCAGCACTAATTAGCCTCAGTTGAAATTTAAGTGCACATTTTTATTCATGTGGTTCCGAAAAGGAGGCGTGGTCATAGGAGGACCAGGGGCAGATCAGAGGCATTACTAGAATTTATGTGCACTGATAGAGAATAAGGGGTATCTGTGCCTAATTTAGATGCGAGCATTTACACCTTATGTCTAAAATTAAGCGCTAACCCTGGGATTCTGTATATTTACAAGCGCATTCCATAACAATACACATAACTTAGGGCTCCTTTTACTAAGCAGCTTTAAGCCCAACGCGGGCTCACCGCTCGCTATACAGGAAGTGCCATTGGGCTACCGCAGCAGCCCGGTGGTACTTCCCACCCCTATTACGCCGTCATTTCCGGTGCTACAAAAAACGCCGGGTTAACGTGGGAGCCCTTACCGCTACCTCAATAAGGCTCATTTTCAAAGCACATCGACTTACAAAGTTACTATCCTGCTTATTTTCGAACGAGAAGGCCGGCCATCTTCCGACACAAATCCTGAAGCCGGCGAAATCACTATAAATCGAAAGTCGATTTTCGCCAGCTTCAACTGCTTTCCGTCGCAGGGCCAGCCAAACTTCAAGGGGGCATTTCGGCAGGGTATGGAAGGCAGGAAGGGGGCGTGGTTACGAGATGTCTGGCTTCCGCCGATAATGGAAAAAAAGAAGGCCAGCTCTGACGAGCACTTCGCCGGCTTCACTTGGTCCATTTATTTTCAGAACCAAGCTTCAAAAAAGTGTCCAAACTGACCAGATGACCACCGGAGGGAATCAGGGATGACCTCCCCATACCCCCCCCCCCCAGTGGTCACCAACCCCCTCCCACCCTAAAAAAAAAATTTTAAACATTTTTTTGCCAGCCTCAAATGTCATACCCAGCTCCATGACAGCAGTATGCAGGTCCCTGGAGCAGTTTTTAGTGGGTGCAGTAAACCTCAAGTAGGCGGACCCAGGTCCATCCCCCTCCTACCTGTTACACTTGTGGTGGTAAGTGTTAAGCCCTCCAAACCCCCCCAAAACCCACTGTACCCACATGTAGGTGCTCCCCTTCACCCCTAAGGGCTATGGTAGTGGTGTACAATTGTGGGGAGTGGGGTTTGAGGGGGATTTGGGGGGCTCGGCACCCAAGGTAAGGAAGGTATGCATTTGGGAGCAATTTTTGAAGTCCACTGCAGTGCCCCCTAGGGTGCCCGGTTGGTGTCCTGGCATGTGAGGTGGTGGACCAGTGCACTACAAATGCTGGCCCCTCCCACGACCAAATGCCTTGGATTTGGCCAGGTTTGAGATGGCCGGCCTCGGTTTCCATTATCAGCGAAAAACGATGCCAGCCATCTCTGACATTTGGCCGGCCCCAACCGTATTATTGAAACGAAAGATGGCCGGCCATCTTTTTTGATAATACGGTTCAGGACCGCTGTTTGCAGCGCCGGCCATATAGATGGCTGGCGCCGTTCAATTATGCCCCTCCATATCTTTTTTGAGATGTGGTGAACAGAATTGCACACAAT
The DNA here is from genome assembly GCF_901765095.1 of Microcaecilia unicolor. Classification (NCBI taxonomy): domain Eukaryota; kingdom Metazoa; phylum Chordata; class Amphibia; order Gymnophiona; family Siphonopidae; genus Microcaecilia; species Microcaecilia unicolor. Next base: position 353,149,469 of record NC_044034.1, read on the forward strand.
ATTCGAGGTGCAGTTGCACCATGGAGTGATATAAAGGCGTTGTAATATTTCCTTTTATTTACCATTTCTGCGATAACTATGCGTTACCAGCAGTGGTTCACCTTTCCCTATTAAGCTTCTCTTACCTTTTCCTTGGCTCTGCGTTTGGTCAGTTCATCCATCCAGTCATTCTCCTTGTCCAGCATGTCAATGAAAGCCCATCGAATCCCTTCGGTTAGCTCCTCCATCTGGAAGAAAACGATTCTCAATGAAAGACAATTAGGAGACGCATGGACTCCGAACAAGTAAGATGTAGCTGAATCCAAACACATCCTTTCTGAATTCACGGGGATCAATGGACATAGGAGCCAACTTTTCAAAATTATTGGGGGGTACTAAGCCCAGTGGAAATAACCCCTCCCTGGATACACACAAGGAATTTTCTCAATATTAGGGGGTGCTCAAGCACCCACGGAGCCAGCTCCTATTAGGACCGCAGGAGGATTGGCGATCAGCTCGAATATTCAATGCCGGGCTATTTCCAGTGACGGGTATTGAATATCTGGGTGTTTTTTGGCTGGTTTAACTTTAACCGGCCAAGCCAATGTTTAGCACTGGCCAGTTAAGTTTAGACCAGCCCAAGATATTCCTGCTATTTCTGCTGCCTAATTTGGCCACCAAACTTCGCCGGCAATGTGCTGAATATTAGCAGATAGCCGCTTATATTGCACAATATAACCGGTTATCGACTGGCCCCCAAATTTTATATATGGCATCTTAAGTTATGTGCAGTAATTGGTGGCATGGCCAAATTACGCACACAACTTAATTGATCAAGAAGCCAATCAGTGCCGATAATTGGTACTTAATAAACAATTAGCAGCACTAATTGGTTTTAATTGGAATTAACGTGCACAACTTTCTAGGCATATTCTATAACACGGTGTGTGTAAATTCTAAAGTGCACAGTCAAAAAGGGGGTGTGGAATGGGCGGGTTGTGGGCATGTCATATAATATACGCAGTATTATAGAATACACTTGATCTGCGCCTAACTTAGGCGCAGGTATTTAGGCCTGGTTTTAGGTGGCCTGAGTGGGTGCGCCTAAATTTTAGGTGCAGGAATAGTGTGTGAGCGTATTCTATAAACTACGCCTAACTTTTGGTGTAGTTTATAGAAGCACGCTAACCGCGTGGTTGTACAGTACCAATTTTTAAAGTGCCATATATAGAATTTCCCCCTGGGCGCTCGCTAGCAATATTCAGCAGGAGATAACCGGTGATCTCCCACTGAATATTGCCGGATAGCCAGTTAAGGAGCTATTCCTGTCTGGTTCAATGGTTTTAAATATCAGGCAGATGGAATATATTCCAGTTACAACAAAAAAGTAGTCCATTTCAATACAAATTAGAGACCAGGAAGCTCAGTTGTATTCCACGAGTAATATAATGTCATCACTTTATCGTTTGTGTTTCCTGCACTCACGTAACTCGAGCACAACAATGCCCAATGGTCTGTTGTTCGTACCGGATACGTCAAAATTTACGTAAGGTAACAACTTCATATTGAATTTTCAGAAATAATGCACTTCATGAAGAAACATTTGGCTATTATTTCTGAAGGGACCAATATTCAGATCGTGGGAGTTCGACTGGCCACCGTTATCCTCCTAATTCTATAAAAGTCCCCAAAACTGCATGCACAAATTCAGGCATGCACCCAATTTGTGCGTGCAATTTAATTGAATAATGAGCCGATTAGCGCCAATAATTGGCTTTTTAACAAGCAATTATTGGCACTAGTCAGATTTAATTGGAACTTACATGTGTGCGCCTACATTTTACGCATGAGTAAAGAATTGTCTTTGTCTACAATATCACTTAGAATATTTTTTGACCATAGACATCAGAAGAAGATTCAGATCTGTGGCATTATAGGGTTTTTTTGGCCAATGATGATGAGAGAAGACCATTGGGTCTGTTCAAGCTCCGTGAGATTATCTTTGATCTTGGTGCTCTTTGAGGCCATTTCCCTTCAAATACACTCATTTTTCAATTCATGGATTTTCTGGGGTTTTTTTTAAATATTTTGTGTTTCCACACCACCTGTTTAGCTCTTTAGTTGATTCTAATGAATTGAGGGCACAGAAATAGGTGTGTCAAGGACGGAATGGGATATACACAAACCAGGACTATTAGCCACCAACTAATTTAAAGTGCTTGTAACAGTTCACACCAGTATAATATAAATTTTTTTGTGTATAGAGTACCCTCAGATATTTCCCACTATTTCTGCAGTCAGTAATGCTGCTGTGAAGTGGTATAGCACTTCTTTCATCGGGCAACTCTAACAGATTTTTTTTGGGGGGGGGGGGCGCAACACTTGCTCATTTTCATATGCTTCCCAATCTCCTCAGTGCTATAAAATCACTTATTACTTAAAAATATATACTTGGTGAAAACTGGGCACTTATCTTGCCTCTCTGAAATATTCATCCCACACCTTCCCCTGAAACCACCCGACTCTGCGGGTTTCAATCACTTTCCTCAGGGACAAGGGTTAAGGCAAGTATATATTTTTAAGTAATAAGTGATTTTATAGCACTGAGGTGATTGGGAAGCATATGAAAATAAGCATGTGTTGCGCCCCCCAAAAATCTGTTAGAGTTGCCCGATGAAAGAAGTGCTATACCACTTCACAGCAGCATTACTGACTGCAGAAATAGTGGGAAATATCTGAGGGTACTCTATACACAAAAAAACTTATATTATACTGGTGTGAACTGTTATAAGCACTTTAAATTAGTTGGTGGCTAATAGTCCTGGTTTGTGTATATGTTATTGGAGGTTACCAGAGACATTGATATTGTGGAATCGTCTTCTGTTGAAGGACGAAATGGGGGCATACCTAGCGTTTACGCGTGTTGTTATAGAATAACAGGGATTCCTTCCTAATTTAGGCATCTACATTTGCACCACATTTCAGTTGGTACAAATGGCCACGCCTAAGGTTAGACGCAAGTCCCAGGTGTAAGGGCTATTCTATAAACTGCACGTAACTTTATGCACAGTTTATAGGCTAGCACTTTTTCGGCGCTGATTTTTTTAGATGCCGAGGATAGAATCTAGCCCTATATGGATAGCAATGATAGCAGATAAATTTAGGACAGGCCTTTTGCTACCTAGCTATATGGACAGCAAAATAAATATCACCACCATCTATATAGTTGGGTGGAATGCCCACGTTCTGCTCGTCGCTATGTAGATAGTACCAGGGCAATTTGTAATAATTTCCAGTGGCGCTAATAGCTGCCACTTTAAAGGATAAGTGCTTTTGAATATTGGGCAGTACATTTGGATGCTAAAAATCTGCATTGCAAGAGGGCATTTGCCGATTTCATTAATGCTTTGACTGCACCCAATGAGTTGACGATGTTTAGCGGATCTCTTTGTAATGACGGCAGCAAGAGCCAATAGATGGCCTTCTCAAGAGCTTGGCACCATCTTTTCCCAGGCTTAAAAGAGTGTGTGCCAATACAGATGATTTCCATAAGCATTCGAAAGAATTATCAAGCAGATTTAGACAACGTGGATACCCCAACGAATGCATATCTAAAGGCTTTAACAAGGCCAACACTAGGACAAGAGAAGAATTGCTGAAAACTGGGCCAAAATCCAAGAAAAATCCAGAATTAGTAGGTGCATTACGGTTCTCCTCTATGAGTCACACTTTCAAAAATATCATCCTCAAGCACTGGCATATTGTACAAACGCATCCATGCTTCAGAGATATTTATTTATTGCACTTGTATCCCTCATTTTCCCACCTATTTGCAGGCTCAAAGTGGCTTACAAAGACCTGATATGGCGTCGCCATACCAGGGTAAAGAATACAATTGGTGTTACAAAGAAGTCAGGGAGAACAACAGGAATTGATCAGGTGGTTATAGAAGATACAATCTGATAAAGGTAGTTAGATGTTGTGGTTTAGTTAGTTAGTGGAAGGCCTTGTTAAAGAGATATGTTTTCAGAGATTTGCGGAAGTTACTTAATTCATTGATTGTTTTCAGGTGAATTGGGAGTGCATTCCACAGCTGCGTACTCAAGTAGGAAAAGGTGGTCGCGTGTGTTAGTTTGTATTTTAATCCTTTACAGCTGGGGAAGTGTAGGCTAAGGAAGGTTCGGGAAGATCTTTTAGCATTTCTGGGTGGTAGATCCAGGAGGTCTAGCATGTAAGTCGGGGCATCTCATATTACCCCTACTTTTGCCCTCTCTCGGAATCCTAAATTAAGGAATCATTTGGTTCCTTCCACCCTTCCAATACTACGAAGTAGTATGTCCCAGCAGTATGGTGGTCACAGACCTTGCAATTCTTGCTCGGTCTGCGCCCACTCACTCCAACTTGACCTCTTCATACATCCCAGTTCGGGTAAACATTACAAACTCAAGTTTGATAGTGATTGCAATTCCAAAAATGTTGTATACATCATTATGTGCCCTTCTAATATGCTATACATTGGTTAAGACAAATAGGAAAATTAAAGTTAGGATTATCAAACACCGCAGTTGTATCAAGAGACAAATTAAAACTGCCCCATTGGTAGAACACTGGATCCATGCAAAACATAGCATTGATGACATAAAATTCTTTGTATTATTTCAAGTTATCAAAAGTAACGTTCGAGGTGGTGATATTGACTTAACTTTATTGAGAGCAGAACAACGCGCTATCAGTTAGAATGCGTGTGTTTCCAAAGGGTCTGAATAAAGAAATTGAATTTATACATTTCTTATGAGCTGCTTTTAAAACACAAACTATTAAAGCTGCATCTCTGTATATTATAGAAGCCATTGATATATATGTTTTTATTTCATTTCATTCTAATTTTTATTATTATTATTATTATTATTATTATTATTTTCATTTTCATTTTTATTTCTATTATTATATTATATATTGTTTTTCAATTATTGTTGTTAAATGGTTATCATTATTCTTATCTAAGGAACTATTTGTATTTTCAATCTTTCATTATTGGTTATATATGTAAATTACATTACATATGCCATCCTAGTGCCATTGCTATCATTACGCTAAAAGTCATATTACTAACAGCTTATTTTGACCCCACGTTTGATATTACCGCTTATATTTATATTTATTTAGTGCTTTCATTTTTATTGTATATCTTTATTTTCAGTTTATCTCCTCATTTTTTTAGTTTTCTCTGACTCATTTTTATGGGGCTCTTGTCTATTGGATACACTGCCTGTCTATTGCTGTTGCACTCGCATTTTCATTACGTCAGTCTACGTCACTGTCAGTTACCATATATCCTTCGCGCTTCTTTTTTCGCGGTTTTTTCATTTGTACATTTTGGCTGCATCTAGCTGAATGTGTTTTGGACTCCGGGAGGTCTTTTCTATATCCTGTTTTCCTATGGGGGATTGTTCCCCGTTCTATGGTGGCTTTAGCTCCTGTGGTTATCTCCTTTTTTTTCTTTTTTCAGCTCTCTGCACCAGTGCTCAACACCTGCTCCTGCTCTTTGGGTTAGCATTTTACTTTTTCTCAACCCAGCACCACCCGACATTTTCTATCCCAGTACTGCTCCACTATATATTATTTTTTTTCTCTCTCTCTCTATTTTGGCTTCTTCTCTCCAAATCAACACGCAGCACCCCTGCACGTGCCCCTTGGATTTTTGCGTTTTATTTATTTATTATCTTTTAGCGTCCTCAATATTTTCTTTTATTTTTAGCGTCCTGATACTTGTGCTTCACTAGCACTCTAAGTTTAGCAGAGGACTCATTTATCGGTATGTTTATCCTGTGAATTAATTAATTCGGTGTAAATGTTTAGGTCTTTTTACCACCTCTCCAAATCTTCATATACCAGTTACCCACAATTTGTAGAGATAAAAGACCAAGGCTGCCGCTTATGAGAAAAGTAATTTATTTACTTACCAAGTATTGATACAATTAATATTTTCTCATGGGAGGATAGAACTGCTGCATACATATGCTTTCTGTATCTATCACTCCAACATACTGAACTGAAACAGCTATTTTTATACACTTGTGTTTAACAATGATTTACAAGGCTTCAGCAAGCTATCTTACTTGGGATCATCTGGTCTTTTTTTCAAAACTATCTGGTTTCCCTCACCTGCTAAACCACATTCTCATGTTTGTTTATGCATCCTCCTTTCCCAGGCCTGTTTGCCCGTATGGATATCAGATCAGATGATAAGTTCCTGGGCCTCACGATTTATGGCCTTTGCCCTTTGACTGTACTCCAGGGTGCATAACTGTATTTATTATCTACACCTCCGTTGTATGCTATGTCAAAATGTAACAGTCCCATATGCAAATACACTGGCTTATATCCTCAGCACCAGCAAAGAAATTGCAAAAATGCCTCTGTCTAAATTGCAATTTAGTTTTCATTCCGGTGTCAGCAGAAAAATAGGAAACTCTTTCTTTCATTTAGTCTGCAGTTTTTCCTTTTTTTTTTTTTTTTTTTATCGGTGATATCAATATTCTTGGCACCATAAGGGACAAGTAAAAATATCACTAAAACTGCATTCAAGAAAGCATTCTACAGAGGAGATGAATCGCTCCCAAGGGAAAAGGATACTTTATAACATATTGATTGCAGTACACTAATTCAATAAATGTTGTGTACCATTGCAAAGAGTAGACTATTACTGAGAGGAATCAAGCCTCAGTTGCTGATCTGCTATTGTGCCCTGGTGTGCATTTAAGACTTACACAGCTGCAGCATGACAAGGAAAAATCTGGAAGAAAGGATGGGAGACAGGCAAAAAATCCAGTCCATCCTTTCAGAGCTCCTGGACAGAGGGGTCCTTTTACTAAGCCACGTAAGCGTCTATGTGAGCCAAAATGGAGTTACCACCTGGCTACCGCGTGGCTCTTGCGGTAATTTCATTTTTGGCGTGCATCCGATATGCGCATCTGAAAAATAATTTTTATTTTTGGACTCGCGCCATTTGATGCGCGTAGGTCATTACCGCCCGGTTACTGCGTGAGACTTTACCGCTAGGTCAATGGCTGGCGGTAAGGTCTCAGACCCAAAATGGACGCGCGGCACTCCTTTCACTGGGTAAATCTCTCTTATCTGCACCCTTCTCCTCCACCGCTAACTCCAGACTCCGTTCCTTTTATCTTGCTGCACCTTATGCCTGGAATAGACTTCCTGAGCCGGTACGTCAAGCTCCATCTCTGGCCGTCTTCAAATCTAAGCTAAAAGCCCACCTTTTTGACGCTGCTTTTTCCTAACCCTTATTCACTTGTTCAGAACCCTTATTTTATCATCCTCACTTTAATATTCCCTTATCTCTTGTTTGTCCTGTTTGTCTGTCCTAATTAGATTGTAAGCTCAGTCGAGCAGGGACTGTCTCTTCATGTTCCAGTGTACAGCACTGCGTACGTCTAGTAGCGCTTTAGAAATGATAAGTAGTAGTAGTGTTAAATCACAAAAGGATTGTAAAAAATTACAAGAAGGCCTTACAAGACTGGGAGATTTGGCATCTAAATAGCAGATGACGTTTAACGTAAGCAAGTGCAAAGTGATGCATGTGGAAAAGAGGAACCCGAACTATAGATATCTGATGCAAGGTTCCACATTAGGAATCACTGCCAAGAAAAGGACTTAAGTATCATTATTGATGATACATTGAAACCCTCTGCTGTGTGCAGCGGCAACTAAGAAACCAAATAGAATGTTAGGAGTTATTAGAAAATTAGTAGAGAACAAAACTGAGACTATTATAATGACTTTGTATTTCTCCATGATGCAATGTGAAATTTTGGTCACTGCATCTTAAAAAAGATATAGCAGAATTAGAAAAGAAGAAGGGTGATGAAAATGATAAAGGGGATAGGATGACTTCCCTATGAGAAAAGGCTGAAACAGCTAGGGTTCTTCAGCTTAGAGAAAAGATGGCTGAGGGCAGATATGACAGAAGTCTTTAAAGTACTGAGTGGAGTGGAATGGGTAGAAGTGAATCGCTTGTTTACTCTTTCCAAAAATACAGGGACTAGGCGGCACGGAAAGAAGCTACCAAGTAGTAAATTTAAAATAAACCAGAGAAAACATTTCTTTACTCAATGTGTAATTACACTCTGGAATTGGTTGCCAGATTTGGTAAAAGCAGTTAGTTTAGCAAGGTTTAAAAAAGGTTTGTACAAGTTCCTACAAGAAAAGTCCAGGACGTTAGACTCACAGAAACAGAACGAAGCCTCCCCCGCCAGCAAAAGTAGGCGATGGCGGGGGGGAGGGGGGGGGGTCAGCAATGGCGGAGGGGGGTCAGCGGTGGCGGGGGGGGGGCTAAAATGTGCCCCCTCACCTCAGGCTCTGGACCCCCCCCTCCCGCCGAAGTCTGGCTATGCCCCTGCGCCACACAGCAGTATTTACCCTCCAGTAAATAGTATGTCGGTACTGGAATCTAAAAAGGGAAGGGACCTGTGTCACTCAAGCAAGGGTCATTGCTGTGACAGCCAAGGTGGGCACTGGAGAGCTGGAAATGAGAGACAGAGGAGAAGACCCACTGGTCTGTAGATGGAGCCTCAAAGAACACAATATTGAGGTGGCAGTCGTGGAAGTTACAGGTAAGTTTGTACAGTTGACTTTTTGTCAGGATATCAGCTGCATTTGTTCTTGTACAAACGTAGAACAGTGTCTGACTAAATCTGAGCTGATAAACTGGTGTGCTCAGATTTCTTCCTGCTCTCTGTCCACACAAATATGTCTGGACAGTGCCCATAAATCTGACAGTCCGTCCTCAGCATGCCTCTATCTGCACTTCCTTTTTATCCACATAACTAGTTTCTGTGGACATACTTACATAAAAGCTGCTTTTACCCACATAAATCTTCTGTATATCAATCTCACAGAGTCCTACATTGAGCAGAGAGAAAGCGCCAGGCAATAAGAACAGTAAAATGGAAATTGTGAGTTACACAGAGTCATCACAACGCAGAAGATTCCAGAACCCCCTCCCCCCCCCCAAAAAAAAAATCAAAGAATAAATCACATTTTCTGCCTACAGAAAGAAAAGGAAGACTTTGTAACCTTTACAATTTGTGTTGAAGGTTTACCCGTCATCCCTCAAAGATGACATTTTTTAATATATAAATCGGAATGGTCTTTTCTTTAAACTTGTTTCCCAGCCAGAGCAGATTATAAAACATAACTCACCACCAGCAAAGACAGAACTTACCATATGCTTCTTGTCTTCCTGGAAATGGGTGTCAATAAACATTCTCCCCACTGGAAAAGCCAGGGCATTTTTAACGTAGTTCACACATCTGTCCCAACGAGCTACCAAAGAGGTCGTTCCAAGGATTACCTTTTGCAAAACAAAACAACATAAGTTGTTCCTCTGGTGAACACACAAAATTGCTCCCCTACCTCTCCCACCATTCAGTAACTGGGCAAATGGATTCAGAGGAAGAAGTCCATGGCTTTGGAGAAAGCATACTAATGAAATGCAGTGGTATAATTCTTCTCTCATGTAGCGGGATGAACTAGATTACTGCAAATATCAACTTGCTCATAGGGGGTCATGTATTACGTTAAACTGATATATAGGTGCCCAAAGACTGCTTGATTACAAAGAACAGAAATGGATTTTTGAATTAAACACCATATTTCCCCCAATCTGGAAAGGGAAATGGGACTTGACACACTGCCTTTCTGAGGTTTTTGCAACAACATTCAAAGCAGTTTACATATATTCAGGTACTTATTTTGTACCAGGGGCAATGGAGGGTTAAGTGACTTGCCCAGAGTCGCAAGGAGCTGCAGTGGGAATTGAACTCAGTTCCCCAGGATCAAAGTCCACTTCACTAACCACTAGGCTACTCCTCTACTCATTCTACCAATAAGAGCTAACCTCATCAGTGATGTCACAATGGCTTCACTGCCCAATACTTGGCTCACTTCTGATATTGTGATGTCATAAGAGAAAGGGGGAAAGGGAAATGGGACTTGATATACTGCCTTTCTGAGGTTTTTGCAACTACATTCAAAGCGATTTACATATATTCAGGTACTTATTTTGTACCAGGGGCAATGGAGGGTTAAGTGACTTGCCCAGAGTCACAAGGAGCTGCAGTGGGAATTGAACTCAGTTCCCCAGGATCAAAGTCCACTGCACTGACCACTAGGCTACTCCTCCTTCCTTAATTTAAAGATAGTTTCCATTGGAGGGGGCTGAGTCACATGATGGGTCATGAATATATAATTAATTAAACTTGATGGGATCTTGAGAGCAGACGCCATTTTGATTCTTACGGAGACATTTTCAAGTATGCAGAAGGGAAAGGGGTTTTTTTTTAGTATAAGTCTGTGGAGACAAGTTTTAATCCAAATATTTTTCTTGTTTCAGAGACAGAGACTTAACCCTGATGCAGCCCTTTGGCGAAACATGATTCATGTTGGTTGCGGGTCTCCCTGTGCAAGTTAGGTAAATCTATTTTATTCTACAATTCTAAAAGTGTTGAAAATGATTGAAAATGACTAAGTTATAATAAAATAAAATAAAATCAACATATGATCAATGAAGTGGGTTAGCCACAGGAATACATCGCTATGTGACGCGAGTTACCACTGAGGTATTAAATGCTGCAATAAGGTATTCTGCAGTTCCCAAGTGAATTTTGTGTTGAAATGTTGGTAGCAGCATAGGGTATCATATCCTGTTTCAAAGGGCGCCTGATTGGCACATTTTCTATAAATGAAAGTAGACACCTACTTTCCATTATAGAATACTAGCTTAATGTGATAAATATATGCACTTAGAGGCAACCACTTGCCAGTCATAGAGTTAGCATGTGCGCGCGTATGTCCCAGATATATGGACATAAAGCAGGTCCAGTAAAACAAATCTCTTTATTGAAATATCACCCAACGTAGTCCATGTTTCGCCCACTCATAAGCTGCTTCAGGGGTTTAATACTACAGAAAATAATCGAATAAATCATACAAAACAAAGTACATATGCACATAATATTAAATAATATTTATATTTTAAAAATACAACATGTATAGTGAAATGGAACCAGTTGAAAAATGGTGGACATCCACTACTTCATAAGCAGAAGCAATAAACATCACTGTGACATACACAATGAATAATAAAGCAAAACATAAAACATGCGTAAGTATGAAACCACCATGGTGAATAAAGTACAAACAGCAAAAAGACAGAAGAGTAGTAACCCTTGCAGTCATGCAAAAATATCAAACACAGCGAGGGTGACAAAGGCAAGAGTAGCAGACGACGTCCACACAATTGTATTTATCGTAACATATGAGACTCGACACGAGTCGTGTTTCGGCCTAAAAAGGCCTTCCTCAGGCGTCTTCTATTGGATGTACTTAGCTAGCCTTAATGAAATACATGTTATGTCTAATAAGCTGTTTTCGGCGCCAGTGCTGTTCGCTCAAAATTCAGACTGAAGCTTTGTTTGTTATTAGACATCACGTGTATTTCATTAAGGTTAACTTAGAATCATCATATATCCAATAGAAGACTCCTGAGGAAGGCCTTTTTAGGCTGAAACACAACTCGTGTCGAGTCTCGGGTGTAACAATAAAGACAATTGTTTGGATATCGTCTGCTGCTCTTTCTTTTGTCACCCTCACTGTGTTTGATTTGAGTAAAGTATAAAACCAGAAATTGGACAACGCTGTGGGAAAGAGAACATAAAATTGAATGTTTTGTTTTATCATTCATTGTGCATGCCACAAGCAGCCTATCAATGCCACTGCTGCTGCCAGAAAGGGTGGTGGATGCACAGAACGGTGGTGGAGATGAAGAAAGCATGGGACAACAGATGCAGAATCGTGCTAGATAACATAGTACCGCTTCATACTAGAACCTCACACAGGAAAAATTCAATACCATGGTTCAACAAAAAACTAAACGAACTAAAGACACAAATCAGAAGATTAGAGAGAGCTTGGAACAAAAAACAAGATGACTCCACATTCAACGACTGGAAACAACTACAAAGAAAATACAAATATACCATCAGACAAACTAAAAGATCATATTATAAAAATAAAATCGGTCCAAACTACAAAGACATACATAAACTCTTCTTACTCATAAACAAACTACTAAATACCACTCCGGTTGCCAATAACAACACAGACACTCCATCAGTAACCAATCTAGCAAACTACTTCAAAGAGAAAATTATAAAGCTACGACTCAAGATACCTATCAATACAACAGACCACGTACACCTCCTTGAATGCCTAGACCCAATACCAGGAGAATGCCCAGCAGACCGATCATGGACTAATTTTGACATAGTCTCAATTGACAACATCTCCCAATCGCTTGGAAGATATGCTAAGTTGCAATGCAAACTAGACACCTGTCCTATTAGCCTTATAAAATCTGCCCCTCAGCAATTCAAAACAGACCTCACAAGGCACCTAAACTACATGCTACAAAACGGCCTCTTCCCTAAGGATAAAGGAAACATCCTACTCACCCCTCTACCTAAAGATGCAAAGAAAAGCACAAATGACATAACCACCTATCGCCCAGTAGCATCCATCCCACTAATAACCAAACTCATGGAAGGTGTAGTGACAAAACAATTCACGGAATACCTAAATAAATACTCAATTCTACACGTCCCAATCAGGATTCCGCTCAAACCATAGTACTGAAACTGTACTAGTGACTTTAATGAACTCTTTTAAACAAACAATTGCAACTGGCAATAATATACTCCTCCTACAATTTGACATGTCCAGCGCCTTCGACATGGTCAACCATGAAATATTACTAAACATTCTTGAATACTTTGGAGTCAGAGGCAATGTACTCAACTGGTTCAAAGGATTCTTGACCACAAGATCATACCAAGTAATAGCTAACGAGGACATCTCAGATCTATGGACACCTGACTGCGGAGTCCCCCAAGGTTCCCCCCTATCACCAACCCTCTTCAACCTAATGATGATACCCTTAGCCAAGCTACTAGCCAATCATAAGCTCAACCCCTACATATATGCTGACGATATCACGATTTATATCCCGTTCAAATATGATCTAAAGGAAATCATCAATGAGATCAATCAAAGCCTCCAAATCAAGCACTCCTGGACTGATGCATTCCAGCTAAAACTCAACGCAGAAAAAACACAATGCCTTGTACTTACCTCACAACATAACACAAACAACTTCACCAACATAACCACACCAAACTTCTCTCTTCCAGTCACAAGTAATCTGAAAATTCTTGGAGTCACCATTGATCGAAATCTCACTCTTGAAACCCACGTGAAGAATACAACGAAAAAGATGTTCCACTCCATGTGGAAACTCAAATGAGTAAAACCATTCTTTCTGAGATCCATTTTCCGTAACCTGGTACAGTCAATGGTACTAAGTCACCTGGACTACTGCAACGCACTATACGCTGGCTGCAAAGAACAAACTATCAAGAAACTTCAAAGAGCCCAGAATACCGCAGCCAGACTCATATTTGGCAAAACAAAATATGAAAGTGCAAAACCCCTAAGGGAAAGCCTTCACTGGCTCCCACTTAAAGAGCACATTGCGTTCAAGATCTGCACAATTGTTCACAAAATCATCCACGGAGATGCCCCGAGCTACATGATAGACCTCGTGGACCTACCTCCCAGAAATGCTAAAAGATCAGCCCGCAAATTCCTTAATCTGCACTTCCCCAACTGCAAAGGACTAAAATACAAACTAACACATGCAACTAGCTTCTCCTACATGAGCACGCAGCTATGGAATGCACTGCCAACTGACTTGAAAATGATTAATGAAATAACCAACTTTCGCAAATCTCTAAAAACTCATCTCTTCAACAAAGCCTACAATAAAAATCCATAGCTTAACTATTACACTACACCACTTCACACCACACCACCTCACCCTTTTCTGATAATCATCTTCTATAACTTTGTTTTGATTGTTTTATCATCATCCATGATCTTGTTGTAACACCAACTGTATTATCTCCTGGAATTGCGATGCCATAACAGGTTTTTTGTAAGCCACATTGAGCCTGCAAATAGGTGGGGAAATGTGGGATACAAATGCAATAAATAAAAAAAATAAATAAGGGAGAGAGAGGGATAATAGAGATTAGCAGTTGGTATGACAGGCCATATGGTCTTTATCTGCCTTCATTTTCTATGTTTTTGTGCTGACAACTATATGTATAAGAGCCGTATTCCAGACACTTATATGTATAAGGTAAATCAAATAAGAAACAAAGCCCCAAAATGAAAGGGGGCCACATTTAGCACACACTGATTGCTGCAGGCTGAATTAGGCTCAGACATTCACTGGAGGCCCCTCCAAGCATCCAGTGATTTGGCAACACATGGAAAATTTCCACCTACAGCTGATATTTAGTGCCGCACTTATATGCCTGATGTGCAGTTGGGACACTGGCACTGAATATCTCCATCCTCGGACCAGCTCGTGCTCTTGCAGTCGGAGCTAATATTCTGCAGCATTATCTAGTCGAGTTACCACTGAATATTAATGATTGGGACAGTCAGTGCAATGTAACTGGGCAAGAGACTCTTCTACCTGATTACGCCATTTTGAATATCAATTGGTTAGCGATGACGTTAGATTCTATAAATGGCGCCTCAAAAATCGGCACCAAAAAAACCCAGCGCTTAGCGTTATTCTATAAACCACCCTTACAGTTAGCTCTGGGACACACATCTACATTTAGGCGTGACTTTTTACACCAATGAAAACCTGGTGTAAATCCCCACGCGTAAATGAGACACGGACTCTGCAAATTCTATAACAAAGCGCATAAATTTTAGGAATCCCCCTGACTTGCCCATTCCCCTCCCATGGACACGTCCCCTTTTTAGATCCACACACTAGAATTTACGTGCATCTCTTTACAGAATACGCCTACAAGATGCCCTGGTGGCCGCTGAGAGACTAGGCCGGACCCGGGGCAAGGCTGCCCCACCTCCGCCCCCCCACCTCCCCCACCGCTGCAGTCCGCGGTCTCACCTGCCTGCCTCCACGGCTCCGGGCCCCCTTCATTCAAAGCAGCAGTTGCAGATCGCGTCTCTTCTGGCCTTCCCTCCCTGTGTCCCGTTCTCATCTGATGTAACTTCCGGTTTGCGCGAGGGCGGGACACAGGGAGGGAAGGCCAGAAGAGAGGTGATCTGCGACTGCCTCTTTGAATGCAGGGGGCCCAGAGCCATGGAGGCAGGCAGGTGAGACCGGAGACTGCAGTGCCAGCGCCCTGACCCCAGCGCCGGGCCCCCCTTGGAGGCCCGGACCCAGGGAATTTTGCCACCCCTGCCCCCCCCTCTCGGCGGCCCTACCCGGCGGTACTTCCCACCCCTATCATGCACCATTTCCATCACTACAAAGACATGTCCTATTTTTGTAGTGTCAGAACTCAACTGGCGATAATTGGGCAGCGCTGGAAGCTGCCCTGTTACCGCCGGGTTAGTGTGGGATCCCTTACAGCCATCTCAATGGGTGGCGGTAAGGGCTCCACACCAAAATGGTCGTGCGGTAAGTGGTTCTTACCGCACGGCCATTTCTTTTTCCCAAAACCGGACAGCCTTTAACCCGCTGCAGGAAAAGGGGGCCTCGGTGAGCATCAAAAATACGCGCTGACGCTAGCACAGTCCCCCTTTTACCGCAGCTTACTAAAAGGACCCCATGTTATGTTAATCAGCACTGAAATAACTTCCGCTTACCCGTGCAAATTCCAGCTGTCTATACTGAAACCGTCTACTGAGGTTAGGGATTCTCGCGTAGACAAGTCTCCAGACGAGATAGTTGGCCAACGTTCTGTAAAGTAAGAAACACACGTCACCTGTTATGATGAGAGAGAGAGAGATCTGCCAAATCAATCAGAATACAGTAAAAATATGAGTTCTTCTCTAAGACAAACTCCCCAGGCTCAGCAAAACCATTTAACACTGATTGTTCTGCTCATAAGTTTCAGGTGGAAAGAAGGGGAAAACTGAGGAAGAAAGGATTTCGAAAAGATAAAATGGGATTAGGATGACATGTTGATTGTGTCAGTTGTTATCAGTGTTGTTCTAGCAAAAAAAGGTGCCGGTACTCAAATGCTAGGCCACCCTTCAGGAGTGGGGTAATCACTGAGAGACCCACCCCACAATAGCCAGGTCCCCTGCAACCAGTCACAGAATCTATGACAAAGCAGAATTGGTGTCTAGAGCCTGTGCTCTTTCATTAAAACTTGGAGTCCATGGGTCAATTTTAGCAGACAATGGAAAAGGTGAGTCTGACGTTGGTGCCGGGAAAAATGGTAGAGACTATTATCAAAAACAAAATTACAGAGCACATCCGAGGACATGGATTACTGAGACCAAGTCAGCACGGCTTTTGTGTGGGGAAATCTTGCCTGACCAATTTACTTCAATTCTTTGAAGGAGTAAACAAACATGTGGACAAAGGGGAGCTGAAAGATATTGTGTATCTGGATTTTCAAAAGGCGTTTGACAAGGTACCTCATGAAAGGCTACAGAGAAAATTGGAGGGTCATGGGACAGGAGGAAATGTCCTATTGTGGATTAAAAACTGGTTGAAGGATAGGAAACAGAGAGTGCAGTTAAATGGGCAGTATTCACAATGGAGAAGGGTAGTTAGTGGGGTTCCTCAGGGGTCTGTGCTAGGACCGCTGCTTTTTAACATACTTATAAATGATTTAGAGATGGAAGTAACTAGCGAGGTAATTAAATTTGCTGATGACACAAAGTTATTCAAAGTCGTTAACTCGCGACAGGACTGTGAAAAATTACAGAAGGACCTTACGAGACTGGGAGACTGGGCGGCTAAATGGCAGATGACGTTTAATGTGAGCAAGTGCAAGGTCATGCATGTGGGAAAAAAGAACCCGAATTATAGCTACGTCATGCAAGGTTCCACGTTAGGAGTTACGGACCAAGAAAGGGATCTGGGTGTCGTCGTAGATAATACACTGAAACCTTCTGCTCAGTGTGCTGCTGCAGCTAGGAAAGCGAATAGAATTTTGGGTATTATTAGGAAAGGTATGGAAAACAGATGTGAGGATGTTATAATGCCGTTATATCGCTCCATGGTGCGACTGCACCTTGAGTACTGTGTTCAATTCTGGTCGCGGCATCTCAAGAAAGATATAGTAGAATTGGAAAAGGTGCAGCGAAGGGCGACTAAAATGATAGCGGGCATGGGACGACTTCCCTATGAAGAAAGACTAAGAAGGCTAGGGCTTTTCAGTTTGGAGAAGAGACGGCTGAGGGGAGACATGATAGAGGCATATAAAATATTGAGTGGAGTGGAACAGATGGATGTGAAGCGTCAGTTCACGCTTTCCAAAAATACTAGGACTAGGGGGCATGCGATGAAACTACAGTGTAGTAAATTTAAAACAAATCAGAGAAAATGTTTCTTCACCCAACACGTAATTAAACTCTGGAATTCGTTGCCGGAGAACGTGGTGAAGGAGGTTAGCTTAGCAGAGTTTAAAAAGGGGTTGGACAGTTTCCTAAAGGACAAGTCCATAAACCACTACTAAATGGACTTGGGAAAAATCCACAATTCCAGTAATAACATGTATAGAATGTCTGTACATTTGGGAAGCTTGCCAGGTGCCCTTGGCCTGGATTGGCCGCTGTCGTGGACAGGATGCTGGGCTCGATGGACCTTTGGTCTTTTCCCAGTGTGGCATTACTTATGTACTTATAAGGTGCCGGTACTCAGTACCCCCAAGTACCCCCTCAGAAAAAGCTGTGGTTGTTATTCTCCATTATCTGTTCTTGGTAGAAAGGCTCCCTTTTCCTTTCACCGTTTGATACATGGTCAGATACTACTACTACTACTACTACTATTTAGCATTTCTATAGCGCTACAAGGCGTACGCAGCGCTGCACAAACATAGAAGAAAGACAGTCCCTGCTCAAAGAGCTTACAATCTAATAGACAAAAAATAAAGTAAGCAAATCAAATCAATTAATGTGTACAGGAAGGAGGAGAGGAGGGTAGGTGATGGCGAGTGGTTACGAGTCAAAAGCAATGTTAAAGAGGTGAACTTTCAGTCTAGATTTAAAGGTGGCCAAGGATGGGGCAAGACGTAGGGGCTCAGGAAGTTTATTCCAGGCGTAGGGTGCAGCGAGACAGAAGGAGCGAAGTCTGGAGTTGGCAGTAGTGGAGAAGGGAACAGATAAGAAGGATTTATCCATGGAGCAGAGTGCACGGAAAGGGGTGTAGGGAAGGACGAGTGTGGAGAGATACTGGGGAGCAGCAGAGTGAGTACATTTATAGGTTAGTAGATGAAGTTTGAACAGGATACGAAAACTGATAGGGAGCCAGTGAAGCGACTTGAGGAGAGGGGTAGTATGAGTAAAGTGACCCTGGCGGAAGACGAGACGGGCAGCAGAGTTTTGAACCGATTGGAGAGGGGAGAGGTGACTAAGTGGGAGGCCAGCAAGAAGCAGATTGCAGTAGTCTAAATGAGAGGTGACAAGGGTGTGGATGAGGGTTTTGGTAGAGTGCTCGGAAAGAAAGGGGCGGATTTTACGGATGTTGTAAAGAAAGAAACGACAGGTCTTGGCGATCTGCTGGATATGATCAGAGAAGGAGAGAGAAGAGTCAAAGATGACCCCAAGGTTTCGAGCTGAGGGAGAATGAGAGAGCCATCAACAGAAATAGAAAACGGGGGGAGTGGGGAGGTGGGTTTGGGGGGGGGGGGGAATGAGAAGCTCGGTTTTGGTCATGTTTAATTTCAGGTGGCGTTGAGACATCCAGAGAGCAATGTCAGACAAGCACGCTGAAACTTTGGTTTGGATGCAAGGTGAGATATCAGGGGTAGAAAGGTAGATTTGGGAGTCATCAGCATAGAGATGGTAGGAAAAGCCATGGGATGAGATAAATGAACCAAGGGAAGAAGTGTAGATAGAAAAGAGGAGGGGACCAAGAACAGAACCCTGAGGTACGCCGACAGGCAGAGGGATAGAAGTAGAAGAGGATCCACCAGAGTGAACACTGAAGGTGCGGAGGGAGAGGTAGGAAGAGAACCAGGAAAGGACAGAGCCCTGGAATCCAAGTGAGGACAGGGTATCAAGGAGTATGCTGTGATCGACAGTGTCAAAAGCAGCGGAAAGATCAAGAAGAATGAGGATGGAATAGAGACCTCTGGATTTAGCCAGTGTAGGTCATTGGAGACTTTAGTAAGCACAATTTCGGTTGAGTGGAGAGGGCGAAAACCAGATTGTAGTGGGTCAAGAATAGCATGTGAGGACAGAAAATCAAGGCAGCGGCGGTGAACAGCACGCTCAAGTAATTTGGAGAGAAAGGGAAGGAGGGAGATGGGTCAGTAATTAGAGGGACAAGTAGGGTCGAGTGAAGGCTTCTTAAGGAGAGGTGTGACCACAGCATGTTTAAAGGCAGCAGGGACAGTCGCAGTGGAAAGTGAGAGGTTGAGAATGTGACAGATAAAAAGAATAAGAGCAGGAGAGATGGCATTAAGAAGGTGGGTGGGAATGGGATCAGAGGAACAGGTGGTACATTTTGAGGAAGAAAGGAGAAGTGTAGTTTCCTCAATAGTAACTTCAGGAAAGGAGGAAAGGGAATGAGGGGGAGGAGAGAGAGGGGAACGGACTAGTGGAGGGAGAGGTGGCGAGGTAGAGAATGCAAGGTTTATCTTTTGAACCTTGTCGTGAAAGAATTCAGCAAGGGTCTGAGGAGATAATGAAGGGGGAGTTGTGGAGGGGGCACCTTAAGGAGAGAGTTCAATGTGGTGAAGAGAAGTCGAGGGTTAGAGCCAAGAGAGTTGGTCAGTTGGATATAATAATCCTGTTTGGCACGTAAAAGAGCAGATTGGAAGGAGGTCAGCATGAACTTAAAGTGTAAGAAATCAGCAAGGGCCCGAGATTTCCGCCAGAGGCGTTCGGCGGAGCGGGTACAGGAATGTAGGTAGCGGAAATTAGAAGTCAGCCAAGGCTAGGGTTTTGTACGCCTTATAGGACAGGTCATCAAAGGTGCAAGAGTGTCTAAGGCAGAGGATAGAGTATTGTTGTAAGAAGAAACAGCCTCGTTGACAGACGTGGATGGTGCCACAGTAGAGAGGAGGTTTGAAACATGGAAGGATAGAGATGAAGGGTCAATATCGTGAAGTTTCCTAGATAAATTAGATAAGATAGGACGGGACTGGGAGGGAGGAGATTTAAGTGTGAAAATTATAAGATGGTGATCAGAGAGGGGAAGATCAGAGGCAAGGAAACTAGATGGTGAACAGTTGGAGGAGAAGATGAGATCAAGACAGTGACCATTTTGATGAGTGGGGGAGGTGGAGCATAGTTGGAGATTAAAGGAGGATGTTAAAGCGAGTAACTTGGAAATATAAGAGTTGGAAGGATCATTAGCAGGAATATTAAAGTCACCAAGGATGAGAGAGGGGGAGGAAGGATCATGGAAGAAGGCAAGCCAGGCAACAAAGTCACTGAGAAAGGATGAAAGGGACTTATCAGGGGGATGATAAATGACCACTATGTGGTCATTTGTCAGATGTGGTAGGTTCTTCGTACTCTGTTGTATCTTCTCATTTCTCCCCTTCTTTTAGCTTTTCCTGCCCTTAATAATTCTACTG
This sequence comes from Microcaecilia unicolor, assembly GCF_901765095.1. Lineage (NCBI taxonomy): Eukaryota > Metazoa > Chordata > Amphibia > Gymnophiona > Siphonopidae > Microcaecilia > Microcaecilia unicolor. The sequence continues at coordinate 353,170,111 of NC_044034.1, forward strand.
ATCACTTTTAGGGGCTCTTTTACTAAGCCACCTAGGCGCCTACGCACGCCCCAACGTGTGCCAATTTGGAGTTACCGCCTGGCTGCTGCACGGCCTTTGTGGTAATTTCATTTTTGCCGCATGTCTGAAAAATAAATTTTATTTTCTGGCGCGCGTCAGCTAAGTGCGTCAAGTGGCATTTGATGCGGGTAGGTCATTATCGCCCGGATAACGCGTGAGACCTTACCACTAAGTCACTGGCTGGCAGTAAGGTCTCGGACCCCAAATGGATGTGCGCAATTTTTATTTTGCCGCATGTCCGTTTTCGGTAAAAATTTTTAAAAGGCCTTTTTTATAGACGCTCTGAAAAACGGATCTGTGTCCTCCCAAAACCCGCACCTACACTGCCACAGGCCATTTTTCAGGGCACCTTAGTAAAAGGACCCCTTATAATGCTACGAGTTGTATGCTATGACAGTTGTTATTTAAAGTTTTTTTGCCACAATTTACCTTCCAAGGGCCAAAAGACTATCTACAGAATGATTAACTGATCCCATATGAACAAAGATAGCAATATGTGAGTAATAAAAGAGAGAAATTTTGCTAATGGTATCATATGGTACAGAAAAAGTCAGTGGAAGGAAAACGTAAATCAAGCTCGTTAGGCAGTCTAACCATAAGGGAGGTAATCAGATGATGCCCAAGTTAAAAATTATGCAGCTAAATATCCATGTTGTCAGTTCACCTAATTGGCGGGAATACGGGAGCATGGCGGATTTATAATATATCCATAGTGTTATCAAAAAAAACCTCAGCTTTGTGAAGCAAGCGCCTCTGTACATTCACTTGACTTTATCCTCATAATTGGTAAATCAGTGTAGACTAATGTTCACATAGATCAAAACGACAACTCTACCGTACTTGGCAATATCTGTGAGCACTGAAAAACGAAACAGAGAGAAGGAGGGGGAGCTTTTCAGTGGCGCGAGATTTCTCAGAATTGTAATAACAAAAGCTTTGGTCAGCACTACCCCGATAAGTAACTTCATCTGGAAAATTCTGTAGCAAACTCATTGTGACTAGTACCACATCTATCAGCTCAAGAAGGTTTCAACGACCAGGTGGTTCTATGACCCCCCCCCCCCCCCCCCCCCCCCGATGATTATTAATTCTATTAGCCTTTCAACGTTCCAATGCTGTTTAGAGTAAAGTGAAGTATTTTGAATGGCCTCATGCAGATTTAATGCTTACCTTTCACTTACATTCCCTATATGAAAGAACACTCCAACAGAGCAAATCATTATTAGAAAGTAACTACAGCCCTGCTAGTGATTCCTGTGGGCTTCTTCTCATTTGCTGCATGGGAATCATTTGCACGACTTTGTAAAAGTACTACTACTACTACTACTACTTATCATTTCTAAAGCGCTACTAGATGTACGCAGCGCTGTACACTTGAACATGAAGGGACAGTCCCTGCTCGACAGAGCTTTCAATCTAATTAGGACAGACAAACAGGACAAACAAGAGATAAGGGAATATTAAAGTGAGGATTATAACATAAGGGTTCTGAACAAGTGAACAAGGGTTAGGATTTAAAAGCAGCGCTGTACACCATACATGAAAAGACAGTCCCTGCTCAAAGAGCTTACAATCTAAATAGGACAGGCAAACAGACAGAACAACTAAGAGGTAAAGGAATTAAAGAGGTGGGGATAAATGGGTACAGGGCAAGTGAGTAGTGGCTAGGAGTCAAAAGCAGCATTAAAGAGGTGGGCTTTTAGCCTGGATTTGAAAACGGCCAAAGACGGGGCTAGACGTACAGGCTCTGGAAGTCTATTCCAGGCGTGAGGTGCAGCGAGATAAAAGGAACGAAGTCTGGAATTAGCAGTGGAGAAGGGGGCAGACAAGAGAGATTTAGCTACAGAACGGAGTGCCCGAGGGGGGGTAGGGAGAGACAAGAGTGGAGAGGTAGTTATAGAATGTATCCCAGTGCGCATAAATCTACACGCCAGGATTTACACCAAGTTTTAGTGTAAATGGATGCGCTTAGATTTAGGGCCTGAAATACCAACTAAGCGTATCCCATATACCACGTCTAAATCTAGGCGCCGTTTATAGAATATTCTCAGTCGGCCCTGAATTCAGCGCTGATTTTTTGGCGCTATATACAGAATCTCCCCCATTGTGGCCCCTAAGCTGTAACATTTAAGAGCTCCCCCCCTCTCGATTAAGTAGCAAGTATATTTCAGGTTTAACAGACAATAAATTAAAAAATATAAAACAACCAAAAATAGTCAATAATACAACGAGTATAATTCATTATTTTCAAATGCATTATTATTTTTATTTTTTTAGGGAAGTTTGAGACCCCTTGTAATGGGATGCACTAAACTCCACATACCTTGGCTGGTGGGGGTCCGAGCATGCACGCGACATGAGAGGAAGCAGGGCAGGCCATGCGCAGAGAACAGCGCTGGAGAAAGGCTTCAGCTGGCAGAGGTTGGGGACCCCCGCCAGACAAACCAGGAGCCACAGATCCAATTTGGAGGGGCACAGGTCCCCATGGCCCCCGTAGCTACATCATAAATCTATCTCCTCAGCAACATCAAGACCTCTCTAGAAACACCCAGGTCCCCTGGACCCTGGCAACCTCCGGTCCCTATCCACTAAACTCTGCCTGTGAGTGGCATCAAGAACATATCCATCCTCTGTTCCAGGTACCATACAGACCTCTCCCCTGTCCTTCTCTACTCTCCAGTTTGGCCAAAAGAAGTACATAAGTACATAAGCATCGCCATGCTGGGACAGACCAAAAGTCCATCGAGCCCAGCACCGTCACCGACAGCAGCCAAAAGAACAAGCAATTTGTTCCACCCATCCTAGAAACACTGTATTATTCCCTCGTCCATTCAGTAACATTCTATGGCTTTTTCCTCCAGGAAGCCGTCCAACCCTTTTTTGAAGTCCGCTAAGTTAACTGCCTTAACCACCTTTTCCGGCAGCGGATTCCAGAGTTTAACTACGCATTGAGTGAAGAAAAATGTCCTCCGATTCGTTTTAAATTTACCACACTGCAGCTTCATCGCATGCCCCCTAGTCCTAGTATTTTTGGAAAGCGTAAACAGACGCTCCACATCGACCCGTTACATTCCACTCATTATCTTAGACCTCTATCATATCTCCCCTCAGCCGCCTTTTCTCCAAGCTGAAGAGCCCCAGCCTCTTCAGCCTATCCTGATAGGGAAGCCGTCCCATCCCCTGTATCATCTTTGTCGCCTTTCTCTGCACCTTTTCCAATTCCACTATGTCTTTTTTGAGGTGCGGCGACCAGAATTGAACACAATACTCGAGGTGCGGTCGCACCATGGAGCGATCCAACGGCCGAATAATATCCTTATTTTTGTTTTCCATCCCTTTCCTAATGATACCCAACATTCTATTTGCTTTCCTAGCCGCAGCAGCACATTGAGCAGAAGTTTTCAACGTATCATCAACGACGACACCTAGATCCCTTTCTCGCTCCGTGACTCCCAACGCTGAACCTTGCATGACGTAGTTAGGATAGCATCCTACCTAATACCAGCTTGGTTTCCATCATCAAGCTGGCACTGACTCAGCTTTAAACTCAAATCCAAAACCCAGTCCTGTAATCCACTGTGGGGCCCTTTTACTAAGCCGCGTAAGGGTCTACGCATGCCCAACGAACGCCAAAATAGAGTGCATAGGTCATTACTGCCCGGTTACCATGTGAGACTTTACCACTAGGTCAATGGCTGGCGGTAAGGTCTCAGACCCAAAATGGTCACGCGGCAATTTTCATTTTGCCGCACACCCATTTTTGGCAAAAATTTTAAAAAGGCATTCTTTGCAGGTGCGCACGCCCAAAACACGCATATACACTACCACAGGACATTTTTCGGTGCACCCAAGGACCCCTATGATATTAATAAATGTGACAAAAAGGGAAAACTTTTGTGACTTATAAATATATGTGAAAGAAGGAGCCCTCGTAGGTAAGGCTATCTATAACTCTTTCATCATTCAGCTATTGCAAATAAAATCCAGACTTTTCACAACCTATTCCTTCAATGATACAGTAAAATGTTAAGCACAATGCTTTCACTTGAGGACTACATTAATAAACGTTCCTTCTTCAGCACTGTTTGATCAATACTTTCAGCTAAATCTTATTTCAGAATGGCTTGGTCAAACCTTTCAATGCAGCTGGCACGCTTCCTCAGCTCACAATTTAATTCCGAGTGCAGTCAATTTCCCAATGACATCAAATATGAAAAACGTATCTGAAACTGCAATCCTTGCTCAGCTCATGTGTTGCTCAAAGTATTCCCAGCAAAACCCCTATGACCCAAGCTCAAGGGGTTCAAGATCCTGGCCTAGCTTCCTCATATTTATTTATTATTACATTTGTACCCCGCACGTTCCCACAGAAGCAGGTACAATGCGGCTTACGCAGACTAACAGAATTACAATTATTAGATTCATTAAGAAGAATATTAAGAACTATAACGTAACATAATAATAGAATGCTTTAAGTATATGTTAATTAACATGGGAAGGAGTCATGAAGATAGATAAGGAAACGGGGATGGTTATGATGAAGAAAGGATGGGGAAGGGAAGACTAGGATAGTATGGAGTATCTAGGGGACATGGTTAATATATAGACATCGTTATCATAAGAGAAATGTGTAGGTTTATGTCGGGTCATATACCAGCAGGAAGACATATTTGGGGGTCCTTTTACAAAGGCGCGCTAAAAAAATGGCTTAGGGTAGTGTAGACACGGGTTTTGGGCGCATGTCGAAAATGTGGGATACATATGCAATAAATAAATAAATAAATGCCCTCCTCTCCTCTTTCCTCTACACATTAATTGATTTACTTGCTTTATTTTTTGTCTACTAGATGCCGTTGTATCGCTCCATGGTGCGACCGCACCTTGAGTATTGTGTTCAATTCTGGTCGCCGCATCTCAAGAAAGATATAGTAGAATTGGAAAAGGTGCAGCGAAGGGCGACTAAAATGATAGCGGGGATGGGACGACTTCCCTATGAAGAAAGACTAAGGAGGCTAGGGCTATACAGCTTGGAGAAGAGACGGCTGAGGGGAGACATGATAGAGGTATATAAAATAATGAGTGGAGTGGAACAGGTGGTTGTGAAGCGTCTGTTCACGCTTTCCAAAAATACTAGGACTAGGGGGCATGCGATGAAACTACAGTGTAGTAAATTTAAAACAAATCGGAGAAAATTTTTCTTCACCCAACGTGTAATTAAACTCTGGAATTCGTTGCCGGAGAAAGTGGTGAAGGCGGTTAGCTTAGCAGAGTTTAAAAAGGGGTTGGACGGTTTCCTAAAGGACAAGTCCATAAACCACTACTAAACGGACTTGGAAAAATCCAAAATTCCAGGAATAACATGTATAGAATGTTTGTACGTTTGGGAAGCTCGCCAGGTGCCCTTGGCCTGGATTGGCCGCTGTCGTGGACAGGATGCTGGGCTCGATGGACCCTTGGTCTTTTCCCAGTATGGCATTACTTATGTACTTATGTAAGATTGTAAGCTCTTTGAGCAGGGACTGTCTTTCTTCTATGTTTGTGCAGCGCTGCGTACGCTCTGTAGCGCTATAAAAATGCTAAATAGTAGTAGTAGTGCCAATCCGTTTTGTAGCATGCCTGTAAAAAAGACCTTTTAAAAAAAAATTTTATCGAAAATGGACATGCGGCAATATGAAAATTGCCGCGCGTCCCATTTTGGGTCTGAGACCTTACCGCCAGTCATTGACCTAGCGATAAAGACTTGCGCGGTAACCGGGTGGCAATGACGTACGCGTGCCAAAATGCCACTTGGTGCAGGTCCGTTACGTGCGTCCGAAAAGAAAAAATATTTTTCTGACCTGTGTATCGGACGGGCGCCAAAAATGAAATTAACACAAGAGCCACGCGGTAGTCGGGCAGTAACTCCATTTCAGCGCGTGTTGGGCGCGTGCAGACACTTACGCTGCCTAGTAAAAGGACCCCTTGATTTCTAGGATCTTTAGGGGTAAATTCTATAAATGGCACCTTAAAAATCAGTGCCGAAAAACCACGCGGTTAGCGTAATTCTATAAACTATACCTAAAGTTAGGCACAGTTTATAGAATATGTTCATGTGGCATTCTTGCCGAGCCCCCTGCATTGAAATCACAGCGCCTCTCACCTCTGTGTGAAAGCGCAGCAGGGCAGCAGATCGCCTCCCTTCGGCCCTCCTTCCCTCCTTGTGCCCCGCCGTCACGGAGGTTACGTCAGACGACGGCGGGACACAGGGAGGGAAGGAGGCCCGAAGTGAGGCGATCTGCTGCTGCTGCTGCCTGCAGCGCTTTCACACAGAGGTGAGAGGCGCTGTGATTTCAATGCAGGGGGCTCGGCCCGGTGGCAGACGGTCGACGACAGAGGGCGAGTGGGACTGCGCTGACAGGCCTGGGGAATTTTGTCCACCTTGTCCCCCCTCTCGGCAGCTATAGGGCCGCCACAGCTGCCACTGCGCCCTCCCCCCCCCCCCCCCACTCAGGCTGCTGCCGCTGCCGCCACTGCCACCGCCCCCCAGTCCCCCCATACTCAGGTAGCAGCTGTCCCCCCACCCCTCTTACCTTCCTGCATCTGCTCCTTCCTCACTGTCACTTTCCTGCTCCTGTGGGCCAGGACCTGGGTTATCGCATTAACGCAATCACCCAGGTCTCAGCTCATAGGAACAGGAGACGGACAGACCCTGGTGCCAGCCCCCCCCCCCCCCCTTGGAGGCCGGGCCTCGGAAAACTTCCCCCCCCCCCCCCCAGCGGCCCTGGTCTCTCCATGTCCCTATCATTCTCTCCAGCCCACGGTAGTAGATAACAACACTTAATTGCCTCTTCCCTGGATTTGAGAGGTCCTTTTGAGTTCAGCCTGTGGCTGAAGTCTTTTCCATTTCTCTGGGAGTTTCAGGCTGTCCCAGTGTATGCTGGGTAGCTACAGGCCTGAAAATGTTGTGATCAATGTGGGAAGCTGTGGGCTGTTTGTTGGTAGATACAATTCCAGGCAGTCGGAACTTCTCTCTTCTGACACCACGTAGAGTTTTACTGGTTTGGTGTGTAGGTTTATGAGATGGGAATTAAGAACTACTCAAGACACATGCAGGGCCGCCAAGAGACAGAGCCGGGACAGGGCCTCCACAGCTGCTGCCGCACACACCCCCCCCCCCCCCCCCCACTCGGGCCGCAGCCATTGCTGCACCCCTACTCAGGCCACCGCCCCCGTACTTTCCTGCATCTGCTACTTCTTCGGTCTGTCACTCTCTTGCACCTGTGTGCCAGGACCTGGGTTATTGCATTAATGCAGTCTCCCGGGTCCCAACACACAGAAGCAGGAGATAGACCGCAAAAGCAGAACCTTCTGATTGCCTCCGGAAGCCTTGCCAGTGCCGGGCCCCCCTTGGAGGCCGGGCCTGGGAAATCTTGCTCCCTGTCTCTCTCCCACCCCACCCCCCTCCCAGCAGCCCTGGACGCATGTGGTTAAAGCTGGTTATATTAACAACATACTACGGATTACAAAGCCCCTGATATTGAACCTGCATTGGTCAGTGTTTTTTTTTGGTGGGGGGGGGGGGGGGGTTAAACACCAACTGCCACAGGTAAAACAAAATCCAGATAACTCAGTGGCAGTATCCAGATTGTTAAATATTCAGGGTCAACACTGACCATCTGTGGTGTCCGGTTAGCGGCGATATTGCGACCTCTAACCAGATAAAGGTAGGATGGCCTTTTCGTTGTCCTAACCTCTTCTGGGGTTGGCGGTCTGAATATTGCTGCTAAGCAGGAAACCAGCTCCGCTCAGTCTTCACCCACGGATCTCCCCCAGCACTATCTAGATAGTGCTGAGGATAGTCGGGGGAACATTCAGCAGCACTGTCTAATCAGTACCTCTCAACATCCATCTCACTGGCTCTTCTTATCCAGGTAGGAACAACTCGTACCCAGATAAGAGTCTTTGAATATCAGCCACAAAATAGTTCCTTCACAGAGCTGCCAAGAGAGCCGCCCTGTCCATAACTCCGCCCAGCTCCTCCCATAATGCTGCCCCATCCCACCCACCCATAACTTCACCCAGCAGAAGCCTCTCCTTCAGTGTTGCCAGGTGGGCGGTTTTACCGCCCAATTGGGCGGTTTTCCGCGACCCGCCGCGGGAAATTTTTGCCCGCGGCTGGTTACGGTTTTTTGGGCTTCTTTTTTGTTTTTTGGGCGGTTTTTTCAGCCGCGGGGGGCGGGGTTAGTGACGTTTTGGGTGGGACCGATGACGTTCTGGGCGGGGCCGATGACGTTCTGGGCGGGGCCGGTGACGGCGGGGGCGGGGGTGATGACGCGGGGGTGGGGGTGTCGGGGGCGGGGTTTGAGTTTGGGCGGGTTTTGGGCTGGATTTAGGCTGGTTTGGGTGGGAAAAAAATTTTCCACCTGGCAACCTTGCTCTCCTTCCAGCTGCAGTAGGAGAAGCCTTCCTAAAACATCATTTCCTGCTGCTGCGGGACCAGTAGCAGCAGGAAATGATGTTTTAGGAAGGCCTCCCCTGCTGTCACTGAAAGCGGAGGCCGCTCAGCAGGAATTTCTGACTCCTCGATGGGAGTGCAGGAGATAGGGTTAACAAATGTCTGGATTTCCCTGGACATGACCTCCTTATCAGGGGACTGTCGTGGGTCCGGATGTTTTTTTTTCCAGTCAGTCCATTTGTCTGGGTTTCTGGTCTGGCTGGCTGGCAGGTTGGTTGGCATAGGGTTACCATATGTCCGGTTTTACCCGGACATGTCCTTTTTTTGAGGACATGGCCGGGCAACCGGACGGGCCTGCCCATTTGTCCAGATTTCCGGACAAATGGGCAGGCTGGCGGGCCAGCCTAATGGTGTCCTATCCTAGTCCCCTCCCCTTACCATACTCTACTGCCCTGGTGGTCTAGTGAGGTCTCGCGAGGCCACTTCAGCTCAGTCTCAGTGGCCATTTTGAACTGGTGCTGGGACCGTCAGCAAGGGGAACAGTATGCAGGGGGGGGGGCTCTTTCCTGCCCCGAAGAGGTCACTAGACCACCAGGGCAGTAGAGTAAGGTAAGGGAAGGGGAGGATAGGACAAACTTAGGGGGTGTGATGGGTGTGTGTGAAAGGGGTTGGGCTATATGTTACAGGGGCGGGGTGGGGTATGAAAAGGGGGCAGAGCGGGGTGTGGTGGGGCGGGCCATGTGTCCTCTTGTTTGGGGGACCAAATATGGTAACCCTAGGTTGGCAGGCAGACGAGCTTGCCTCCTCACCCTCCCCCCAGCCTACCATACCACACCCTGGTGGTCTAGTGGCCTCGACGGGGCAGGAAAGAACTCAACTCTTTCCTATCCACTGCTGTCGCTTTTTGAAAATGGCTGCTGAGGCTTCAAGTGGAAGCCTTACGAGACTTTGCAGAAGACTTCTGAGGCCACCGCTTGAAGCCTCGGCAGCCATTTTCAAGAAGTGACAGCAGTGGGCAGGAAAGAGTGGAGTTCTTTCCTGCCCTGAAGAGGCCACTAGACCACCAGGGCTGCAAGGTAGGCCCAGGAGGGGACGGGAGGAGAGGGAGAGAAGGAGGCAAGCTGCTCATAGATGGGAGGGAGAGGAGGCAGCTGCTCATGGATGGGAAAGAAGGGAGAGAGGGGGACATGCTGTATATGAAGGGGAGGGAAAAGGGGAAATGCAGCACAAAGAAGGGGATCGAGAGGAGAGAGGACATGCTGCTCATAGATGTTTGCTTTTTTGGAAATGTACATCTTTTCTAATTTTGTATTTAGACTATGGAAGAAAATGCATTTCTGTTACTTTTACCGGTGTTTTCACTACTTATAGAATCTGGCTTTCATGGGGGATCAAGGCGATTGTGCACCTGGGGTGAAGCCAGAGGAGGGCTGGGGCAGGGCAGAATTTTGTTTTTTTTCTGTCCTCTTTTTTTTGTCTCCACAAATATGGTAACCCTAGCAGGAGATGACCCACAAAAGCGGGAGTCTCCAGCTGAAAACTGAAGACCTGGCAGGTCTCCCTTCACTCCTTCCTACCAACAAGTTTCAGAACTCTAGCTTGCAGCAGTAACTACGGTGACACCTAGTGTCAATCACGATATTACAACTAAGAATGCTAGCATTCTATACCCCATGTGCGTAAGTGCTAGGCACGTCCCTGACTCACCCAGGCCCCTCCCAGGTATAGAACACCCTTTGCTGTTGTGCGCTCTGGATTTTGCACATGCAATTTACAGAATATCGACTAATGGCAGTTATTTACATAACTGCTAATTAGAGCCAATTAGCACAAATTAAGGCCAGTTATAGCCAATAACTGGAGTGGAGGAGTGGCCTAGTGGTTAGGGTGGTGGACTTTGGTCCTGGGGAACTGAGGAACTGAGTTCGATTCCCACTTCAGGCACAGGCAGCTCCTTGTGACTCTGGGCAAGTCACTTAACCCTCCATTGCCCCATGTAAGCCGCATTGAGCCTGCCATGAGTGGGAAAGCGCGGGGTATAAATGTAACAAAAATAAAATAGATACTATTGGAGATTCTACATGGAACGTTGCTATTCCACTAGCAACATTCCATGTAGAAGGCTGTGCAGGCTTCTGTTTCTGTGAGTCAGGACGTCAGACTCACAGAAGCAGAAGCCTGCGCGGCCACATTGGTGATCTGCAAGGGCCGACTTCTATGTAGAATCTCAAATAGTAGCAACAGTGGAGGAGTGGCCTAGTGGTTAGGGTGGTGGACTTTGGAACTGAGAAACTGAGTTTGATTCCCATTTCAGGCACAGGCAGCTCCTTGTGACTCTGGGCAAGTCACTTAACCCTCCATTGCCCCATGTAAGCCGCATTGAGCCTGCCATGAGTGGGAAAGCGCGGGGTACAAATGTAACAAAATAATAATTGTTATTAATGCCAATTAACAGCTAATTAAGCTATTACACACACAATTACCCTTATTTTATCTCTTGCACATGAAACTTTCAGCGCTAAGCATAAAATTGGATGCACACGTTTGTGGAATTAGGGGTTATATTAAAATGAAGCAATGTGAACAATATTCCTATGCAGTAGTAATTAATAGGTTTCATAAGCATAATCCAGTACCTTTTCCACACTGATCTTACGAGTTCTCTTACATTCATAGTAAATACATATGTAACAGCTCCTAGAAAAAAGTACAGAGCTTACTTTTTCCTCTCAGACTGCAGAATCCTGAACAGGTCTTGGAAATACTGGGGAACCCGAACGATCACATTTTCTGACGCATTAATATCTTTTAGGTGAGGATAGAGCTTGGTGTCGATAACTTTCTTGATGTATCCTAGCCAGTCAAACTGAAGGGAAAGAAAATGTCCATAAATACAGGTCAACACAGGGTTCAATACAAGGTTGCATATTTATTTCTTGCACAGGAAAATGTAAGCGTGAAACTTGCAGTCTCTAGGCCAGGAATTCTCAAGCCCCCCCCCCCCCCCCCTGAGAATTTGATTTTCAGGTTAACCCTACTGAATAAGCATGAGACGTTTGTATCCCATGGAGGCACGGCGTGCTTATCCATTAGCGCTATACCTGAAAATCGGGCTGCTCAAGAGGCCCAAGGACAGGGATGAGAACCACCTTCCGTCTGTAAGCACAGACACACACACATGTTGTTCACTGGTAATGGCAGCTGCTGCTGCACATCAACCTAGCACAGAAAAACATTTAAGCAATTTAGGGGCTCATTTACTAAGCTGTGTTAGGCGTTCACAGTGCTATAAAATAGGTACTAACATTTATGTGTGCACTGTAACTGTGTAAATGTTTAGCATACCAGCCACTGCTTGCTCTAGCATCAGTAGCACAGAATCTTGCTACTCTTTGGGATTCCGGAATCTTGTTACTCTTTTGGATTCTGGAATTTTGCTACTCTTTGGGATTCCGGAATCTTGGTGCTCTTTGGAATTCCAGAATATTGCTACTCTTTTGGATTCCAGAATTTTGCTACTCTTTGGGATTCCAGAATCTTGCTACTCTTTTTGGAATTCCAGAATCTTGCTACTCTCTGGGATTCCGGAACACAGAGTAGCATCTATTGCTCCATGTTAACTCTGCACAGTTCAGGGAATGCTCCGATGGCTATGGCTGAGGTTTTACACTTAACACATCTTAACTTTGTTAACGCACATTAAGGGCTGGATTCAGTAAATGGCGCTCAAAATCCGGTGTCAAAAAAATTGGTGCTGACGGTATTTTATAGCAGCGTTCCGGGATAGGTGCCCTTTATAGAAGAGCACGTAGCGCTGGGATCCTCACTCAACTTTGGACGTGAGAAGTTACACCAACTGAAACCAGGTGTAAATCTTGGCGCATAAGTTGGGCGTGGATCCGCACTATTCTATAACACTGTGTGCATTTGGGAATGCCCCTGACCAACCCATGCCCCTCCCACCGCCACACCCCCTTTGCAGATCCATGTGGAAACACTTAGGTACTGTTTTATAAATGGGCACGTAAGTATGTTTTCACGTGGATCTGCCATTTCTGCTCTGTTTCGGCACCTTGAATCCATTACAACGCTTTTCCACACCCAATATTTGCTGCAGAAGTAGCGTCTGACGTTCCCCTGTAAATGCAAAACCTTAGCACAGTTTAGTACATAGCCCCTTAGTAATCAAAACAAATGTTCCCATGGAAGACTAATATATATTATTACATTAATAGCTGTTTAATTTGTGTGTATGTGTATGGACCAGCTTAATTCCACCAGATCACCTACGATACTCCTGCTAAGATGTCGACGCTTACTCTGACCCCAATGTTAGACTCAATCCCTCATCTTCTTCCCTCCATCCTTTACCATTTCCCTCCCATTCTCCTTCCCTTTCACCTATCATATCCTTGTCTACCTTCCCTATTCTAGTTCATTACGTTCTTTTCACATGTCCTTTGTAATGCCTTTCATAATGTAAGTAGTTATGATCATCACAATTTATAATACTGTTCCTACATTTCCTTGTTTTTACTGTATTCTTTACCATGTAAGATGCTTTCTTTTACTATGTAAGCCGCACTGGACCTGCTGTATGTGGGAAAGAGCGGGGTACAAATGTAATAAATAAATAAATATATATATATATGTAGATAGATAGATAGAAAGATAACTAGATAGAGATGTAGCAGGACATGTTCAGACTCCGTGGGTCAGATGTGCTTATTTTGTTATGCAGGAGATCAGCACAACAGCCTGGATGCTTTCCTCACCTCAGGTTCAAACAGACTGAAAGCTCCTCCGAGGACAAGAATAAACCTACAGGACCTGAATATAACGTACTTAAAGCCACTACTGAAAACGTTGTGAGTTAAATGCATAACACTCATCTGTGATACTGGCATTCTGCAAGTGTAGAAACTGCAGCAAGATACTGCTTGACAGATTGAGAGATGCCCAGCTGGATAGGAACTTGACTGCATTATCCCTGGAAGCAGTGAAATAATGCTAGACATTCCCCTCCACTCCGAAGTGTCCTAATTATGGACTCCCTGTGCCTGCTCTCGAAGCATCAGATGTCAGGGACTCCCTCTCAGAAACAGAATCATGCTGAGGACACCACCCCAGAGCAATTTCATTGAGGTGAAGGGGGTCTCTGGGAAGCAATTTAGAAGAACTTAAGCCTTGAACACAGACTACATTATTCATTTCCCTTGTGCGGCCTTCAACATTATCTGGCCTTCAACGGGCTTTAGTTTAGACAAAGTCAATGCTCAGCTCCAAGAATGGATCCTTTCTTTCTATTTCACAGCTTAATCCATTAACCCTTTTGGTCCCTCAGAATTGCGTGTGCAGGTTCCCACTGTTGTTCTTAGATAATTATGTTTCCACAAATTTGGGCAGAAAACAGAGAGGCATTAAAGAGCAGGATTTGAACTCACAAGTTACAGAAGCTCTGGACCTTCTCTAAACACCTGACCACGAGCGCGCCTTGGTTCCTAAATAACATACTGTATTGAAAAATTGCTTAGCGGCAAATTCCACCCACCTGAGGAATCGTGGCACTCAGTTCGGATATGTTCATTTTGTTGTACATAGTTTCACTTGTCCTGTTCTCATGAGGAATCAGAATCTACGAAACACAAAGCAGACAAATTAGTCCATCCTGCCAGATATTTTATGAGTGGAGGAGTAGCCTAGTGGTTAGTGCAGTGTACTTTGATCCTGGGGAACTGGGTTTGATTCCCACTGCAGCTCCTTGTGACTCTGGGCAAGTCACTTAACCCTCCATTGCCCCTGGTACAAAATACATACCTGAATATATATGTAAACTGCTTTGAATGTAGTTGCAAAAACCTCAGAAAGGTGGTATATTAAGTCCCATTTCCCTTTCCCTATTTGAGATTCTACATGGAATGTTGCTACTATTGGAGATTCTAGATGGAATGTTGCTACTATTGAGATTCTGTTGCTACTATTTGAGATTCTAGATGGAATGTTGCTACTATTGAGATTCTGTTGCTACTATTTGAGATTCTACATGGAATGTTGCTATTCCACTAGCAACATTCCATGTAGAAGCCTGCCCTTGTAGATCAGCAACGCGGCCGCGCAGGCTTCTGTTTCTGTGAGTCTGACGCCCTGCACTTGGGACAAAAATGTGCAGTAGCAAACAGTAACAAATAACTGAAAAATGGATCAATTAGAAAACTAACTAAACATTTGCACACTTCCTAGAAAGTACCTGGGGAGATCAGGACATATATAGCTGTTCACAAGCTATCAAATATAACTGTTTTTTAAAGGGCTTCAGCAAAGAGCTCTCTCTCTCTCTCTTCTCCCGGGCTGAAACTGAAGCAACTGCCAGCATCTGCTGGGTAATTTCAAACTCCAGGCCAATCAGAACCCAATCAACAAGTTTAGCAAGCGGTAAGCCCACATTTGGCTTTCTGCCACTTAGTAAAAGGGGCCCATAATTAGTTCATTCCTGAGGCTAAAATGTTGCAGGATTATGCAGTTGATATTCTTATGGTAGAAATAAGTCACATCCCCCACTTTTGGTACCTTTTCGCTCTGCAGGTCAGGTATGTTTGTTTATCAGATTCCTGATATACTTGCCTTTCTGTTACATAACACATAATACCTGATCCTGTCATACAGCCTGGTATCCACTGTCACTTTCACTTCTTAGCAGGGGCGTAGCCAGACCTTGGCGAGAGGGGGGGCCAGAACACGAGGTGGGGGGGCACTGTTTAGCCGCCTCCCCCCGCCGTCAACCCCCCCCCGCCACTTTAGACCGCCGCCACAACCACAACCCCCCCCCAGCCACCGCTGCCCGCCCGCCCCCTGCCCCACCGCCGCATCAGGTACCTTCGTTGTGTGATCATCTGTTTCTGACACCTTACTTCCTGCACGGGGCTACACGCATGGTGCAGGACGTAAGGCGTCAGAAACAGATGATCACATAATGAAGGCACCGGAGTCGACGGCGCTGAAGAAGACTCTTCAGCTGGTGGGGATTTGGGACCCCCCCCCCCCAACAACAAACAATATACCTGATGCGGCAGCGGGGGGGGTCAAATGTAGAGGGGACCAGGGCGTAATCTGTGGGGGCCCATGCCCCCCGTGGCCCAGCGTAGCTACGCTCCTGCCTCTTAGGGTAGGGGGTTGAGGTCAGTAAGCACTGGGAGATTAAGGATGGGTCATACCTTCATCTCTCCAGTGGTCAGCTGCTCAACCAGGGCACCTTTTTGTACCCTGGGTGTGATTGAAACAGGTCTAGATAAAAACATCCTTCTTTTTTTCCTTGGGCGTTTCTTCTCGCTCTGTTATTGCTGAAAGACGTCCTAATTTTGGGCTCATCCTAGTCCCACCCAAAACACATCTCCAACACATCCCCTTGAAATTTAGATGAATTGCAACGTAAATCATCCAAATTCTGCCTTTCGAAAATCAAGATTTGGACATTTTTGGTAGATGTACGGTTCAAAATAGCCCCCCCAAAAAGTCCATCTGTTTCAAAAATGAGCACCATGGAGGGCCATAATCGAACGGGGCCGGCTATCTATAAGGGCGGCCATCTTTAAGGCCAGCCCCGTAAAGCGGCTCCCAGACCATATTATCGAGACAAGATAGCCAGCCATCTTTCGTTTTGATAATACAGTCGGGGCCGGCCAAATCTCAACATTTGGGCCAACCTTAGAGATGGCCGCCATGGGTTTTCAGCGATAATGGAAACTAATGGCGGCCATCTCAAACCCGGCCAAATCCAAGCCATTTGGTCGTGGGAGGAGCCAGCATTTGTAGTGCACTGGTCCCCCTCACATGCCAGGACACCAACCGGGCACCCTAGGGGGCACTGCAGTGGACTTCAAAAATTGCTCCCAGGTGCATAGCTCCCTTACCTTGTGTGCTGAGCCCCCCAAATCCCCCCAAAACCCACTACCCACAACTGTACACCACTACCATAACCCTTAGGGATGAAGGGGGTACCTACGTGTGGGTACAGTGGGTTTTTGGGGGGGTTGGAGGGCTCACATTTACCACCAGAAGTGTAACAGGTGGGGGGGATGGGCCTGGGTCCACCTGCCTGAAGTGCACTGCACCCACTAACAACTGCTCCAGGGACCTGCATACTGCTGTCATGGAGCTGGGTATGACATTTGAGGCTGGCATAGAGGCTGGCAAAAAAAAATTTTTATTTTATTTTTTTGGGGGGGATGGGAGGGGGTTGGTGACCACTAGGGGAGTAAGGGGAGGTGATCCCCGATTCCCTCTGGTGGTCATCTGGTCATTTGGGGCAGCTTTTCACAGCTTGGTTGTGAACAAAAAGGGACCAAGTAAAGTCGGCCAAATGCTCATCAGGGCCGGCTTTCTTTTTTCCATTATCGGCCGAAGCCGGCCATCTATTAACCACGGCCCCGCCCCGCCTTGAGTCCACTACCAACATACCCCCTTGAACTTTGGCTGGCCCTGCAACGGAAAGCAGTTGAAGCCGTCCAAAATCAGCTTTCGATTATACCGATTTGGCCGGCTTCAGGAGAAGACCGGCCATCTCCCGATTTGTGTCAGAAGATGGCCGGCCTTCTCCTTCGAAAATAAGCAGGATAGTTAGCTGCATCCCATGCTGTTAACTCATGGTAGCCGACTTTGCCTTGCATTAGTGGCATGGTTGCCCTCTGAAAAATGCCAGGAATGCCCCCAACAGTCATTGCAGAGGTTGTACTCATAACATGCCTTAACTCTTGCAGGGAATGTAAACCTCTATTGATGGTGAGAAAATTATGACATGCAGTTGCTTTGTATCAGAGGAAAGGGGGAGTAGGAGGAGTAGGCTCTTGACCAACACTAGTAGGCGACGTAGGTTAGGAACAATCTCTTTATTTAAATATACACTCGACAACACAGCCGTGTTTCGGCGCTACAGACGCCTTCTTCAGAAGTGCAATTGAATACGCTGAGCTGTTTTTCCTGCATCGGCAGTGGATTACAATTGTAGCAGAAGCCTCGCTTTCATTCTCTTTGAGCTTGATATTCGTATATTTATATATCACAAGACTCCTGAAGAAGGCGTCTGTAGCGCCGAAACACGGCTGTGTTGAGTCGAGTGTATATTTAAATAAAGAGATTGTTCCTAACCTACGTCGCCTACTAGTGTTGTTCAAGAGCCTACTCCTCCTACTCCCCCTTTCCTCAGATTCTACTTTTCGTAGGAATTTGTGTACCTCCACCCTTGTGGTGGTTTGGCTTGGTTGCTTCGTATCACACATACTTACCTCGGCTATTTTAATCTCCAGTTTCAGCAGGGATTTCATATCCGACTCAGCCCGAGAGGCGTTGGCTCCCAGAAAAACTGCCACATCAACCATGAACCGCAGCAGGGCATCTCTGTACTACAGAAGAGGGGCAGAATATTACATGACAATCACAGCACCTGCGGGTAGCATAGCAGTGAAGTGTAGCTGTACCATGCAAAGCAACCTGAAACAAAATGGAAGGGGTTTCAAAAGATTTTTAAGACTGATCTACTGTTGATTATACGGACATCACCTTTTTGTTGATTAAAAAGGTAAAATTATGTATAATCATACCTGATAATTTTCTTTCCATTAATCATAGCTGATCAATCCATAGACTGGTGGGTTGTGTCCATCTACCAGCAGGTGGAGATAGAGAGCAAACTTTTGCCTCCCTATATGTGGTCATGTGCTGCCGGAAACTCCTCAGTATGTCGATATCAAAGCTCCATCCGCAGGACTCAGCACTTAGAGAATTACACCCACGAAGGGACACTCTGCCCAGCTCACCACCGCCGAAACGGGGGAGGGGAATTAACCCAGCTCATCCCCACACAAGTGGGGGAGGGGAATCCGTCCAGCTCATCCCCGCGGAGCGGGGGAGGGACACCACACCCGCCGATGCGGGGGGATCTGGGTTATCCTGCAACCGCAACCGCGGGAGGAGCTGACTGACCCTAACACCGCCGAAGCGGGAGGGGTACAAAGCTGCCCTACAGCCGCACGAAGCGGGAGGGAGTGCCGGCAGAATTTATGTCTCAATCCAGCCCCGTAAAACGGAGGGGAGAGGAATGCAGCAGCTCACTGTAACACAAACTCGTCTCAACTCTTGAAGAATCCAAGTGAAAGAAGAACTTGAACACGAAGTCCTCCTGAAGTAACTGAAGGCTAAACTTGAACCTAAAATTCAACCAGAATATAAACAGTACAGATATCTGGGAGGGGCTATGGATTGATCAGCTATGATTAATGGAAAGAAAATTATCAGGTATGATTATACATAATTTTACCTTCCATATCATCAAGCTGATCAATCCATAGACTGGTGGGATGTACCGAAGCAGTACTCACCCAGGGCGGGACATAGAAATCCCTGACCTCAACACTGAAGCTCCAAACCGGGCCTCCGCCCGTGCAGCCACAGTCAAACGGTAATGCTTGGAGAATGTATGAGCCGAAGCCCACGTTGCCGCCTTGCATATCTCTTCCAAGGAGACGGATCCGGCCTCTGCCATCGAGGCCGCCTGAGCTCTCGTGGAGTGAGCCTTCAGCTGGATAGGCGGCACCTTCCCCGCGGCCACATAAGCCGCTGCAATGGCTTCCTTGACCCATCTTGCCACTGTAGGCTTAGCAGCCTGCAGACCCTTACGAGGACCTGCAAACAGGACAAACAGATGATCCGATTTCCGGAAATCATTGGTCACTTCCAAGTATCTGATGATGACTCGTCTCACATCCAGATATTCAAGAGCGGAGTACTCCTCTGGGTAGTCCTCCCTACGAAAGGAAGGGAGACAGAGCTGCTGATTCACATGGAAGCGAGAACCAATCTTGGGCAGGAAGGAAGGCACTGTGCGAATAGTCACTCCTGCCTTAGTGAACTGCAGAAAAGGCTCTCGACATGAGAGCGCCTGGAGCTCGGAAACTCTTCTGGCTGAAGTGATAGCCACCAAAAAGACTGCTTTCAACGTCAGGTCTTTCAAAGGCGGCTTCTGCAATGCTCTTAGCACCAGGTTGAGATTCCACGCAGGCACCACTGAGTGCAGAGGAGGGCGCAGGTGATTAACTCCCTTGAGAAAGCGCACCACATCTGGCTGCGAAGCCAGGGAAGCACCCTTCAGGCGGCCCCTGAAGCAAGCCAGAGCCGCTACCTGGACTTTAAGGGAACTGAGCGACAGGCCTTTCTCCAGACCTTCTTGCAGGAACGCCAACACTGAAGAAATTGGAGCAGTGAAGGGAGAAAGTGAGCCTGCTTCACACCATGCTGCAAAGATACGCCAAACCCTGGCGTAAGCAGTAGAAGTAGAGCGCTTCCTCGCTCTCAGCATAGTGGCGATGACCTTGTCTGAGAAGCCCTTCTTCCTCAGACGCTGCCGCTCAATAGCCAGGCCGTAAGACCAAAGGGAGAGGGATCCTCCATCACCACGGGACCCTGATGTAACAGGCCCTGCTCCACTGACAGCCGCAGAGGATCGTCGACTGAGAGCCTGAACAAGTCCGCATACCAGGGACGTCTGGGCCAATCCGGACCCACCAGGATTACCCTGCCGGGATGCTTTGCCACCCGGTCTAGCACCCTGCCCAACATGGGCCAGGGCGGGAACACATAGAGGAGCTCTTGTGTCGGCCACTGTTGGAGAAGAGCATCTACTCCCAGGGATCGAGGGTCCCGTCCTCTGCTGAAAAAGCGCGGCACTTGGCAATTGGCCGATGACGCCATCAGATCTAGGCTCGGCTGGCCCCAGCGCTTCGTGATGTCCAAGAACGCCTGAGCAGATAGTTGCCACTCTCCGGGCTCCAAGGTATGGCGACTGAGAAAGTCCGCCTTGACATTCATGACTCCGGCAATGTGGGCCGCTGAAAGCTGCTCCAGGTTCACTTCCGCCCACTGGCAAAGACTCATAGCCTCCTTGGCTAGAGGGGCGCTCTTGGTACCTCCCTGGCGGTTGATATAGGCCACAGCCGTGGCATTGTCCGACAGGACCCGTACAGGCTTCAACACCAGTACCGGGATGAACTCCAATAACACCAACCGAATGGCTCTGAGTTCCAGGAGGTTGATAGACCACTTGCCTCTGCAGGAGACTAGAGCCCCTGCGCTGTCCTTCCCAAGCAGTGGGCTCCCCAGCCCATCAAAGAGGCGTCTGTCGTGACGACAATCCACTCCGGGGTCACCAGAGGCAATCCTGCAGACAACTTGTCTGTCTGCGTCCACCAGCTCAGTGCCTTGCGCACTGCTGGGTCCACGGGAAGGCGCACAGCATAATCCTCCGACATCGGAGTCCAGCGCAGCAGCAGAGATAGCTGCAGTGGTCTCATATGAGCCCTGGCCCAGGGCACTACTTCCATCGTGGCCGTCATAGAGCCCAACAGCTGCACGTAGTCCCAAGCCCGAATAGGAGAGGCTACTAGGAACTAGTCCACCTGAGCCTGAAGCTTGACAATCCGATTGTCTGGCAGGAACACTCTGCCCACTTGGGTGTCGAATCGAACTCCCAGATACTCCAGGGACTGAGTCGGGCGCAGCTGGCTCTTCTTCCAGTTGATGATCCATCCCAGGGAGCTCAAAAGAGCAACTACCCGGTCCATAGCTTTGCCGCACTCTGCATAAGAGGGGGCTCGGATCAACCAGTCGTCCAGATAAGGATGGACTTGTACTCCTTCCTTTAGCAGGAAGGCCGCTATGACCCCCATTACTTTGGAAAAGGTCCGCGGAGCAGTAGCCAACCCGAAAGGGAGGGCTCTGAACTGGAAGTGTCGTCTCAGGACTGTAAAACGCAGAAAGCGTTTGAGAGGAGGCCAGATGGGAATATGCAGGTACGCTTCCTTGATGTCCAAGGAAGCCAAGAACTCTCCTGCCTTCACTGCCGCTATAACAGAGCGGAGAGTCTCCATGCGAAAGTGCCTCACTTTCCAGGCCCGATTGACCCCTTTGAGGTCGAGGATAGGCCGGACAGAACCTCCTTTCTTTGGAACCACAAAGTAAATGGAGTAACGTCCCTTGCCAATCTGATTTTTTGGCACCGGAACGACCGCACCCAGGCGGATCAGGTTGTCCAAGGTCTGCTGCACTACCACAGCTTGACCGGAGACTTGCAGGGAGAGAGTACAAACCCGTCTCTTAAGGGTTGGCAGAACTCTAGCTTGTAGCCGTCTCTGATGACTTCCAGCACCCACGCGTCTGAAGTTATAGTGGTCCACTCGCCCAGAAACGAGGACAGCCGTCCTCCAATCTGCACTGGGGCGTGGACCAAGGCCCCGTCATTGGGTACGAGACCCTGGGGGAGGACCGGAGGGAGCACCTCCGGGACGGCGGTCTCTGCGAAAGGAATGCTGCTTGGGGGAGAAATTCCTCTTGAAGGAAGAGGGGGCAGAGGAACCCGACTTGCCCGGGCGGTACCGACGGGCTTCCTGCAACCGTCCTCTGGAGGTACCGGGACGAGTACTAACCCGAGCCCTGACCTCTGGTAATTTCTTGCCCTTAGACGTGCCGAGATCGGTCACGATTTTGTCCAGCTCGACCCCAAAGAGCAGCTTGCCTTTAAAAGGCAATCTAGCCAGGCGGGATTTAGAGGCGTGGTCAGCAGACCAATGTTTCAGCCAAAGCCACCGCCGCGCAGAGACTGTCTGAGCCATGCCTTTAGCTGAGGCTCTCCAGACATCATACAGCAAGTCTGCCAAATAGGCTAAGCCCGATTCCAGGGCCGGCCAATCAGCCCTCAAGGAATGATCCGAGGGGGAAGCCCGCTGCACCATAGTCCGGCACGCCCTGGCCACATAGGAGCCGCAAACTGAGGCCTGCAAACTTAAAGCAGCTGCCTCAAAGGACGACCTTAAGGCCGCCTCCAATCTTCTGTCTTGGGCGTCCTTTAGGGCCGTGCCACCTTCCACCGGCAACGCCGTTTTCTTAGTCACCGCAGTGATTAAAGAATCCACGGTAGGCCACAGATAGGCCTCACGTTCACTCACAGCCAAAGGATAGAGGCGGGACATAGCCCTAGCCACTTTAAGGCTCGTTTCCGGGACATCCCATTGAGCCGCAATTAAGGTGTGCATGGCATCATGCACGTGGAAGGTTCTAGGCGGGCGCTTCGTCCCCAGCATAATGGCAGAGCCAACAGGGGCTGAGGGAGAGACGTCCTCCGGAGAGGAAATCTTCAAAGTGTCCATGGCCTGTAACAACAGGTTGGGCAAATCCTCTGGGCTAAAAAGCCGCGCTGCAGAGGGGTCATCCGCTCCATCCGAGCGGGGATCTATCTCCTCCAAGGAATCCGCAAAGGATCGTTGGGAGACCTCAGACACGCTGCCCTCATCTACATCGGAGGAGACAAAAGTCCTCCAAGGCCTGGAAATCAACCCGAGGGCGTTTACCTCTGGGAACCTCAACCTCTTTATCAGAAGAGGGAGCAGGGGCAGCGTTTTGCATGAGGAAAGCCTGATGCAGCAGCAAAACAAACTCGGGGGAGAAACCCCCCAGACTGTGCACTTCCGCAGCCTGGGCAACAGCCCTAGACGCACTCTCAACCGGCGCTCGCAATAGCGGGGGAGAGACATGCTGCGCATCCAAAATGGCGTCCGGCGCGAAACTCCGTGAAGGAGCCGCGCGGGAAGAACGGCGCTTAACTTTAGCCGCTTTTGTGCCGTCGCCCAAATTAAGGGCGTTCATGGCATTAATGTCTCCAACCTCAAGGGCGGCCCACGAAGAAGCCGTACGAGCCGCGTGGCCGGCCAAGATGGCGGAGGCGAGGAGCGGGGGATGGGCGTTTATGGCGGGAAAAAACCGCCACGCCGGAGGAACGACCAGGACATTCATCGGTCACTAAACTATCACCCATCAAGGGCGAATCAGGTTGTAAAACCCCCGCATCCCCTCTAGAAGCGCTCCAGCGATCCGGGGAGCGACCCTTTGCGCCCTCGCCCTCCGACGCCATTGCCACGAGGAGAAGAATCGGGGAACCCCCTGCCCGCTATAAAAGGTAAAATTACCTGCTTGCCGCTCCGAGCTGTAACGAACTGGTGTCCCAGTGAGTAGCTGCAATGAACGTTTAAAGAAACGTCGAATTAAACGCCTTTAAAGACGTTTAAAATTTTTTTTTTTTTTTTTAAACGGAGCCAGCGGGAGGGGGGAGAAAAGGAGGGACCTGGCACCACCAGGTTTGCACTTGCTCAAAAGAGCCCTCAACCCCAGGCCTCAACAAAACCTAAGGATTAGGCTTGGAGGCCTAGCCAGAGCTGCTGCTGTGTGTGACCACCACCTGCTGAGATAGAGAACATACTGAGGAGTTTCCGGCAGCACATGACCACATATAGGGAGGCAAAAGTTTGCTCTCTATCTCCACCTGCTGGTAGATGGACACAACCCACCAGTCTATGGATTGATCAGCTTGATGATATGGAAGGTTTTGTTTTATTCCTATTTCATGAACTGAATTGTTCAATAACGCCCGAAAATAGTATTTAAAAAATCTTCTTCGATGAAAACAAAATCAAGACGCAAAAGCATCAGACATCTGTAAAACGTAGATCAAAATTATATTAAAAGGTGTGTCCTGGTTTTGGAATATAATGACCCCATTTTGATTACCATCTGAGGGGAAAGAGCAAAAGGGATGGATAGAGAAGGGACAGAATGACCTTATAACTGTGACGGAGCCAACAAACTCATGCAGATCAATAGTTTATAGGACTACAGCAGTTCTGGCAGGGGAAATTCATCTCTGCTGCTGGCTGCAGATGTCAGTTTCATTAAAAACATTGAACAATATGAACAAAAGCTTCCTTTAAAGAGATTGAAAAAAAAAATGAGCAGTGTCTGCAAAGAACATAAATTACTCACAGCCCGCAACAAAAGGTGAGGAAGATTGGGTGGGGTGGGGGGGAATACAACTCAATAAACAAAGACTTCAAAGTTACCTTGGATTTTAGGTCATTGTCACTCTGCATTCACACATGTACGGTATACACTGCAGCAGAGGGGTAATATATAAAGCATCTGCACTGTAGAAATGAACTATCCAATCTGTGCTAGATGGATGTCCACCCCCGTAGGGCAGGAGCATACGGAGATCTTCTACCTGGGGGGTATTTTATATGAAAATGGGATAGAGTAGAAGTCCAGAGATGGAAAACTGCAGGACAGGGGGACAGGGCAATTTGGAGTCTGGGGGATAGAGTTGGAGCAAAGAGATACGGCTTAATATGACGCTTATGTTGGGGGGCCTTCCCGGGAAAGCTTGGCCCTGAGGAGGACTTTACATAGGGGATGGGTGCTTTGTAGTGCAAGGCATTTTTACTTGAGGCTTATGGTTTATATAAGCACATAGTACATACGTATTGCCATACTGGGAAAAACCAAAGGTCCATCAAGCCCAGCATCCTGTTTCCAACAGTGGCCAATCCAGGTCACAAATACCTGGCAAGATCCCAAAAAAGTACAAAATATTTTATACTGCTTACCCCAGAAAGAGTGGATTTTCCCCAAGTCCATTTAATAACGGTCTATGGACTTTTCCTTTAGGAAGCCGCCCAAACCTTTTTTAAACTCCGCTAAGCTAACCGCCTGTACCACATTCTCTGGCAACGAATTCCAGAGATTAATTACACGTAGAGTGAAGAAACATTTTCTCCGATTCGTTTTAAATTTACTACATTGCAGCTTCATCGCATGCCCCCTAGTCCTAGTATTTTTGGAAAGCGTAAACAGACGCATCACCGCTACCCGTTCAACTCCACTCTATCATATCTCCCCTCAGCCGCCTTTTCTCCAAGCTGAAGTTCTTAAAAACCAATCACTGTTGGGAGAGGGAGTAGAGGAAGCCCGAGATAACAGGTAAGAATTTTGGGCATTTTAGCTTGCCAATGCTTGCAGGAAGGAAGTGATTAATCATCTTGAGACGTGCTTAACTTTTCAGTGCTTATCACAGCTTGATAAATGTTCACAATCTGCTATAAACCACATAAATATTAATAATAGCTTTGTCTGCAACACACCTCATTAACCATCATGTTCTGTGCTTCGCTTTGCAGATGACACAGCTTGTGCAATAATGCATTTTTATCACATGTTAAATGCCCAAATCAGTATTTAGCATGGAATAACAAGACTATTGCACTTTCGTAGATATACACCGCCTTGGGTGAATCTCTCCATAAAGGCGGTTAATACATCCCAATAAATAAATAAATATACTCCAATATAAAAAAAAACAAAATTAACACTCAGTAATTCATCCTATATCGTAAAGAGAGAGAGCATTGGGGGGGTGGGGGGAAAGGTTGAAAGAAGCAAAGAAGACGTTACACAAAACAATTTAATATGTACACAAATTCTGCTATGTTGATAGTTATAGAGATTCCTATGCCGAAAAACCTCAGACTAACAATTTTTAGCACGAAAGTTAGTAAAAATTGAACTCAAGTTTCAAATTCAGGGGTCCTTTTACTAAGCTGCAGTAAACAGTGGCTTGCAGCAGTGTAGGCTCATGTTTTCGGTGCATGCCGGGCCAGTTTATACTGCGTCTGCAAAAATGGGCTTTTTTTTTTTATTTATAGATTTTTCAATTACATACCAAAGCAGAGCTTTGTCAAGAAACAGGAGGAGTGGCCTAGTGGTTAGGGTGGTGGACTTTGGTCCTGGGGAACTGAGTTCGATTTCCACTTCAGGCACAGGCAGCTCCTTGTGACTCTGGGCAAGTCACTTAACCCTCCATTGCCCCATGTAAGCCGCATTCAGCCTGCCATGAGTGGGAAAGTGCAGGGTACAAATGTAACAAAAATAAAATAGATACTATTGGAGATTCTACATGGAATGTTGCTACTATTGGAGATTCTACATGGAATGTTTCTATTCCACTAGCAACATTCCATGTAGAAGGCTGCGCAGGCTTCTGTTTCTGTGAGTCTGACGTCCTGCACGTATGTGCAGGACGTCAGACTCACAGAAGCAGAAGCCTGCGCGGCCACATTGGTGATCTGCAAGGGCCGACTTCTACATGGAATGTTGCTAGTGGAATAGCACCATTCCATGTAGAATCTCAAATAGTAGCAACAGTGGAGGAGTGGCCTAGTGGTTAGGGTGGTGGACTTTGGTCCTGAGGAACTGAGTTCGATTCTGGCACAGGCAGCTCCTTGTGACTCTGGGCAAGTCACTTAACCCTCCATTGCCCCATGTAAGCCGCATTGAGCCTGCCATGAGTGGGAAAGCGTGGGGTACAAATGTAACAAAAAAAAAAAAACATTACACAATATTACTTAATGGAATAGATATAATATGAGATAAATCTCATCAGAAATTGTCATTTATTCATAGTCCTCAACTTAGGGGGAGACTTAAATAAACCTTACAAGAGGATAAGGATATTCTACAAGGTAATATATATTACGAATCAAGAACGGCGTTGGAATTGTCACTACTAAATACTTAAAGTCCATCCGTTGGGTCCTACGGTGGTTTAGGTAGCCTTGCATTTAAAAAGGATCGGAGTTGCAAAGGTTCAAAAAAGTGATATGTCTTATTTTCAGTGCAAAGTTTCTAGCGAAAAAGGTGCCGGTACTCAAATGACAGGCCACCCTTCAGGGGTGGGGTGATCCCTGAGGGACCCATCCCACAATAGCCAGGCCCCCTGCAACCAGTAACAGAACCTATGATAAGGCAGAATTGTTGCGTAGAGCCTGAGATCTTTCATTAAAACTTGGAGACCATGGGTCAATTTTAGCAGACAATGGAAAAGGTGCCAGTACTCAGTACCCCCAAGTACCCCCTCAAAAAAAGCCCTGCTTATTTTCATAATACACTATACATTTGCAGGGAAATCGAAGCTGGAACTTGGCTCCCAATTGTATTGTCTCTTGCCTCATCATCAAAAACTTTTTTTTAACGGGACAGGAAAAGGGCATGCGGTAATACTGAATCCAGTGAGCATCCATAACCAGCCTGAGCCCTTAACGCCACCCATTGATCTAGTGGTATGGGCTCATGCGCTACACACGCGGTGACCGGTCGGCACACGCCAACTGTCGATTACTGCCAGAAACGGCACTCGTGGGAGGAAATAAATAGACAAATCATCCAGGAGTTATGGGTGCGCGTCAAATCTGAAATTACTGCCAGGGGGCGTGGTAGCCTGGCGGTAGTCTCATTTGGGCATGCGCTGCACACTTGTAGACCCTAACCCACTTTTGTAAAAGGGCCCCTCATTGCTTTGTCCCTAAATTTAGGACCATAGGAGCTGTTAGTCAATCTAACCAGATAAATCCAGGTAAACCCAATATTCGGCTGCACTATCTGGACCCTGCTGCCAAATATTTCCTCTGAGCACGGTCCAGGGGCAGGGCGTGCGAAGGTTATCCATTTACCTCCTGTTTCTATAAAGGTCACCAAAACTTGTGTGTACAAATTTAATAGAATAATGAGCCAATTAGTTTCAATGGCTCTAGTTAGATTTAATTGGGACCAACGCACGTAACGTTAGGCACAGGATCCATGCTTAAAATTTATATGCGGTCCAAAAAGGGGGGCACAGAAATGGGAGTGGGTGAAACAAGAGCGTGGTTTTGAGTTACACGCATAATTACAGAATAAATTATATTTAACTGTCCTAATTAGATTATAAGCTCTGTTGAGCAGGGACTGTCTCTTCATATTCAATTGTATAGCGCTGTGTACATCTAGTAGCACTGTAGAAATTATAAGTAGTAGTCGTCTTTGGGATTCTGGAATCTTGCTACTCTTTGGGATTCTGGAATCTTGCTACTCTTTGGGATTATACATGGAATCTTGCTGCTCTTTGTCCTTATCCCTTATTTGTCCTGTTTGTCTGTCCTGATTAGATTGTAAGCTCTGTCGAGCAGGGACTGTCTTTTCACGTTCAAGTGTACAGCGCTGCATTGGGTATGTGGATCTGGATGCTGAAGAATGCCCAGATGCACAAAACCTACCAAGTCAGCAACGTGGTTTTTATACTAGTCCTAGCCGGTTTAGCGAGCAAGGAGTGAAACGAGACATGCACAAAGGGGTTCTCCGAGCTATTTTCTTGTCATGGTAGCAGCTAATGAAAGTTGTATTCAAAGTTATTATAATGAGCTAATTAATATACAAATGTGCATGCAAAGCGATGCACAACCATTTTCCAACCCAATGCAAGAAGCAGCTCCTACCTTTACCATCGAAATTTTAACGGGTGGTCAGGAGCTGTTGGTACTGACTAGAATGACAGCTGAACAGTGGAGGGAAGGGGTGGAGGGAAGAATTTCAGCTCATCAGACTCATCTGGACCCCCACAGAGCAGCTCTTCTTTTTTTTTTTCACTTCCTCAACCCACCTACTGCAGACAAGCCCTGAAAAAAGGCCTTTAACTCCAGCACTAAAAAAAGGCCTTTAACCCCAGCTCATAACAGAAAACAACATGCCCCCCCTGCTGAGGCCACTAGATCACCAGCGGAATGCTGGACATCCAGTCAGAGCTTCTGGGCCCTCGGGCACTGCCTGGTTGCCTGAACGGTCAGTCTGCCCATGATAGGAGTATCTTTGGGACATATGTTCTGGCATTGTCCAGCTATACAAAGCTTTTGGCGAGCTCTATTGAATAATATCTCGCAACTTTGGACATCTGGCTGGCATCTTGACCCTCTATTACATTTTGGTCGACCTCTGTTAACACCACCGGTTCTGAGTGGGATGCATGGTTTTGTGTTGCCAGCCATTATTATAGCCAAAAAGACTATTTTATTGACTTGGCTATCACATCGAAGTCCTACTTTACAGCAGTGGCGAGGGCAAATGCTAGCGATGTTATGAATGGAGAGAACTGGAGTGCAAAATATAACATCAGCCAGGGGTTTGGAACTCCAAAGAATTTGGGTACCACTGTGGAATACGATGGCGCCAGCAGCATGCAGCAGACTGTTAAATCCGTAAACATTAGGGGGGTGGGGGGGAAGGGAGGTGGATTTGGTTTGAAACGGGGAGTTCAACGGAATTGGCTGTTAATTCAGAGGCGTTGTGAAATACCAGAGTTCTGTTATTTGTTGAAATCTGAATAAAAACAGTTTAAACATAGTAAAAGGATCCCTAACAGCCACACGGTGGCCTTTTTCCTTAATCCCTACCCCAAAAGGTCTGTGACTCCACCTTCTAACCTCATACAGTCAGACGGCAAAATATACTATAACTTTCCTTGACCTCTAAGTTCC
The DNA here is from genome assembly GCF_901765095.1 of Microcaecilia unicolor. Lineage (NCBI taxonomy): Eukaryota > Metazoa > Chordata > Amphibia > Gymnophiona > Siphonopidae > Microcaecilia > Microcaecilia unicolor. Next base: position 353,199,814 of record NC_044034.1, read on the forward strand.
CCCTTTCACCTTCTTATTTACACTATGGGCAGTTAACAGCAAAGAAATCAGTACTTACACTTTTGGCCTCCGTGCTGTTATCAAGGTAATCCTCTCGAGCCGACAGAGACAGGGAGGCTTGATCCAGCTGTTATAATATAAATCAAAAGGAGACATTGTTCAGTTGCCATTATAAGAGTGCAATATAGAACGAGCTCTTTGCTTTAATTCTGTTCCTATAAGAGATATTTCTTTCCTTATGTGCTTCATATATCACCATAGACTAATTATCATACACTAACCTTTTATTTGAGAAATCTTCTAATAACAAATTCACAAAAACATTTGTTGTGTTAGTGGTTTCTAAGCTTTCCCTTATAAACATATTGTAAGGATGTACATTTGGGGGTGATTTCTATACATGCTGCCAAAGAAAGCAGTATTCTATAAGCCATGCTTAACGTTAGGCACAGTTTATAGAATAGTGAGGTGCCCAGGGCCGCAGAGGGGCAGGGGGGGGCAAAATTCCCCGGGTCCGTGCCTCCAAGGGGGGCCCGGCGCCGGGGTCAGGCCGCTGGCGCTGCAGTCCCCGGTCTCACCTGCCTGCCTCCTCGGCTCCGGGCCCCCTGCATTCAAAGCGGCAGTCGCAGATCGCCTCTCTTCTGGCCTTCCTGTGTCCCGCCCTCGCGGAAACCGGAAGTTACATCAGACGAGGACGGGACACTGGGAGGGAAGGCCAGAAGAGACGCGATCTGCGACTGCCGCTTTGAATGAAGGGGGCCCGGAACCGTGGAGGCAGGCAGGTGAGACCACGGACTGCAGCAGTGGGGGGGAGCGACAGGGGCAGCAGGGGGAGCGGCGGGGGGGGGGGGGGGCGGAGGGGGGGCAGCCTTGCCCCGGGCCCGGCCTAGTCTCTCGGCGGCCTTGTTTGTGCCCAGGCATCGAGCCTAACTTTAGGCGTGGCTGTTTGCACCAATGGAAACGTGGTACAAATGTACTCGCTTACATTAAGCGTGTATCCCCCTCATTCGATAACAATGTGCATAAATGTTAGGGATGTCCCCGTTCTGCCCATAATTCTCCCATTTCTGCGCCCCCTTTATGAACTCGCATGTAAAATTTAGGTGTGGATCCCGTGCCTACATTTACATGTGAATATCCCAAATATTGGCGCTAACTACCTCATAATTCAATTAAATATCACGCACAAATTGAGTAGACGGCCAAATTTGTGCACACAACTTTTAGCGACTTTTATAGAATTAGGGGTTTAGGGCTTATCCTGCCTACTCTGACATCACTTCCTGTTTATGCATAGGTGGGATGGGTCAGAGGTAAAGCTCCAGATCAGGCCACAGGGGCGCCCTTGGCAATGCTGCCACTGCCAAGGGTGCCCCCGCCCCCCATAAGGACCCAGTTGGGCATTTTCAAGTTACAGTGAAGACTCCCTCCCCAGCCAAACCCAGCCTCAAGCCAAGTAACCCTTTGTTGCCCCAGATACCAGAACAAAAGGAAATGCCTGTCAAAATCCTCAATGTGACCAGCCTCAAGGAAACCATTGCCCTGGAGACTGGCTACACAGATGAGAATTTATGGCTCGAATGGATACGATATACCACCAAGAGTTTGAATGTATCTGATTGTTATGTTTGCTCTTCCCAACGTCCCACGCCTATAGTTGTTCCCTTCCCAATGAATTTCCGGAATGATTACAATGGAACCATATGTATATTTAAGCTGCTCCAAAGTGATACCATTAATGATGTCATGCAAATCCTTGAATCTATTGTTCCCTAACATACCCAAAGACCAAGGCACAATGAGGCCCCCAGCCTTTAAAGTACCCCATAAAGATACAAAGTTTTCTGCCTGTTTGTTAAGAGAGGATGTTGTTAACCCTCAATTTGTGGGAAATTTATCTGCATGTGATTTCAGAGTCTTCACCGTCAGCTCTATTGATTATTCCAAATTCTCCAACCCTCGGGCAGATGTTTGGTGGTATTGCGGAACTAAAACCTTATACCTCACTCTGCCCTCCAACTGGCAAGGGCAATGTGCTTTGGTTCAGCTTATGGTACCACTTACCATAGCCTCCCAAAGGGTGGGTAAGCCAAACCCCCCTAGAACGAAAAGGGGAATTAAAGGTTCCTTTGATGATAGAATATACATTGATGCTAAAGGTGTACCTAGGGGGGGTGCCAGTTGAGTTCAAAGCCCGGAATCAGATTGTTGCTGGATTTGAGTCCATACTATTCTGGTGGTCCACTACTAATAAAAATGTTGATTGGATTAATTACATTTATTATAACCAGCAGCGCTTTATCAACTATACCCAGTGGTGTGCTGGTAAATGTTTAACAACAGGCTCTCTCCCCGGGCCACCTCTGCGCCCCACCCCCGTCCACCTCTGCGTCCCCCCCCCCCTCAAAATTGCAGAGTTGGCTATAGCCAGGGAGAGAGCCTGGGGGAGGGGGGCAATGCATTACTCTCTCCAGGAAAAAAAAGAAATTAAATGATCCCAGGTTCCAATCTAATTCATGTTTAATGTGGGATAAAATGCCATAAGTAAATAAATATAAACTTTTAATGTTGAGCACCTGATTCTCAAAGTGGACATATTCCAAACACTATAATGAAAATAAAATGAGTTTTTCTACCTTTGTTGCCTGGTGACTTTCTTTTTCTGATCATGCTGGCCCAGTATCTGATTCTGCTGCTATCTGTCCTCTTAACTCAGTTTCCAGGGCTTCCTTTCCATTTATTTCTTTACTTTCCTCCTTTCTTCTTCATTTCTTGCCCTACATCCGTAAGTAAAATCTGGGTCCTCCACAGACTTGACTGTCCAGTGGATCCAGCTTCTGCTTATTTTCTCCATCCATGTGCAGTTTTTCTCCTCTCTTCCTTTTCCCTCATCTCATCTCCTTCCTCTCTCTTTCCTCCCCTCCATCCATGTCCAGCATTTTTCCTCTCTACCCTCCATCCATGTCCAGCATTTCTCCTCTCTCCCCTCCATTCATGTACATCTCACTTCCTCTCTCTTCCCTCCCCTCCATCTATGTCCAGCATTTCTTCTCTCTCCCTTCCCCTCCATCCATGTGCATCTCCTTCCTCTGTCTTTCCTCCCCTCCATCCATGTCCAGAATTTCTACTCTCCCCTCCATCTATATGCATCTCCTTCCTGTCTTCCCTTCCCTCCCCTCCATCCATGTTCAACAATTCTCCTCTTTCCCTGCCCTCCCCTCCATCCATCCATGTCCAGCAACCCTCCTCTCTCCCCCGCCATCCCCTCCATCCACCCATGTCCAGCAACCCTCCTCTCTCCCCTGCCCTCCCCTCCATCCACCTATGTCCATCAACTCTCCTCTCCCCTGCCCTCCCCTCCATCCACCCATGTCCAGCAATTCTCTTCTCTCCCCTGCCACCCTTCATCCATACCCATCAATTCTCTTCTCTCCCTTGCCCCCTCCATCCATCCATGCCCAGCATTTTTTCTCTCCCCTGCCCTGCCCTCCCCTCCCCTCCCACTCCCATCCTTGTCCAGCGATTCTCCTTCGCCCCCATCCTCCCCTCCCATTCATAGCCACCTGCCCGCCCTCTTCTCCCCGCAACATCCCCCTTTTTCTTCCTGCCACAGTGCCACCCTGCGTGATTTAAATCTCTTTTATTACCTCCGTCGAAGCAGCCGCATCATTGAAAGCCCTGCCCATCTCTAGCCTTCCTTTCATGAGCTCGTTCCCTCAGAGTCCTGCCCTCGCAGAAAGAGGAAATGACGTCAGAAGGCGGGACTCTGAGGGAACGAACTCATGAAGGGAAGGCTAGAGATGGGCAGGGCTTTCAATGACTCGACCGCTTCGACGGAGGTAATAAAAAAAATTTAAAGCCCCCCAGTGCGGGGTGGGGCAGGCACAGGCAAATGAGGACTGTGGGAGGTAAGGTAAGCATGGCTTGTGGTGCCCTCCTGCCATGCTTACCTCGTTTACCAGAGCTGGCTCACCATGTAGAACAACCGGCTCACAACATCTTTAAAAATTTAACAACCAGCTCTTGCGAGCAAGTGCGAGCCGGCTCCAGCACACCACTGACTATACCCATGATGCAGTGAAGGGTATTGCCGAACAACTGGACGCCGCTAGCCAGATGGCCTGGGAGAATCACATGGTTCTTGATATGATGTTGGCGGAAAAAGGCGGGGTTTGTACTATGCTAGGAGGCCATTCTTGCACTTTTATTCCAAACAATTCTGCACCAGACGGCAAAATCACCAAAGCCCTGCAGGGACTTACTACGCTGGCTGAGGAACTCGCTGAAAACTCAGGGGTAGATACCCCCTGTACAGGATGGTTGGACAATGCTTTTGGGAAATGGAAAAATTTCATCTTGTCTGGGTTAACCACTCTCATAATTGTTATTGCTGTGCTTGTGCTCTTTGGTTGCTGTGTGATACCATGTGTTAGAGGTTTAATGCAAAGATTAATTGAAACTGCTTTAACCAAGAGAGAGCCTGCAGGGTATGCCTTGGCCCTGTATGAACCCTTACAGTCTACTACTGATGATAATACTGCCTATGCTGAAATGCAAGCTGTTCCAAATAATGATGACCCTGTTTATGCACAAATGCAAACCCCTCCCAGTGATGAAGAGTCATATGATATAGAGAGCTCTGCTTGAAGCCGTATTATATATTCCTACTTAAAGCTGTATTATACATTAGATAGGTTATAACATAATCTATTTCCTGTGGGATTATATATGATAATTGGGAATTTCCACCTACAACACTTTGCTACCATTTGCAGTCAGGTGCCTCAGGTTTTCACCCCCATTTCATTCTCCACACTTGTCATTATCCAATGACTAAACACTCCCCTTTATTGTGTCTCTTATATCTGAAATCCACCTCTTAGTGCCCATATATGAGGCCTTATGGCTATGACAGGTAAGAGAGGAACTGGAGCCTCACCCTGCTTAGGGGCTACAAGAGGCCTGCAACCTAAGACAGCCTGCGGTTGGGGTACTAAACTCCAGCTACAATAATGCTGAACCCTGAGGTATGATCACGAGTCTGGGTGCAGGACCAGACCCGTTTGGAGACGTTACCTTGTGTGAAGCCCTTACTCTCGAAGGCCTTCAAGGGGAGAGATGTAGATTATGAACCTAACTATTGACTTTGGTTCAGGGCCTGAAATCATAAATAGGTTGACAGGCCTCAGTGACTTCTGTGTGACTTCTGTATGAGCCAAGAACTCATGATCTGTTGAGGCACCCTGGTGCAAGCAAAAATGAGGAAGGGGCGAGGGTGCAAGAGCCGAACTGCAAGGGTTGGCAAACTTGTGGTAACAGATGTTCAGGAGAAAAACAGAACCATGTATTCCCACAGGAAAATGACAAAGTTTCCAAGAAGTGTTGACTAACCTATTACCATGTAACCACCTTATTAACATGTTAAAAAAAATAACTGTATAAAAGTGATTGTACCAGATACATGATGGGAGACTTTGTGCAGATAACACTGATGTGTAACAGCCTTGTCTCCCATGAGAAACTGTAGTTTGTAATTCGTACTTGGCAAATAAAATACTTAGCCTTTCTCATACACAGCCTTGGTCTTCCCTCATTCCATTCTAGGACAGTGGATATTTAATGATTTGGGGTGGGGGACTAAAAGAGACCCCAAAACACCGCCTTTACCACATTCTCTGGCAACAAATTCCTTTTTATGGACTTGTAATTTGTGCCGAGTTGAGCACCCCCCAATCATTTTGAAAAGTTGGCTCCTATGCCCATAAATCCTTGTCAGTGGTAAAGTTTACCTCCATATTACAGTGGTTTGGAATTTGCAAATATAAAGTTTGGATACTCTAACTGAATCTTGTGCGTTGGAGTTCAGCAGAGGTATATGTGTCATTTCAACTGAGTGCCAGTTCAGCAAATGACTCTACAAACTGTAGAACAGCTCTGCAGGGATATTTTCAAGCTTTGAAGTTCTCCTTCATACATCATTTTAAGGAAACGAAAACGAGATACTGTGTGTGGAATACGTCCTGTTAATACTGATATATAGTGCCGCACCAAGGGAGGAAAACAAAGCTTGATTTTGATTAACTATCTTGGCCCTGCAGCATCCACTGTGTAAACAGCTAAAGCACATGAACTAGTGCAAAGCAAGTAGAAAATGAAAGTCTTTACAAATACATAATAAATAAGTAAAAATAATAATGTGGAAAATAATTATAAATAAATAAATAAGTAGAAATAATAAATAAGTAGAAAATGAAAGTCTTTACATAAAGCGAAGTTACTTACCTGTAGCAGGTATTCTCCGAGGACAGCAGGCTGATTGTTCTCACTGATGGGTGACGTCCGACGGCAGCCTCAGGATCGGAGATCTTCCTAGCAAGAAAGTTTGCTAGCCCTCGCGTGCACATGTGCGCACCGCGCATGCGCAACCGTCTTCCTCAGTCAAGTAGAAAGCAAAGACAAGGGAAGACACAACTCCAAAGGGGAGGTGGGAGGGTTTGTGAGAACAATCAGCCTGCTGTCTTCGGAGAATACCTGCTACAGGCAAGTAATTTCGCTTTCTCCGAGGACAAGCAGGCTAATTGTCCTCTCTGATGGGGTATCCCTAGCCCCCAGGCTCACTCAAAACAACAAACATTGGTCAATTGGGCCTCACAACGGCGAGGACATAACTGAGATTGACCTAAATAGAAACAACTAACTGAGAGTGCAGCCTGGAACAGAATAAAATGGACCTAGGGGGTGGAGTTGGATTCTAAACCCCAAACAGATTCTGCAGCACCGACTGCCCAAACTGACTATCGCGTCGGGTATCCTGCTGTAGGCAGTAATGAGATGTGAATGTGTGGACAGATGACCACGTCGCAGCCTTGCAAATCTCTTCAATAGTGGCTGACTTCAAGTGGGCCACTGACGCTGCCATAGCTCGAACACTATGAGCCGTGACATGACCCTCAAGAGTCAGCCCAGCTTGGGCGTAAGTGAAGGAAATGCAATCTGCTAGCCAATTGGAGATGGTGCGTTTCCCGACAGCCACTCCCCTTCTGTTGGGATCAAAAGAAACAAACATTTGGGCGGACTGTCTGAAGGGAATTGTCCTCTCCACATAGAAGGCCAATGCTCGCTTGCAGTCCAACGTGTGCAACTGATGTTCAGCAGGGTGGGTATGTGGACGGGGAAAAAATGTTGGCAAGACAATTGACTAGTTAAGATGGAACTCCGACACCACCTTTGGCAAGAACTTAGGGTGAGTGCGGAGGACTACTCTGTTATGATGAAATTTAGTATAAGGAGCATGAGCTACCAAGGCTTGAAGCTCACTGACTCTACGAGCTGAAGTGAGGGGGGGGGGGCATTCCCGCGGTAATTGGCAGCATGTCCACATTGGCGCACTGCATGATTACCACATGAGTAGCATGTGAACCCTTACCGCTGGGTCAATGAGTGGTGGTACGGGTTTAGGCCATAAATAACTGTGTGGTACTTTTAATTTTAGTGCACAACCATTTATTACCCCATTAAAAAAAAGCCTTTTTCCCCCAGCCACAGTAAAAAATGGCCCGGCATGCGCCAATTTTACGCATACACACTACCACAGGCCGTTTTTTACCACAGCGTAGTAAAAGGGCTCCGAAGTGCACAAACTTTGCACTGATTTTTGTCTTTAACGTATGGTAAGTGCAAAATATTACCACACACTAGTGCAGTGGCGTAGCCAGGGCCCACCCATTTATGGCTCAGGCCCACCCAACAGTAGCACATGTTTAGTGGTAACTGGTGGGAATCCCAAGCTCTGTCAGCTGAAGATTTCCCCCTGATGGTAACGAAAACGCTACTCTCCACAACACCAGCACCTGTGCATGCTCAGTTTTCAGTGCATTCCTGCTGCCAAGGTGGAAAGAAGCGTTTTCCCACCAGCTGAGATTTTTTATTTTTTTTTTGGGGGGGGGGGAGGAACACTTGGTGCCCACCCAATTCTTGCCTAGGCCCACACAAAATCTGTTGTCTGGCTACGCCCGTCTAGTGAATTCTTCCTCCTTAACCACCTAATTCACCATGATTTAACGCATTCGCCATCACGGTACTATGTTAGCCACATTGAGCCTGCAAATAGGTGGGAAAATGGGAAACACGGCTGTAATAAACAGGCCCCTCAGTCATTTTTGCAGTCTTCATACTTATCTGTTTGTTTAGTTTTCCACATCATCTCGTGTGGTCTCTTCTATCATTTATATCTATTTATATAATCTGACAAATTCCCTCTACAGACTTTATTTGGGAGGACCTCTTGCTCTCTGTGGCCTTGGTACAGCTTGATCAGATGCCCCGGCATATTTTTTTTTAAGTCAGGGTTGATTTGTATCTACAAGTGGGCCTTGGCCCTTGAGACATCACACTTCCATTACAACATACAAAATAACAAAGTTATCGCAAGCCAGAATCTTACTGTAAAAAAACTCTGCTCTAGTGCTAACAATAACACACACATATTCAAGTTACCTTTCAAAGAACCCCCTCAAACCCCCAGGCCTGCCTCTTGGAATCAGTTAAATGATCTCCACTGTTGTTAAAAGTACTAATTCAAAGTACTTAAGTACAAGTAAAAATAAATGTATATTTTAATACATAAAAGTACAGTGAGTAACGTAGTAAATGATATGACGGCAGAAAAAGACCTGCATGGTCCATCCAGTCTGCTACCCTTTGTGTACACCTTACCTTGATTTGTACCTGTCCTTCTCAGGGCACAGAACGTGTAAGTCTGCCCAGCACTCCCAACCACCAGCCCCGCCTCCCAACCACCGGCTCTGGCACAGACAGTATAAGTCTGCCCAGCACTATCCCCGCCTCCCGCCACCGGCTCTGCCACCCACTCTCAGCTAAGCTCCTTAGGATCCATTCCTTCTGAACAGGATTCCTTTATGTTTATCCCACGCGTGTTTGAATTCTGTTACCGTTTTCATTTCCACCACCTCCCGCGGGAGGGCATTCCAAGGGAAGAGTAACACCTTAAAGATTTTACATAAGTGAAAGTAAAAAAAGATATTGCCTAATATAATACTTTGTGAGTGAAACGTAAAAAGAACCGCAACTACAATGAACAGGGGTGGCCTGACCATTAGGCCACCTGAGGCGGGGGCCTTAGGCAGCACTCTTCCGGGAGCGGCATCTCCCATTTCCTTCGCCATCCCGTTCCCCAAATTTACCTACTTTCTCTATGTTCCAAAAGCTGGTGGCGGCAGTGATTCCCATACACTGCCCTGCTGCCGGCACCCCACTCTTCTCTCTACTGTGGCCCACCTCTCTGATGTAACTTCCTGTTTTCTCAGAGACAACACAATAGAGAAGAGGCCAGTGCAGCATGATATGAGTTCTGTATTCTATGCTCTAGATGGTTCCAGAACTTATAATTTTTTTAATCTTATTTTTGTTACATTTGTACCCCGCGCTTTCCCACTCATGGCAGGCTCAATGCGGTGGGTAATGGAGGGTTAAGTGACTTGCCCAGAGTCACAAGGAGCTGCCTGTGCCGGGAATTGAACTCAGTTCCTCAGGACCAAAGTCCACCACCCTAACCACTAGGCCACTCCTCCACTCCACTTAATGTGCAGCATGATATAAGTTTAATTGTCAGAGTTATTGATTTTGCTGGAATCAGATATCAGATAAACTGGTCTGACTCACTTTCACCTTCTCCCTGGAGACTACCACATCTCCAAAGAACAAACATCTGCATATTGACAGCAATCACAGAGACTGGCGTTAACAAAAGACAGCGAAACTCCACCTAATCTGACAAGAAGCCCACCTATGCCAGACAATGACTCTTTTAATCCTGCCAAATATGGATGTGTATTTACCAGCAGATGTCCAGACAGAAAGTCTTATGATGTCATTAAAACATGTGACCAGTTACCATGCTCTATCTCAAAACTAGGTGGAACCAGTTTTCAACTATCCCAGAGTTTTCATTGGATGAAATATACCCCACCTGACTTCAGTCTATGGTCCAACGAGAAATGATAAAAAGCCTGGAAAATTCTCAGATCTCTCCTCTCTGGCCCTGCTCTCTTGCCTCTCTGCACCTCCATGGACCTTGCTGGGCTTCACACACATCCGAGATAAGACTCTCTCCAGGCTCCAGCAACAACTCTACAACAAAAAGACTTCTTTTCCAGCAAGGAACTCCTTCATCACTCCAACCAGCAGCCTCCATCAAAGTGAGTTACCATTAATCCAGACTAATTTATAATTCAGGCTTTCTAATCTTGTAGCACATTTCCCTTGTGTAAGATCTCTAAAAACTGCCTCTCTCTTTTTAACATTATTATATTACCTGTATTGTAAATAAACATTTTAAAGTTAAATATATGGTCTTTATGTTCTGAGCATAATGTCCTTAAAACTTTACAGTGCAGGTTAGTGTAATTCATCAAATATATTAGTTCATTCCCCTTTTCTTACATCTTAATATTATTATTATTTTGACTTTTATTATTTTTTACATTTTACCAGCAGCAGGGCAGCGTATGGGAATCGCTGCCGCCACCGGCTTTTGGAACATAGAGAAAGAAGGTAAACTCAGGGAACGGGGAAGGAAGGGAGGAGATGCCAGAACTTGGCCCAGGGGGTGGGGGAAAAGCATCTCAGCCCTGCCTCAGACACCATCTTGCCATGGGCTGCCCCTGACAATGAATGCAACTATTGTTAATGTTTGTATCCCAACAACTTTATTGCTCTAGAATTGAATCCATTTTGCTTTAGTAAAACTAAATTTTGAAAATGACTGTTACTCATGCCAGTATGAGTGTGAGTCATTAATCTAGCACAGCTACAAGAGCAGTGGCGTAGCTACTATGGGGCTATGGGGGCCTGAGCCCCAGTAGATTTGGCCCTGGACCCCCCCCCCCCCCCTGCCGACGACCCTCTCAACCCTCTTCCCACCGCCAACCTGCCGTCAATCCGCCGTCGCAGTCTGCTACCTTTGCTGGCGGGGGACCCCAACCCCCACCAGCTGAAGTCTTCTTCCTTCGTTTTGTTTCTGAGTCTGACGTCCTGCACGTACAACGTGCAGGACGTCAGACTCACAGAAACAGAACGAAGCCCTGCAGATTGCAAGGCTTCATTCTGTTTCTGTGAGTCTGACGTCCTGCACGTTGTACGTGCATGACATCAGACTCAGAAACAGAACGAAGGAAGAAGAGGATCTCGGCTGGTGGGGGTTGGGGTCCCCCGCCAGCATAGGTAGGCGACAGCAACGGCGGGCGGGGGTCAAGAGGGTCGTCGGCAGGGGGGGTCAAAGTTGGTGGTGGTGGTACTGGCGGCGGCGGGGGTGTTGGTAATAGTGCCGGGGGGGGGGTCGGTGGCGCCGGGGGGGTGGCTAAAATGTGCCCCCCCACCTCGGGCTCTGGACCCCCCTCCCGCCGAAGTCTGGCTACGCCCCTGTCAAGAGTGTTCAAGTGAATTGTTCATCCTTTGAATCAGAGCAGGCTGCAATACTACTGAGGTCTGACTAGGTCTGCAGGTATTGATCAAGGGAATTTCTGTCTGAAACACTTGACTTCCACATAGCAAAGAATACTTTATCCTCGTCATCTGCCTAATTCATCACTTGCATCTTCATCTTTGTCATCATCAGGCTTTCACAAAGTTTGGATCATTGTGTTGTTCTAACAATTTTTCATCTGATGCAGTGTTGTGCTGGAGCCGGCTCGCACCGGCTCGCAAGAGCCAGTTAAATTTTCTTCCGGCTTGCGAGCCGGTTGTTGAAAATAGCGAGCTGGCTCTGGCTCTCCTCCCTCCCTCCCTCCTCCCTCCCTTCGGATCCGCCTCACCTCCCGCTTGTTTTTTAAATTCTTGGCTTCCAGCACCGAGTCGCCGACTGTCCTGAGTCCTCCCTTGCCGATTTGCGCTTAAAAAATGGCCGCCGAGACTTCCAGAGGCGGCCTCGCGAGACTTTGGCCGAAGTCTCGGTGGCCATTTTGAAGCGCGAATCGGCAAGGGAGGACTCAGTCGGCGACTCAGCGCTGGAAGCCAAGAATTTAAAAAACAAGCGGGCGCGGTGAGGGACCGGATCGGGAGGGCGGGAGGGAGGGAGGAGAAGAAGAATTTCATAAAACAGCTCGGGAGGGGATGACAGGGGGGAAAAGAGAGTCGCTGCTGGGCATGGGTGAATGGAGGGGGTCGCTGGACATGGGTGCATGCAGGGCAGGGGAGAGGAGGGTCACTGCTGGACATCTGGGTGCATGCAGGGCAGGGCAGAGGAGGGTCGCTGGGTATGGGTGCATGCAGGGCATGGGAGAGGAGGGTCACTGCTGGACATGGGTGCATGCAGGGCAGGGGAGAGGAGGGGAGAGAGAAGAAATGCTGGACATGGATGGAGGGGAGAGAAAAGTGAGGAAGGAGATGAGATGAGGGAAAAGGAAGAGAGGAGAAAAACTGCACATGGATGAAGAAAATAGGCAGAAGCTGAGGACCAGAAATGAAGAAGAAAGGAGGAAAGAAATAAATGGAAAGGAAGCCCTGGAAACGGAGTTAAGAGGACAGATAGCAGCAGAATCGGATACTGGGCCAGCATGATCAGAAAAACAGTCACCAGACAACAAAGGTAGAAAAAAAATCATTTTATTTTCATTATAGTGTTTGGAATATGTCCACTTTGAGAATCAGGTGCTCAACATTAAAAGTTTATATTTATTTACTTATTTATGGCATTTTATCCCACATTAAACATGAATTAGATTGGAACCTGGGATCATTTAATTTTTTTCCTGGAGAGAGTAATGCATTGCCCCCCTCCCCCGCTATAGCGAGCTCTGCAATTTTGGGGGGGCACAGAGGTGGACGGGGGGGGGGCACAGAGGTGGACGGGGGGGCGCAGAGGTAGACGGGGGGGTGTCGCAGAGGTGGACGGGGGGGCGCAGAGGTGGACCGGGGAGAGAGCCTGTTGTTAAAAATTTACCAGCACACCACTGATCTGATGGCAAACTCTGTAGAATATCTTCAAGAACTGAAGCAAGAATGTCAAATATGTGGGAACCCTTCAGTTTTAAGGCCAGACATGCAGACTTCCTCTCTAAAGATTATCAATCCAGTGGACAGTCAGTCAGCCCAATGTAAATTTCCCATGGGATGACCAGCTGTCTGTTGTAGTAGAGGCATGTTTACCAAGCATTGCAACTAACTTCAGCTTCATCTCCACTTCAAAGTGACCCAGCTCATCATTGTTCTGTTTGGCTGGAGATCAGAAGCCAGTTCAACACAGGCAACGCCACAGTTCTCATAAGCTATATTCACTGAATAGCAAAATTTAAGATGAGATGATCCACTGTTTGCTTGAAGAGGTTTGCAATAGCAAAACACTGTTCCATTTTTTGCTGCTTCATTTGGTTTACAGAGACATCCAGATGTGGCCGGGGCCTCAGATGGCACTCTTTCGGTAGCGGCATCTCCCCCCTTCCTTCCTCCACCCCGTTCCCCGATTTTACCTTCTTTTTATGTTTTTTAAAAAGCCAGCAGCCGCAGCGATTCCCATATGCTGCCTGCCGCCGGCACTCACCTCCTCCCTTTACTGCAGCCGCTTCTCTGATGTAACTTCCTGTTTCCTCAGAGGCGACCGCAGAAGAGAAGAGGCCAGTGCCGATGGCAGGGCAGCGTTTGGGAATCACTGCTGCTGTTGGCTTTTTTAAAAAAATACAAAGAAGGTAAAATCGGTGAACGGGGTGGCAGAAGGAAGGGGGGAGATGCCAGAACTTGGCCCGGGGGGATGGGGAGGCATCTCAGCCCTGCCTCAGGCTGCATCTTGCCTTGGGCCATCCCTGGAGGCATCATCAATTATGTCTTGCTTTGGCTTTGTTTTTTTTTTTTACTTTTAACTGCACGCATCAGATGTAACTGAGTAAAAGTAGTAAACATTGGTGAAATTGTTACTTTGGTAAAAGTAAACGTTAAAAAAAAAATCCTGTACTTCTCTACAAGTAAAAGTGACAAAACCTTTACTTATGTACAGTAATTAGTTACATTTACTTAGCTACTATGCAACACTGATGATCTTCGTATAAAAATGCATCTTTCTCTTTGGGTGTTGGTTTCCTCTCTCTTGCATTTAAATAAACAATGGGACGATACCACTACCTTTGAAACAAATGAAATTTTACCATCCAAAGTGGTTCAACCAATCAACAGTTGCTTATTCAACTTTTTAAATTTTTAAATATACACTCATTTTTGAAGTGTCTGTTTTTTAAATAAAGGTATATATAGAAAAAAGGAGGAAAAAGCCTCTGTATTCCCGTTTTCAGTACATGTTAGTGTCTGTTAACCGGGACAGAACCGGGGCATATTAGAGTGAAGCTAAATTGCAACGGCAAGGACGGCACCATAAGATAAGTGTTCGTCGTAATAACTTGGTTTTGTTGATTAAAAATAAAGGAGGTTTTTGAGCCTATGAAGATTCTGTCCCGGTTAACAGACACTAACATGTACTGAAAACGGGAATACAGAGGCTTTTTCCTCCTTTTTTCTATATATACCTTTATTTAAAAAACAGACACTTCAAAAATGAGTGTATATTTAAAAATTTAAAAAGTTGAATAAGCAACTGTTGATTGGTTGAACCACTTTGGATGGTAAAATTTCCTCTCTCTTGCAGCCTGTAGAGGCTTTGCCTGGTCCCGCTCTAAACTCTCCCAGCCTACTTAAGTGCAGCCTTTCTTAGCCTCACTTGAGCCACCAACCGCTGTTCCCTTTCCCTGTAGCTAACCAGAAAAGATGGGGTGTTAACTCTGTCCTGCCTATTCTAATGTGTTGTCCACCCCCATCACAGATACACACATTCACATTTCATGAAGTGAATAGAAAAGAAGGGAGTAACATTCAGTCCGCAACGGTTAAACGCCAGCCACCCTGGACTTTTTATACACAGATATTCAATGCTGGTCCATACTCAGAAATAAATGCTGAATATCCAGGTATGATGTGGCCATCAGGTACCAGGGATTCAGACTGGTACCCAAATAACTACCTAGATAAGTTAAAGACCCTAGCTTTAATCAAATAGTTACCCAGTTAGCTGATTAAATATTGCTGCTAACTGGGTAACTCCCAGCTCCGCCCAGACCTTGCCCCTGGACCGCTTCAGCGCTTCCTAGATAGATGCCATGGTGATCTGCCTGGATGTTCAGCAGCACTATCCAAGTAAGTGCCACTAAGTAGCTGAGTTTGGCCTGGTCAGCGGGACTTATCTAGACAGAAGAAGCACTTATCCAGATAACTCCCTTTGAATACTGAGCCCAAGGTACATATAGATTCATCCCCCCACAGGACAGCAGCAAGCCAAGTGGTTCAAATGAAACGCAACTCGAGCCACACTCAGGTTAATAATGTATTGATGACCCGACATGGCCGTGTTTCAACAAATGCCTGCATCAGGGGTCCTAACATAAAAATAACATACATTAAATAAATACATTAAATATATAAAAGCATAAATAACATAAATCAAACATGTTTGATTTATGTTGATTAAGCTTTTATAGATATAGATATTTATGTTTTTATGCTCTTTACAATAATCTATGTATTCTTTCAAAGTATTTATTTAAATGTACTTATTTATTGTATTTGTTTTATGTATGTTATTTTATGCTAGGATCCCTGATGCAGGCATTTGCGAAAACATGACCATGTCATCAATAAATTATTAACCTGAGTGTGGTTCCAGTGACATTTTTATCCCCTCGAACATCTCCGCTTTTTGTTCCATCCCTTTTATTATTTTTGTCGTTTATCTTTGAACCTTTTCTAATTGCACTATGTTGTTTTTGAGATAACTACACACAATACTCAAGATGCCGTCACACCAGGGAACTATATAGAAGACTAATGTTATTCTCAGTTTTGTTCTCCACCCCTTTTCAAATATTTGCATTTCTTAGGAACTGCAGCACACTGGACTAAAAATGTCATCATACTGTCCACAACTCTACCGTACAGAATTAGGTTATGTTATTCCGGACGTGAGCCCTTGAGCCCAGGCCGAGGCCCAGTATATGATTTAGGCCAAGGCCTAGGGTGGACTGAACAGGTCCTACGCACTACCCCAGCCACCAAACCCCGCACACTCACAACAGCCAACAGGCACCACCAGAAAGGGGAAGATAGAGCATTCAGGCAGGCCTCATGGCCAATCGGGAACTCACACACACAGAGACCAAGCAAGCGGGCCTCACGGCCGACCAGGAACCAAGTCACACTCTAGGATGGGAGAAAGAATAACAAGGGTTCCACACGGAACTGGGCCACAAGCAGCGCCCACAGTGCAGAGTAGAGTCACAAAGGGAAGAGTGAGAGCAGAAGCCTCTAAAGGAATACAAGGCTGTGCCACAGGCGAAAAAGAATACAGGAAGCCCCAGAAGGAAACACTCTAGGCTTATACTACACAGCACTCAAGGAAAAAGGAAACCAATTACAGGAATACACTCTGGGCTGAACCATTCAGCACACAAGGGAACTAGGCTGTACCTACAGCATACAACAATACAGGGAGTTCCCACAAGGGAATACACTGGGCTTACTATACAGCATACAAAAGGGAAAGGGAGAACTACCCAAGGAATACACACTAGGCTGAACTTTTCAGCACACAAGGGAACTAGGCTGTACCTACAGCATACAACGTTACAGGGAACACACTAATCTGAATATACAGCATACAAAGGGAAAGGGAGAACTACCTAAGGAATATACAAAGTTGGCCCTACAAACCCCAAGGGAAAAAGGAACTGCTCAAGGGAAAAAACAGGGCAGAGCACTCAGCAGACAAAGATAGAGGAAGCTGCCTTGACACACAGAGACCAGACTCCCTGTGCACAGGAGACAGCTACAGCAAACAAAGAGAACTAAAACAAACAAACAAGAGCAAAATACAAGGACAGGGGGAGGTAGAACCACAAGGGGCAGAGCAGAAGCTCAGCACAACAAAGGGAACATGGAAGGAGAGAAAGTTAAACAAACAAACAACTCAAGGCACAGGCTTACCCCAGACAGCACTACATTAGAGAAGGAGAAAGCAAACCAGGTGTGGGGAGTGAGGCAATCAGGCTCATGCTGGGAGAACCCAGCACATACACACACACAGAATAAGCAAGCATGAGGAGAGAGACTAAACTCCTACGTGCACACGAGCGACCAAGTGCAGTCTGGCTTCAGCAAGCAATCAGAGCAATCAAATGCCAACACAATGATTGCAGGGGAAAGGCAGCCTTAAATGGATCAGGCTACTGACATCTTCTGGCTCAGCCCCTGACAAGCCAATCATGAGTGAGTCCTAAACATTCCCCTGCCTATCCAGCAGAATCATAACAGGTTAGAACACAAATGAAAATTGTTCTTCCCATAGTATCATGGAGTGAAGGAGTGGCCTAGTGGTTAGAGCACCAGTATTAACATCCAGAGGTGGCCAGTTCAAATCCTATTGCTGCTCCTTGTGATCTTGGGCAAGTCACTTAACCCTCCATTGCCTCAGGTACAAACTTAGATTGTGAGCCTGCCTGGGACAGAGAAATATCCAATGTAACTCACCTTGAGCTACTACTGAAAAAGGTGCGAGCAAAATCCAAATAAATAAATCATGGAAATGTGAAGACCAGTAAATTGTGATAACATAAATGTAGCTCTCACCTTTATTATGTGCTCGTTGCCTTTTTTGTCATCTGGTGCTATGTACACACGGATGAAGACAGAATTACTGTATTGACCTCGCAGTGCCACAAGGGTGTGTAGCATACTGAACTTCTTTTCGGACCAAGTTCCCTCGGCTCCAAGATTAGATTCCAACACAGGCCAGCGAAACGATGACTGCTTTAGCAAACTTATCAGTGGCTTCATGTCTGCTTTCTCCACCTCAGCTGAAAAATGGAAATTTGAAAAAAATGTAAGGGTTGTGGAAGACTCTGCATCTTCCTCAATCAAGCTGAAACAAGTACAGTGGTGTTGAAGCTTTCTTGATTAATGTCCCTCCTTCCCCTTCGATCTATTCACTTACTCACCCCTCTTCACTCTGTGATGCACACTGGAATATGTGGATGACATGAAGAGGGATCTAGCAAAACTTGAATTTAGTAGCTAGGATTTAACATAAAGCAATGGATCTCGGCAGGGGTGAGCTACCAAAGACCAGGATTTTCTCTAAGCAATCCCATTTATTAACTCTGGGGTCCTTTTACTAAGCCGCATAAGCGTCTACGCGCACCCAACATTCACCAAATAGAGTTACCGCCCAACTACCATGTGGCTCTTGCGGTAATTTCATTTTTGACACGCATCTCAAAAATATTTTTTATTTTTGGGCACGCTGTAAGGAGGTTGGAGGGTCTAAGCAGGTCAGGAGGAGGTATGGGGCCAGACTACATTCCCCACAAGGCCCTGAGAGAAAGGATCGGGGGGGGGGGGTAGGTCCCAAAACCCGGTATGGCTCCCACGTGGAAGGAAGGGGGAAAAGGACTGGAAAGAGCAGCTGCTATGGCAGACGAGGGCCAGAAGGGGGAGCAGGGATGACAAAGCTCAATTCCTTTGGGTTAGAAATCAGTACAAGATTCCTTCCACCTGGGAGGGGGAGGAGGTCTCCAACCAACAGCCTAGCAGAGAAGCAGAGTTAATGGAGTGTTTGGAGGAAGGAGAGGCTGGAGAGACCAACACACCAGGTTTGGAGGAGCCAGTTGACATGGACTGTAATTGTACTTTGGGGCAGGGTTGCCGGGACTGAAGGCGGTGGGTGGTCACAGGAGTCAATTAGCTGTGTTGTGGGCGGTGTACTGCCATTCTGCAACCACCCAAGCGGAAAGACTTTTAAAACTGAAACCAAGGCTGTTGAACTGGGGGGAGAACTTGGATTTAAAGGGAAGTTTTTTTCTTGTTGCTTTGTTTTGGAAACTGAATGGGACTTTAACCCCCTGGAACTGAGATTTGTGGAGGAGGGGAAATAAACTGTTTGGAACTAAAAGCTGTGTTGTCTGGAAGGACTTTGTTTGTGGACTGCTGAAGGGAGCCTACCACCCCCTGAAGGTTTGCTACCAGGATTGCAGCTATTACAACGCGTAATGAATGCGTGCCCAGTGGCATTTGGCGCGCGTAGGTCATTACCGCCCGGTTACCGCGTGAGTCTTTACCGCTAGGTCAATGGATGGCATTAAGGGCTCAGGCCGATTTTCGGTGCACGTTGGTTTCATTTTTACTGCAGGCCCTTTTCCTGTCCCATTAAGAAAAACATCATTTTTTTGTACATGCGGTAAAAACTGGCCTGGCGCACACCCTATACACGCGCCTACACTACCGCAGGCCACTTTTTACCGCGGCTTAGTAAAAGGACCCCTCAGTTACAATGCTAGAAACCAGATAGTTAACATTTTAGTATTCGCCTAAAGAGATTTATGAAAATCTCTCTTAATTCAGAAATGCAGGCCTACTTACTCTCATTCATGCAGGACAGGTAAAGAACCTTTGCTTTCTGAATAGCTTCAATGTCTCTCCTCTTACTTACAGGTTTCTCAAGCAGTGCTGGAAAGGAAAAGAAATAAGTTTGTGAGATCACCTCAAACATGCTGAGAAGAGGTTACTTTAGTGGCCTTGAGCAGTTTATTTACGAATTTATTATGCTTGTCAATTTTATTCCGCATATTATTTATTTATTTATTGCATTTGTATCCCACATTTTCCCACCTCTTTGCGGGCTCAGTGTGGCTTACAATAAGATATGAATAGTAGAAATACATTTGTAACAACTTGGATGTGGAATACATTGTGCAGAGTTGTGCGAGACATTCGATTATCATTAGGAATATAACAATGGGACATCAACATAGAAACATTGGAAGGAGACAATGGGACAATTGATTACGGGATGAGGGATCTGAAGTGGATGTATGTTGCATTGATGAACAGTGAGTATGGACTCTATGTGTTTTGGTTCTTTCCGTAAGTTTGTTCAAACAGGTAAGTCTTCAGTAGTTTTCGGAAGGAAGCTTGTTCGTTAATCATTCTTAGGTTGCGCGGTAGTGTATTCCAGGCCTGCGTGCTCATGTGGGAAAAGGTTGACGCGTGTAGCGTCTTGTATTTCAGGCCCTTGCAAGTGGGGAAGTGGAGGTTGAGGTATGTTCGGGATGACCTTTTAGCGTTTCTGGGTGGTAGGTCTATTAAATCAGACATGTACGCTGGGGCTTCGCCGTAGATGATCTTATAGACTAGTGTGCAAACTTTAAAAGTAACGCGTTCCTTAAGTGGAAGCCAATGTAATTTCTCTTGTAGTGGTTTCGCCCTTTCGTATCTTGGTTTTCCGAGGATGAGCCTGGCTGCTGTGTTCTGGGCTGTTTGAAGTTTCCTCATTATTTGCTCTTTGCAGCCCGCGTATAGTGAGTTGCAGTAATCCAGGTGGCTGAGGACGAGGGATTGCACTAGGCTGCGGAAGACGAATCTTGGAAAGAATGGTCTTATCCTTTTCAATTTCCACATGCCGTAGAACATCTTCTTGGTTGTATTGTTTGCGTGGGTTTCGAGTGTTAGGTGGCGGTCGATAGTGACTCCAAGGATTTTTAGCGTTTCTGAGACTGGGAGGTTTAGGGTTGGTGTATTTATAGCGCTGAATTCATTTGTGTTGTATTGGGAGGTGAGTATCAGGCATCGGGTTTTTTCTGCGTTTAATTTCAGGCGGAATGCGTCCGCCCATGTGTTCATGACATGTAGACTTTGATTGATTTCGTTGGAGATTTCTTTGGTGTCTTGTTTGAATGGGATGTATATTGTTACATCATCGGCGTATATATACGGGTTGAGGTTATGTTTTGATAAGAGTTTTGCTAAAGGGATCATCATTAGGTTGAAAATGGTTGGTGAAAGAGGTGATCCTTGTAGGACTCCACATACAGGTGTCCATGCCTTGGACGTGGTTGAATTAGATGTGACTTGATACGAACGTAGGGTTAGGAACCCCTTGAACCAGTTCAGGACATTTCCTCCTATGCCAAAATGTTCGAGTATGTGTAGCAGGATTCCATGGTCTACCATGTCGAAGGCGCTTGACATGTCAAATTGTAGGAGGAGTATATTGTTGCCAGTTGCGATGATTTGTTTGAATTTGGTCATATTACTATGTGGATCCCAACAAGCACATATAATCAAATCTTATCTACATAGCTAAATCGGCTACAATATCAATACAAAAAAAAAATATCACACACACACAAACACAATTTCAACACCAAAAGCAGAGACTGTTGGGCAAGCACAGGGCTTCCACTGGAAGACAATTTCACACCTCTGGGCCAAAGATAGAAAAACAGCACACTCTAGTCTCTGCAAAATGAACCTTGTATAAACGTTTAGACAGATGAAATGTACCTTCAGACTGCACAGACCTGGTCAGTTGATAAACCTTAAACACCATGTCAGGTAACAAGGTGAAGTTTTTGATTGTTGATGTTCACCATGGTTATTGGGGAGCGGGTATTTGTCGGGAGGTGGGTCCTTACATGTATTTTTCCTAGTGTATCTCTGCTTATTATTTTTTCATTGTTATTTGTGCTATTTTGAATCCCTTCCTTTGGTGTTTCGTGTTATCTTGGTTTGGTTTGTTTTTAGACTGATTTTCATTTTTTATGTAAACCGCCTTGATGCATAATTTTTTTTTAAAGATTTTTCATTTTACATTCATGTAATAAAATAAACATATAGTAATTCAGAAATAATTATCCTTTTATGATATTAAATAAAGAAAACAGTTTCAATAATTAGTCCACAAAATTAGAATAGTGATCCAAGAACAAGGACATTTTCTATATAAACATTAATCAACAATTGAAACGGAAAGATCCCCTAAAGAGCGCAGCCGATGCATAATATTACAATCAGGGATTCCAAATCTATTCTTTACTAGAAATAAATTCTAATAATTTCCCAGGTTCAAAAAAGATATAATTTGAGGAATCTTGATGCCTAATTTATGGTTTGTGTTATCAGGCCAAATGGTGTGGGTTCCCCCAGAAGAAGCATAGCGAAACAGGCACTGTTGGGGCTTCTACACACGCCAGTCTGAATGATGGAGTTTATATGCTCCTTAAGCTAAGTGTCTTTTGTTATATATTTATGCACATTTGCACATATTAGTGTGGTAATAAAAGTTACATTTTGCAATTACAACATCAGGGTGGAGGTGGTTCTAGTCGATGATTAAAACTATGCACGTTGATAGAGTCACCAGGGGAGTGATATGAATATCCGTGCAAAAAGATATGAGACTCCACCTTGTTGTTAACTGCAAGTATTCTTAGCGACTTTCTCCTCGATTCATACATAATTTATGTGAATGGCAGTATATTAAACTGTAAGACATAAATAAATAATTGAGATTTAGAACTTTATAATTCAGAAAAAGAATTCAAATTGTATCCAATAATATATAGCAGCCAATGTAATTCTTGCAGCACAGGAGTAGTCAATGCCAAGGGTGGGTATGGGTGGGCACAAGCCCACCCACTTTGGGCTCAGGCCCACCCAGTAGTGGCACAGCTGTGATACGTCTGGCAAGGATCCCCAAGTCCCGCCAGCTGAAGACTTCCAGCATCTCTTCCTCCTCTGCCCCAGGCGATCGGCGTCTCTTTCCTCTACTCCCCCAACCCCCCCTTCCCAAGTGCCTTTTAAATTCGTCAGTTCTTTGCTGGCAGTGAACAGTGACCCATATCCACTGCTCATGCCGGCCCCAAGCCTTCCATCTGACACAGCTTTGTGGGACCAGGAAGTGGCATCAGAGAGATGACTTGGGGCCAGCACGAGCAGCAGGTAGAGTCACTGCTCAGGACCGCTGAAGAACTAAAGACCATAAAAGGTAGGGGGGGTTTAGTGGAGTGCAGGTAAGAGACCATACTGCTACTGCTACTAATCATTTCTATAGCGCTACTAAGCGCTGTACACATTATATGCAGGTACTTTCTCTGTCCCTAGAGGGCTCACAATGTAAGTTTTATGCTTGGGCCAATAGAGGGTTAAGGGGTCCTTTTACTAAGGTGCGCCAAAACGTGGCCTGCTCTGATGTAGACGCGTGTATTTGACGCGCACAGATCCATTTTTTAGCGCACCTGCAAAAAAGGCCTTTTTTTAAAGCCAAAAATGGACATGTGGCAAAATTGGCACGTGTCCATTTTGGACCCAAGACCTTACCGCCACCCATTGACCTAGCAGTAAAGTCTGACGCGTTAACTAGGTGGTAATCGTCAGCATGCGTACAATGCTGATTACTGGCCAGTTAGCCACCGTGCACTAGAACTTTTTCTGGGGCGCGTAGTGGGCGTGTGTAGGAAATGAAATTACCGCCCGGACCACACGGTAGCTGGGCGCTAGTTCAAAATTGACGCATGTAGGACACACGTGCGTGCCTACGCCACTTAGTAAAAGGTCCCCTAAGTGACTTGCCCAAGGTCCCAAGGAGCTGCAGTGGGAATTGAACCCGGGTCACCAGGATCAAAGCCCCGCTGCACTAGCCATTAGGGGGAGGAGCGGGAGAGATGTTGGGCAGAGGGGTAGGGTTCTCAGGCCACCCACTTTGGGCTCAGGCCTGCCCAAAATTGGGGGTCTGACTATGCCCCTGCTATGCCTATGGAAAAAATACTATAACCAGGATATAATAAACCTAACAATTTCAACAATAATTCTCATAATTTTTAATGTTTTTTTTAAATTTTGTTATTTTTTAAGAGCACCCTCAGATATTCCCACTATAAGAAGCACAACAAATTTTTGTTGCTTAGTGGTGTAGCGCAGGGGCGTAGCCACGGGTGGGCCTGGGTGGGCCTGGGCCCACCCACTTTGGGCTCGGGCCCACCCAGCAATGATGCAACTCAGCCAATGAAAAAGCGCGAGTTCAGCTCCCTCCTCTCAGCCACCCGCCGGCGCGCCGCGCAGGTTTTCTTCCCTCCCGGCCTGCTCCCTCCCCTTCCACCCCGCCAGACGTTTGCAGCGGAGCCGCACGCTGCCGCCGCTACACAACTGCTTTCTTCGGCGTCGACTCGTGGCAGGGTAACAGATCGGTAGATCGGAGGTGGGAGGTTTGCTTCTGCGCTGTGTTGCTGAGCCACTACTGCCCCACCCCTCTCACATGCGCAGAGCCTGGCCAGGGTGTAAGTGTTCCTTCTGCCGGGAGGAGATCTTCTTCTGCTGGTGGGGCTTGCAGATCCCCCACTTGCTCAGGTATTTCTTTTAGTTTTATTGGGAAGAGGAGAGCAGGGAGAGCACCGGAGGAGGCGGAGGAAGGCAGGGGGAGCAGTGGAGGGGGGCTGAGGAGGGCGGGGAAGAGATGAGTTTTCGGGCCCACCTTCTTTGGGCTCAGGCCCACTCTAAATTTGCCAGCTGGCTATGCTCCTGGTGTAGCGTGTTCAGGGGAAGGCGAATAATCAGAAATTTATTTTCGGACACAAGGAGATTATGTACACAGCATAAAAGTAACGCGGATACAGCACAACTCAGATAAGTGTTCATTAAACATTTTAACATTAATTACTTTTACATATCACTGATTTTGCTGAATATTGGGGCAGGTTATATATTTTTTGTACTGCACATAAGGCTGGCAGGACATTGTTATTATACTATTTCAAGAATTATACCAGCCTGCTAGCACTTATCCGGTGATTCACAAAAGAAGAATGAAAATGAGTAACCCGATGAAAGAAGTGCTACACCCAGTGGCGTTCCTAGCCTGGCTGACACCCGGGGCGGATTGCCGATGCGCCCCTCCCCCCCGGGTGCAGCGCGCCCCGCCCCGGCGAAACTACACCCCCCAGGTGCAGCGTGACCCCCCCTGGGATGCATTTTTACCTGCTGGGGGGGGGGGGGGTGCCGCGCGCCTGTTAGCTCCTAGTCCGCTCGTTCCCTCCCTGCTGCTCCCTCTGCCCCGGAACAGGAAGTAACCTGTTCCGCACAGAGGGAGCAGCAGGGAGGGAACGAGCGGACTCGGACCCCCCCAGCGGCGTGCACCCGGGGCGGACTGCCTCCATCACCCCCACCCCCCTTGGTACACCACTGGCTACACCACTAAGCAACAAAAATTTGTTGTGCTTCTTATAGTGGGAATATCTGAGGGTGCTCTTAAAAAATAACAAAATTAAAAAAAAACATTAAAAATTATGAGAATTATTGTTGAAATTGTTAGGTTTATTATATCCTGGTTATAGTATTATGAGCTGAAAATGAGAGGCAAAGAAATTGAAGCTGAGTTGGAATGAATCGAATTTACAAGATAAATAAACAAGGATTTTGAGTTGGATTAAGAACCGAAATCATTGGATGTGAAGAGCCCTGTTGGATTGACTATTAGACTTCAGACTGTTGGAGTTTAGTCTGTGCTCCGTGGAGAAAATAATACCTCATAGTGGGGCAGCATTGTGAATGTTGCCGAAATACTAAAGGTTTGGACATTATGATGTGTTCCCACGGGATGATTTGACAGATTGTTGCCTTTTAGCTTTTTGGTCTCTTCTTGGGTTCATAGTTTTTATGGGTAATGAATGTACGAGTGAAGCATGAATGATTGATTAGTATTTAGTTTTTTATGTGTGATTTGTGATGTGTATTTATAGAAGAAGATAATTATTGTATGTATATTTTTCAATATTAATAAAGATTATGTTAATTATATATGAAATATTTATATTTTCCTGATTTTTAGGTATAGTATTTTGTCATCAATGATTTAATTACCAGAGATTAGTGGATACTAATTTTGGTTCGATGCCTATGGAAAAAGCTTTAGTAAATCATGCAGTGCAGGAGGGGGGGATGGGTCCCTCGTTTTAAGCCACATTTAAGGATATGTCAAAATTAAGGGAAAATATGAATTGCATAAACTGTTCCTATTGCACCACATTGTTAAATTCCCACATTAAACAGCTAACATAGTTTAGTAAAAAACAGGCCCCACAGAACTGCAACTGGGCAGACTGGCCTTTTTCTGTCATATACTATGTTCAAGAACTTGGCTAAAGTCCCACAGCTTTCCGTACATGTGTTCATTCAATCATTTTTTTTTTTTCTGTGAGAACATCTCCTTTGCCAAAAGGTGCAGGAAATTGAAGCCTTTTCCAAGAGACGTCTAGGCCTCTAGGGGACCTATGTACTAAAGGTAGACATTCAGAATGATTTCACCAGGCAGGAGAGTCTCTTTCCCAGTGAGCAGGCCATTCCTGGATTTTCAGCGGCACTTAACCACATATGCCACTGAAAACCTGGCACGACTGCTGTAGCATTATCCAGTAGTGTCAAGGTAAAGTCAGGGCAGCGCCAGGAATGACCTGGTTAGCAGCAATGTTCAGCCCACAAAGGGGCAACTTCATAAAGGGTGTAAAAAGCTAGGCGCCAAGATACAGCAAGATTCTGTAAATGGCGTCTAAGAAATAGGCACGTCCAAAAAATAGTGTTTAGGCCTATTCGATAAACCGGACCTAAAGTTAGGCGTAGGCGCAGCTGTTTACACCACTGAAAACCTGGTGTAAATACCCTTCCCCCGAATTCTCTAACCACACGCGTAAATCTGAGGAATGCCCCGACACGCCCATATTCCTCCAGTAGCCACACCACCGTTTCAGCTACGTGCATTGGAATTTATGTTTACGCTCATTTCAGGATTTAATGAATCGCCAATCTAAGGCAATTTACAAACATTACTAACAAAAGAAAAGAACTCCGTTCTAGCACACGAAAGAGGCAGCATCAATCAGACATTCATCCAATAAAACAATCAAACAAAAATATACAACAGCTAAAAATATATCAGTGCCATTCATAACCCTGCCTCTAATATCACTGAACCCCAAAATCCTAAAAAGATGCACGTGTAAATTCCAATTATTGCTAATTAGTGCTGACTATTGGCTGTTATTCACCAATTATCACTGCTGATTGACTCATTACTCAGTTAATTTGCATGTGTAAATTGGACGCACGCCCAATTTAACATGCGCAACTCGCCATGCCTTATATAGAATCCAGGGTGATTCTATAACAGCAACTGGGTGCCCAGATTCTGTTATAAAATACTAGCGTAAGTTCGCATTTACGCACCAACAGTTCGGCACGCTCAGTTAAGCAGTGTCAATAGCAAGCGTATATGTGTGTACCTAAATGTGACATCTTAGCACAGTGTTCTTCAATGCAAGGCCCGGGGGTCAATGGTGACTCTCAGAGACCTCTGGGGTGGCCCCATTGTCATTCGGGGGTTCTGCTATTTTGTCTCTCTACCCAGGCTCAGAATAGAAAGGGGAAAATGGATGCGGGGAAGAGCCACATGCTTGAAGGATAAGGCATTTCCCAACACAAAGCAACCTACGCATTCAGCTTCTCCTATATAAGCACACAACTATGGAACTCACTGCCAAAAGCTGTGAAAACAACCTACGACCATCTAAACTTCAGGAAATCACAAAAAACCAACCTGTTCAAAAAGGCATACCCTACCGACCCAACATAAATGCCTATACTCCGCAACACAGCAAAACCAAAGCTCATAATGGACACTATATAACCTCTCCTTTCTTTGATCCCCATTGTGCCTGAACCTTAATCGACCACAACATCACCATGTATTTGTTTCTCTACCAGACTTGGCGAACGCCTTTACGGTACTATGTAAGCCACATTGGGCCTGCAAATAGGTGGGAAAATGTGGGATACAAATGTAACAAATAAATAAACAAAAGAGAATGCATTTGGAAAAGCTCACAACTTTGAGAATTCCCCCCAATGAAGTTTGAAGGTGGGCTGGTAGGGTGGATGTCATTTGACACGCACTGGTCAGCAGTGCCATTGCCCCACATGGAAAGATACTTGGTGGCTCCCCTTCAGCTCATTAGAATTCTAAGTTAATTTGGCGCAATTCTAGAGGAAGAGTGTTCCACATAGTTGGCCCAACTATAAAGAACCCGCCGAAAAGAGGAAACAGCTGAAAGACTTGTGATCTCAACAATCTTGAAGGGCGATAAACTTTCAGACTTTGCGCAATGGCCAATGGGGCATCATTACGTAAGGCCTTAAAAACGAGCGTTAAGATTTTAAACTTAATGTTGTGCCAAACAATGGGAAGCCAATGAAGCTTAATAAGTTGTGGGGTTCAGGGGCGGCCTGACCATTAGGCCACCTGAGGTGGGGGCCTCAGGTGGCACTCTTTAGGAGCGGCATCTCAGGGAGTGGCTTTGCGGCATTTTACCTGGTCACGGTGATTTTCCAAACCCAGCAGCGGCAGCGATTCCCATACGCTGCCCTCCCACCTCTAGCACCCACACTCAGGCAGCCACAGTAAAGGGAAGAGGTGGGTACCGGCGGTGGTAGGGCAGCATATGGGAATCGCTGCGAGGTTTGGAAAGTCACCCTGACAAGGTAAAACACCCTGGGGGGGGGGGGGGCATCTTGGCCGGGAGGGGGACAGCATGCAAGCTCCACCAAAGGCAACATCTTGCGTTGGGCTGGCCCTGGTGGGGTTACATGATCAACCTTACTTATGCCTCCAATCACCCGCACCGCAGAATTTTGGACCACCTGTAGAGCCCTCAAAAACATTTGTGGAAGACAGTAGACCATAAAAGAAGGTATTACAGTACTCATGGGGCAAGACATAACTCTGCATCACAGAACGAAAATTTTCTGTAGAAAGTAAACTTTTAAGTCTTGTAACTAATCATATTTTTTTTTAAAACAAGTTTTGACAGCAGCAATTTGTTGCTTGAATGAAAAAGCAGTGTTAAAAATAACTCCACTGTCTTAGTGTGTAACTTACAGTATTCTGTAAGTTAACACATGTGAATGTGGGACCTATCCAAGCCCAGCCCACATGTACGCTCCATGCATGTACATGCTAAGTGAGTTGCGGGAGTATGTCACAGAATCCCCGCTGAGCAGTATCCAGGTAAATGTTCAGACAATCTTAAAACAAAATGGCTATCCTAACTTTATCTGGGCTGATATCCAAGTAGTGGCTGATAACTTCCAGTGGTCAACCATAACCTGGATTAGATACTGTGATATCCCCCTTCTCAGTCAGGGTGACCTGGTTCTCAATATGCAAATCATATGCAGATTAGTGTGCTACCCCTTCTCACTCAGGGTGACCTGGTTTCCACTCAGCACATTAAGCAGGTCTCACCAACTGCATATTTCTCAGGCAACTCTTTATTCCAGTCCCTGGGCACACTTCTTCTAGCTTAACACTTTATGCTTTCATAGATCTTCACATTGAGCCTCCCCCCACACAGATACATGGGCTCAGTACTACACCAATACTTTGGGGACTCTCAACCCCAGGCTTTGCAGCCTGCTTCTCTCAGAACTTTGGACACACAGAGGCAGATGCAGCAACCAAACGTAAAAAAATCAAAATCGTTAAAGTCCCTAACGATTTTTAAAAAACGAAGAATGCACCAAAAAAAAAAGTCACACATGCTCAGATCGGTATTCAAACGTACAATGTATCAAAGAATCACAATACACATCGGTAATCGGCCCCTAAATCATGCGCAGAGCAGCCAAGCGTTTTGCTGGCTGCTCTGCGCATGCTGCAAACGTAAAAACAAACAAAAAAAAAGCCACAACACACACACGTGGCTACCCGGTCAGCAAAATCCAAAAACAAAGGATCGGGAGGGGGCAAGGGCGCTCATCAGGAGCGTCCTGTATGGACGGCCTTGCCCCCCCCCCCGCTGCTCCCCACTTTCCGCCGCTCCCCCCCCCCCGAAAAAGCAAAATGCTAGCTGCCCCGGTCCCCCTCCCTTCCTGTTCCTGTGTTCTGCAGAGCTAACTCCGCCTCCCGTCATTCTTCTGCCCCCGTGCCCCGCCCCCCCTGAGGTCGACTACGCCGCTCCCCCCCTCCACCGAGACCCCCCTCCCTATTAACGACCCGAGCAGCGCCTCTCACCTCTTTCAGAAGCGCTGCACGGGCAGGAAGATCTATTGTGTTGGTTGTAGAGTCTCCATGACGTCTCTTCTTCCCTGGCCCAGGCCCCGCCTCCTTCTGACGTAGGAGACCTCCCTCCTCCAAGGTAGCACAGGGGCTACCAGACTGGAGGTGGGACTTCTCTACAACATCCCTGTAGGTCTCCTCTATGTACCTCTCTGTCTCCCTCAGCTCCACCAAGTCTGCTACTCTAGCCTCAAGAGAATGGACACATTCTCTGACAGCTAGGAGCTCTTTGCATTGGGCACACATATATAAGTACATAACATAAGTAATGCTACACTGGAAAAAGACTAAGGGTCCATCAAGCCCAGGATCCTGTCCACGACAGCGGTCAATCCAGGCCAAGGGCACCTGGCAAGCTTCCCAACTGGGAGATAATCAAACATGTGACACTCAATGCAAAAGACTGGATAGCACCCCTCTTGCTGCTGGACTGCTGACTCCATCTTAGTGTTCTTGAGTTTTTCAATAATTTAAAACTTGCTACAGTATAAAGGATATTAGCCTAATGTAAAAGTGTCTTTTAGTTTATATAGTATATTGCGTGATTTATTTAGTGTTTCCTTCTTAGATGGTAATGAAATGTATTTAAAACTCTGTACATAAGTACATAAGTACATAAGTAGTGCCATACTGGGAAAGACCAAAGGTCCATCTAGCCCAGCATCCTGTCACCGACAGTGGCCAATCCAGGTCAAGGGCACCTGGCACGCTCCCCAAACGTAAAAACATTCCAGACAAGTTATACCTAAAAATGCGGAATTTTTCCAAGTCCATTTAATAGCGGTCTATGGACTTGTCCTTTAGGAATCTATCTAACCCCTTTTTAAACTCTGTCAAGCTAACCGCCCGTACCACGTTCTCCGGCAACGAATTCCAGAGTCTAATTACACGTTGGGTGAAGAAAAATTTTCTCCGATTCGTTTTAAATTTACCACACTGTAGCTTCAACTCATGCCCTCTAGTCCTAGTATTTTTGGATAGCGTGAACAGTCGCTTCACATCCACCCGATCCATTCCACTCATTATTTTATACACTTCTATCATATCTCCCCTCAGCCGTCTCTTCTCCAAGCTGAAAAGCCCTAGCCTTCTCAGCCTCTCTTCATAGGAAAGTCGTCCCATCCCCACTATCATTTTCGTCGCCCTTCGCTGTACCTTTTCCAATTCTACTATATCTTTTTTGAGATACGGAGACCAGTACTGAACACAATACTCCAGGTGCGGTCGCACCATGGAGCGATACAACGGCATTATAACATCCGCACACCTGGACTCCATACCCTTCCTAATAACACCCAACATTCTATTCGCTTTCCTAGCCGCAGCAGCACACTGAGCAGAAGGTTTCAGCGTATCATCGACGACGACACCCAGATCCCTTTCTTGATCCGTAACTCCTAACGCGGAACCTTGCAAGACGTAGCTATAATTCGGGTTCCTCTTACCCACATGCATCACTTTGCACTTGTCAACATTGAACTTCATCTGCCACTTGCACGCCCATTCTCCCAGTCTCGCAAGGTCCTCCTGTAATCGTTCACATTCCTCCTGCGACTTGACGACCCTGAATAATTTTGTGTCATCGGCGAATTTAATTACCTCACTAGTTATTCCCATCTCTAGGTCATTTATAAATACATTAAAAAGCAACGGACCCAGCACAGACCCCTGCGGGACCCCACTAACTACCCTCCTCCACTGAGAATACTGGCCACGCAATCCTACTCTCTGCTTCCTATCTTTCAA
The DNA here is from genome assembly GCF_901765095.1 of Microcaecilia unicolor. Taxonomy (NCBI): domain Eukaryota; kingdom Metazoa; phylum Chordata; class Amphibia; order Gymnophiona; family Siphonopidae; genus Microcaecilia; species Microcaecilia unicolor. The sequence goes on from NC_044034.1 coordinate 353,231,543, forward strand.
CCAGTTCTTAATCCATAATAATACCCTACCTCCGATTCCATGACTCTGCAATTTCTTCAGGAGTCTTTCGTGCGGCACTTTGTCAAACGCCTTCTGAAAATCCAGATATACAATATCAACCGGCTCCCCATTGTCCACATGTTTGCTTACCCCCTCAAAAAAAATGCATTAGATTGGTGAGGCAAGACTTCCCTTCACTAAATCCGTGCTGACTTTGTCTCATCAGTCCATGTTTTTGTATATGCTCTGCAATTTTATTCTTAATAATAGCCTCCACCATCTTGCCCGGCACCGACGTCAGACTCACCGTAAGAGCACACCTTGCTTGTTACCCTACTTACAATAACTGACTATAAATGAAGAGTTGTCCTAGGGGTGGGCAGGAAGACTAAACTAGATCCTGCAGTGCCTGCTAGATTCTATCTGTTAATGCTGTGGTACAAAGTTTTAACACTAAGTGGAAAAGACTATGGAGATTAGTAGATAAAATTTGCTTTTTATATTTTTATTTTGCCTATCACTAACCTGCTATTCCTCCTTTAAACGCCAATCTTTAAGTTCCCAAAGCACAAAGCAAAATAGTGTTCACTTACCAGAGAAATGTCCTCTTCTCTCGGAACTTCTCAGAAAGAAAGTTCAGTGGGACCTTTCCTCTTTATATAGTTTTGAATCTAAGGGCCTTTTTTTAAACAGGCTCTTTGAAGCTGACTCAGTAACCTATGCAAGTATTCTACTTCCCCACACCTTAATTAACACTTAATTGAGGCCGCTGGATGTTCTACCTCTCCAGCAGCCAAGGAACAGAAAATAACTGCCTTTTAGAACAAGAGTGTTGGGCTGTTTAGTTTCTACCACTAGAAAAGGTTTCAATTTAAAACTATGGGGAAAATGCCTATTTCTAGAGAAAATTTCAGTTTAAAACTATGGGGAAAAGGTTTGTACACTATCCAGCTCATTTTCGAAAGAGATCGCCGGCGATCTCCCGACACAAATTGGAAGATGGCCAGCGATCTCCTGAAACTGGCCAAATCGGTATAATCAAAAGCTGATTTTGGCCGGCTTCAACTGCTTTCCGTTGTGAAGCCGGCGAAATTTCAAGGGGGTGTGTCAGTAGAGACGTGAAGGCGGGACGGGGGCGGGATGGGGCGTGCTCATGAGATGGCCGGCTTCGCCTGATAATTGAAAAAAGAAAGCTGGCCTTGATGAGCATTTCGCCGGTTTTACTTGGTCCCTTTTTTTTCACGACCAAGCTTCAAAAAGGATCCCCAACTGACCAAATGACCATCGGAGGGAATTGGGGATGACCTCCCCTTACTCCCCCAGTGGTCACTAACCCCCTCCCACCCCAAAAAAATTATCCTTTATCCCTCTGCCACATTTGAACATTGATGCTTTTACTGAAGTAATTTGAATTCTTAAGTAAAATTCATGGTTCATTGAGAGTCGTCCGAGTTATTAAGTGGAATTTGATAACAGTCTGAACTGCTTATTTGGCCTCCTGGATTATTTCAGTCCGAGCCTTGGTCCCAACAAACAATAAATTTGTTTGTGTACCAGGTTCCCACTACTCAAGACACATGCTAGGCAGCCGCCCTGGCACAGACACCAAACCAGGGTTACAGAGGAGCAGAGCAGACAGGGAGCCCAAAGAAGAAAATGCATGCAGGAATTAGTGGGATGTTGGATAGTTATGGAAGTATAGAAGATGCACTGACTGAAAGAGAATAGTTGGGAGAAATGAAGGGAAGTTGGAAAAAGACAGCCAAATGTGGAGATGATGGGGGAATGGCTTGGAGCTGACAGGACAAAAGCTGTAATTTGTTAGTTTGAGGAATGAGCTTTTATTATCTTTGTAGTTTGCTTAGTATAGAAGGAACTGTGTTTCTGTTTCTAGTTTTCCAATTTTGCACTGCATATGGAGAGGATTATTGGGATTTCCATTTCAATTTTTGCCTTCAGCTATTTTGTATTTGGCACTGTGTTCTCTGTGTGTAACTAAGAAGAGGGATTTTACTAGTGCATAGGGTTCTGTAGCAGTCCTTACTGTATTTTTTTCAATAGGACACACATTACTGTTGCAGTGCTGCCTTTTCATAGGTAAGGTTGCTGCTCTTTGAATACTGAGGGCCAGATGCACTAAACCTAACGAGCCCACAACTTGCGTTTTAAACTGGTTCCAGCCAGTTTAAAACGCAAGTAAGTTTACCGGGGGCATGCACTAAGGGCATTTTCCCTGTCATGGTAGCAGGCAACGAAAACGGAATGCAAATGATTGAAAAGCTATTATAATGAGCTGCACTACCATTGCAGCCCATTATAATGAGATGCACTACCGTTTTTCCGATTCCCTTACCGTAGGAACCCTAACGGGAGGTCTGCACCTCTCGTTAGGGCTCCTGTGAGGGAATCGGAAAGGAAAAGGGCCCCCCAAAAAAGGTAAAAAAGAAAAAAAAAAGCAGGGAGCGCATGTGAGGGGCGTCCTGTATGGACGTACTCTCCCTGCGCTTGTGAGAGACGTCTTTTTTTTCTCCGTTTTTCGCTCTGCCGGCGCTCGTGTTTTTTCCCCCCTTCTATTTTGTCTTCGCCGCGCCACTTACCCCTCCACAGCAAAATTTTTCTATTTTCCTGTTTGCCGGAGAATCAGGACATCCCTTTCGATTATGCACCTCTTCCTGGTCTCTTCAGCCAATCAGAGCGCGTTTCGCTGACAACAGCCAGCTAAACCCGCTTTGATTGGCTGAAGAGACCAGGAAGAGGTGCATAATCGAAAGGGACGTCCCGATTCTCCGACTGGCAACCGAGGAAAATAGTGAATGCAAGTGAGCTACAACGAGTAGCTCATTTGCATTCCCTATCGTTGATGCATTCCCGTTCCCTACCGATTCGCTATGGAATCGGTAGGGAACGGGAATTGCCGACGACTTTAGTGCATCTGGCTCTGAGAGTTAGTGAGACTTCAGATGGCAGGTTTACCAGTATGTAATGATTTTCTATTTTTTTCCCCCAAGTTTTGTATTATTTCACATTGTGACTGGTAATGGAGAGATTTATGTTGCTGCTACTGAGATGACACCAAAATCCCCTCCCCCCCCCAAAAAAAAAACTTTTTTGCATGGTGTGTTCTGTGGAGGACTGTCCTAGTTCTGTTCCGTACCCTTTGTGGAGTAGAGGGGTTCTTTGCATGCAGAGCGTATGTTTACATTTAAATCTGTGACGGTCCTGTGTGTCACACATAGAAACAGAGAAAAATGTATGCAAATAAAGACCATATGGCCTATCCAGTCTGCCCATCTAACATGGTAACATAGTAGATGACGGCAGAAAAAGACCTGCACGGTCCATCCAGTCTGCCCAACAAGATAATTTCACGTGTGCTACTTTTTGTGTATACCTTACCTTGATTTGCATCTGCCATTGTCAGGGCACAGACCGTATAAGTCTGCCCAGCACTAGGCCAGCCTCCCAACCACCAGCTCTGCCTCCCGATCTCGGCTAAGCTTCTGGGGATCCTTCTGCCTATCACTCCCATAGAGATCTTTTTACTAAGGCGCGCCGAAAAATAGCCTGCGCTGGTGTAGGCACGTGTTTTGGACGCACGCAGGTCCATTTTTCAGCACACCAGCAAAAAAGGTCTTTTTTGGGGGGTGGGGGTGGGGACAAAAATGGACATGCGGCAAAATTAAAATTGGCGCGCATCCATTTTGGCTTCAGACCTTCCCGCCACTCATTGACTTAGCAGTAAGGTCTCACGCGTTAACCGGGCGGTAATTGTCAGCGTGCGTACACTGACAGTTACCGCCCAGTTAGCGCCACGCGGTAGAAAATAAAAAACATTTTCTGCCATGCGTATCGCCCTCGCGTAAAAAATGGAATTACCACCCAGGGCACGCGGTAGCCAGACGATAGTTCCAAATTGACGTGCGTTAGACGTGCGTAGGTGCCTACATGCCTTAGTAAAAGGGCCCCTCTATGTACTTGTCCCAGGCTCTCTTGAATTCAGATACGTTTTCGCCTTCACTACTTTCACCGGGAGACAGGGCCCCCATAGCCAACTTTTGCAAAAGTGGGCAGCTTATCTGCCAAAAATTCCAGTTAGTCCATCAACCTGCAAGCCTGGAGCCCCCCCCCCCCCCCCCCACCCCCACCTCTCTCAGTACCGTCCTTTCCTAATACCATTACAGAACAATTATGCTGCTGAGTCTATGACTTTTACACTGATCTACCTCCACCCTCCTCCCCCCTCTTAGTGTGAATTATGCTTTCTCCTAGTTTGACATCCCCATAAAACTTCATTAATACAGATTGTGTTGCTTTGAGGAACCCCCAGATTGCATTCATTAGCCTAGACTCACCTTTCAACTTAAGGTCAACAGTGTACCTCAGCCAAGGATAAATCCCATAGTTTGACATATCCTCAGGAATGGGATTATCTCGTAGCCAGCCACCGCAGGCAAACTGGAAGAAATTGTCACAGGGATCGGCGGACTGGTTCATTTTGCTTTGTATAGAGGCAGCTGTAAAGAATCAAAACACCACCATATGAGATGTTTCTGGAAGGATAAAGTGACAAAAGATGCCTGTCCTTGAAATGGCAGTTAACCTAAACGTATTTGCACTCACTGAGCTTTCTAAGCAGACGTGCCAAATAAATTGCCCTCGTTCAGAACTGTTTTAGATGTAGCCTGTAGTAGATGCCATATTAAACTGGATAACCTACAGCAATCATTGAGTGTATGCAAGTCACATTTTCCGCTGTAAACTCTTAATATGCTTGAGGTAACACCTTCTCTGGAAATCTTCCAAATTAATGCTTTCTATGTTTATTTAGGAATTATTTTTGTCCTGGCAGTTTTCACTCTAGGGCTCCTGTATTAATCCTGTGATCATCAACTCTGAATCTGGCCACTAGGTGTTGCTGTTTCCAATGACTGGGATTGCCCTGTCCTTTCATAAACGGCTGTGAACACTGCCTCCCTTAGTACCCCCAATACCAGTTGACCTGGGGCGTGGAAGACCTAGACCGGGAACCAAATCCAAATCCTTCTGCATGACATTGCCACTGGGCATCCAGACTGACCCACACACACACTGAGGTTTTATTTCACTATAGAACTACAATTAGAGTTACCACATTTGCTGGTTCAAAAAAAGAGGACAGAAAAAATAAAAATGGCTGCTCCCTTTGCTAAAGAAACATTTAATTGTAGTTAATGAACACACATCAAACAGTGACTTACTTACATTACAGCAGTAGACGTTCTACATTTCAAGAACTTCTGGTTTTGAGTTCGACTGAGTCTGAGCCTAAGCGTACTTATCATAAGAGCGCATATCCCTTTGGCTGGTTTCTGAGATACATGTGAAAGTCTTTGCATGACATATGCTTAAAATCATGTTGCACAAAATTCCTTTGACAGATTCAACCAGCAGGGGAGCAGAGAGGGGATCAGCAATGCCTTTTTCTCTCTTTAGCACCCCCTTGTGTCCAGACTGACTAATAAGCCAGAGATGGTTTCTCTCATTATGTGGGTAGGAGTGTTGGTCATAGGCACATATAAATGCGCAGTAGAGACTTCCCTCTCTGTCCCGCCCTCGCGTCAATATGTGATGACGTGGGCGGGACACAGAGGGAAACTGCGCGAAGGGGAGGGAGGGAACCGCCGATGTCGCTACTGCTTCCCCCCCCCCCCCCCCCCCGAGGTCGCCGCTACCGCTCCCCCCACCCGGAGTCGCCACCGCCCCCCCTCCACCCGGCCTGAGCACTCTCTTCTTCGGTATTGAACTTACATCGCCGACACGCAGCAGGCAGATCAGCTGAGCTCCCGTCGGCCTTCCTTCCCTGCCTGTGTCCCGCCCTCGCCGACATTACGTCACATGAGGGCGGGACACAGGCAGAGAAGGAAGGCCGACGGCAGCTTAGCTGATCTGCCCTGCTGCGTTTTCGGTGATGTACGTTCAATAGCGAAGAGAGGGCCCGGGCCGGGTGGAGGGGTGGCGGAGGCGACTCCGAGGGGACCGGTAGCGGCGGGTGGGGGCCTTGGAAAAACCCCATACTAGCCCATTTTAACGGGCTCAACGGCTAGTAGGCACATAAAAGAAAATGAGGACATTTCCCTAAAAATTAAAAATCCTGTAGGACATATCTGAACATGTCCTCTTAAAAGATGACATATGGTAACCCTACCTTAGTGACCTTGAAGATGTGTAGGGGGAGATTCTGTTCATCAAGTACTCTGGGCCATTTCCTTTAACGGCCTTGAAGGTCAAACAGAGAGTTTTAAATTTGACCCCGTATTGTACTGGTAGCCAGTGAAGTTTTTACAAAAATGGTTGAGATGTGGTCACGTCATAGGTCAAAAACTCCCATTTAAATAAACAGTGTCCTTCAACCAGGTGAAAACATATCTAAATCACTTCTTTTCAGACTCTTCAATCATAAGTTGTGTGTAGTGTCAAAAAACAGTTGTTGAAAAGAAGTGATTTAGATATATTTTCACTTGGTTATGTTATGTTATGTTATGTTCCCTTCAAACACCTTAAATAGGTTTGGAGAGGATTACAATACTAAGAAAAAAATCTGTCAATCAGACTGGGAGCTTACAATGTTATGAAAAGAATTACAACACAATAACTGCACAAAGTCTAATTAGAAAGTACATAACCTTCTAAAAAAAATGTGCCTTCAACATTTTATGAAAAGTCAAATAATTTGATTGATTTTTTTTCACCAAAGAAGGTAAGGAATTCCAAATTTAAGATAACTGATAAGAGAATAAGACTGTAAAATATTTCTTAAAATGAAATCCTTTAAAAGAAGGGGCAGTTGTGAGTATCCTGCTTTGAAGAACGTGTATTAATAAGGGAAAACATATAACTTGATGCCATACCTCTACCAATATCTTATAAAATAGGCAGTGGAGGAGTGGCCTAGTGGTTAGGGTGAAGGACTTTGGTCCTGAGGAACTGAGTTTGATTCCCACTTCAGGCACAGGCAGCTCCTTGTGACTCTGGGTAAATCACTTAACCCTCCATTGCCCCATGTAAGCCGCATTGAGCCTGCCATGAGTGGGAAAGCGCAGGGTACAAACGTAACAAAAATAAAATAGATACTATTGGAGGTTCTACATGGAATGTTGCTACTATTGGAGATTCTACATGGAATGTTGCTATTTCACTAGCAACATTCCATGTAGAAGGCTGTGCAGGGCTTCTGTGAGTCTGACGTCGGTGCGTCAGACAAGCAGAAGCCTGCGCGGCCACATTGGTGATCTGCAAGGGCTGACTTCTACATGGAATGTTGCTAGTGGAATAGCAACATTCCATGTAGAATCTCAAATAGTAGCAACAGTGGAGGAGTGGCCTAGTGGTTAGGGTGGTGGACTTTGGTCCTGAGGAGCTGAGTTCAATTCCCACTTCAGGCACAGGCAGCTCCTTGTGACTCTGGGCAAGTCCCTTAACCCTCCATTGCCACATTGAGCCTGCCATGAGTGGGAAAGTGCGGGGTACAAATGTAACAAAAAAAAAAGCTTATAGAAAACTCTGGCTTCTATCAGCAACCAATGGAGCCGTTCAAACTTGTATCAATAGATATCCTCTCCAAATGAGTATATATCTGTAAGTTTTGTACTTATTAAATTTTTATTCTTTTAAAAACATTTTTCAAGAAATTAATAAAAACTAAATTAAAAAAAAGTATAAAAATGTAATTAATAAGTACAAAACTTACAGATATATACTCATTTGGAGAGTATATCTATTGATACAAGAATGATATAATTATCCTCGGGAACCCCTGTTTGTAAATTTGCTCAAACCATATATACAGGACACTAAGTACATAAGCATCGCCATGCTGGGACAGACCAAGGGTCCATCGAGCCCAGCACCCTGTCACCGACAGCGGCCAAAAGAACAAGCAATTTGTCCCACCCATCCTAGAAATACTGTATTATTCCCTCGTCCATTCAATAACATTATATGGCTTTTTCTTCCAGGAAGCTGTCCAACCCTTTTTTGAAGTCCGCTAAGTTAACCGCCTTAACCACCTTTTCCGGCAGCGAATTCCAGAGTTTAACTACGCGTTGAGTGAAGAAAAAGTTCCTCCGATTCGCTTTCAATTTACCACACTGCAGCTTCATCGCATGCCCCCTTGTCCTAGTATTTTTGGAAAGCGTAAACAGACGTTCCACATCGACCCGTTCCATTCCACACTGTTTATTTAAATGGGAATTTTTGACCTATGATTATAAACTGGGCTTATGTGTGTGCAAATCCACTTGCCCACTGGCATTACAGTCATTGTGCTGGCCCTACAAGGTCTTTTCTCCCACAGCATGAGTGTTCATTATTATACATTTAAAAATTAAAAAAAATACAAGGTGTGAAAGCTCACTGTTGTGAGTTTTTGTAAGCAAATAATATAACCTAAACAAAGGTGGGCCAGGGCCTACCCACCATAGCCGCCGAGAGGGGGGGCAGGGGGGACAAAATTCCCTGGGCCTCCAAGGGAGGCCCGGCGCCACAGTCCCACCCACCCTCCGTCGTCGACCGTCTGCCACCGGGCCGGGCCCTCTGCATTAAAATCACAGCGTCTCTCACCTCCGTGTGAAAGCGCTGCAGGCAGCAGCAGATCGCCTCCCTTCGGACTTCCTTCCCTCTCTGTGTCCCGCCCTCGTCTGACGTAACTTCCTTGAGGGCGGGACACAAGGAGGGAAGGAGGGCTGAAGGGAGGCGATCTGCTGCCTGCAGTGCTTTCACACGGAGGTGAGAGGCGCTGTGATTTCAATGCAGGGGGCCAGGCCCAGGGGCAGGTGGAGGGGGTGAGTGGCGGTGACCTCGTGGGGGGTAGAGGGGGGAGCGGCGGCAACCCTGGGGGGCAGGGCCTTGCCCTGGGCCCGGCCCAGTCTCTCGACGGCCCTGCTACCCACTTAGGGCTTAGGCCCACCCAAGGATAGCACATATTTAGCAGTAGCTGGTGGGGATCCCAAGCTCCACTAGCTGAAGACCCCCCTGATGGTAACAAAAACACTCCACTCCACAATACCAGCACCTGCTGCAGACTGCCGAAGTGGAAAGAAGCTGAAATATTATTTCGGTGGTGGATTGGGGGGGGGGGGGGAAGAACATTTGATGTCCACCTAATTCTTGCCTAGGCCCACCCAAAATCTGTGGTCTGGCTACGTCCCTGATACCTACTGGACTATCTTAGGGGTAATCTATGCATGCATGATATTAATCTTTCCAAACCAGCAGTCTCTTAGGCCCTACTTGGAGTATTGTGTACAGTTTTGGAGGCCGTATCCTGCTAAGGATGTAAAAAGACTTGAAGTGGTCCAGAGACAAGCGACGAAAATGGTATTGGGTTTGCGCCACAAGATGTATGAAGATAAACTGAAGCTGTAAACCCTGGGGGCCCTTTTACTAACAAGAACTGTAATACATCACCTCTTACTGATATTCAAAATGTCTTCTCCCTATGCTCATCGCCTAATTCACTTAGATCATCTATATTCTCCGTAATATACAAATTGCATTTATACTCTGAATTGACGTGCTATTAATCTATCTATCTAATCGACCGGGTCATCAATATTCTTTAGGTAATTCTAACCGCCTCTTTTACTCTGTAATGACGATCCATTATGTTAGTCACATAATCCATTATGTTAAACCGTGTCTCTATGTAATATCAACTGTACCTTTTTACTCTGGAGTGGCAAATGCCACAAAGGAACATTGTAAGCCACATTGCGCCTGCAAATAGGTGGGAAAATGTGGGATACAAATGCAGCAAATAAATAAATAAATAAGCGATAGTAAGCATTAAGGCACGCTAAAAGCACAACTGTGGGATTCACTCAGGCGTCCCATGGTAGTTCTGGGATCGGTTCGTGCAATCCCGCGCTACAAAATATAACATTTTTTTGTGTTTGGGGGTGGAGATTAGACAAGCTCTGCGCTGATCTGCAAATCGCCACGCGCTGCCAATTAGCGTGAGTTTTGAGCGGGAGCCTTTATCACCTCCTAAATAGATGGCGGTTAAGGGCTGTCGCACTAATGGCCGCGCATTAATTGGGAAATCAGTGCACGGCCATTAATGGAAAAACAAAACAAAAATTGCAGCCATTTTACCACCATGCTAAAAGTGGCCTCAGTGCGTGGAAAATTCACACGTTAAAAATAGCGCAGGCCACTTTTTAATGAGGCTTAGTAAAAAGGGTCCCTAAATTTTGTACTTGAGGCAGTGGGGGGTTAAGTGACTCATCCGAGATCTCGGCAATGGGATTTAAACCCTGCTTTCCCAGGTTCTCAGCCTGCTGCTGTAACCATTAGGTACAGCTAATACAGATAAGACATGACTGGGTATTAGCTGTACCTAATATTGGGTAACTCAACAGTAAACTAAAAGCTAGCAGAGCCGAAGCTTGTGGCCATCTGGAAACCTACCAAAAACACTGATAGATAAATCATTTTATGGTTGCCAGTAACCTCAGGATTTCTGTAACAGTGCTGCCGAACATCACTGTTCCAGGGCCGCCGAGAGGGGGGACTGGGAGGCAAGATTCCGAGGAGGGCTCGGTGCCACAGTCTGTCTCTCTGACAGGGTCCTGGCCCACAGGAGCAGGAGAGTGACAGACTGAGGGAACAGCAGATGCAGGAAGGTAAGGGGTGGGGACAGTGGCTGCCCGAGTGAGGGGGAGCGGGGGCGGCGGCCCTGCCCCGAGCCTTGCTCTGTCTCTTGGCAGTCCTGTGAAAGATGTGGACTAGGGAGGTAAGGCTGACTGAAAGTCAAGTTTTAAAGTACCTGCATATTTTGTTTAATGTGTTGTATTACTTTGGCGAATACCAGACACAGCGAAGGTGATAAATGACACTAGGTCCAACAGTAAGGTGTAAAATTAGACTTTATCAGGCAGAATTAAGATTAGTGTGGTGTGCATTGTATTGATTTTTTTGGTACTTAATTCCCTGGAGTGTATACAGGGCTAGATTCGATGTATGGTGCCTAAAAAAAATCAGCGCTGAAAACTACCCATGTAAGCAGTATTCTATAAGCCGTGCCTAAAGTTCGGCGCGGTTTATAGAATAAACACTTAAGCAGGAGTTACGGATCAAGAAAGGGATCTGGGTGTCGTCGTCGATGATACGCTGAAACCTTCTGCTCAGTGTGCTGCTGCGGCTAGGAAAGCGAATAGAATGTTGGGTGTTATTAGGAAGGGTATGGAGTCCAGGTGTGCGGATGTTATAATGCCGTTGTACCGCTCCATGGTGCGACCGCACCTGGAGTATTGTGTTCAGTACTGGTCTCCGTATCTCAAAAAAGATATAGTAGAATTGGAAAAGGTACAGCGAAGGGCGACGAAAATGATAGTGGGGATGGGACGACTTTCCTACGAAGAGAGGCTGAGAAGGCTAGGGCTTTTCAGCTTGGAGAAGAGACGGCTGAGGGGAGATATGATAGAAGTGTATAAAATAATGAGTGGAATGGATCGGGTGGATGTGAAGCGACTGTTCACGCTATCCAAAAATACTAGGACTAGAGGGCATGAGTTGAAGCTACAGTGTGGTAAATTTAAAACGAATCGGAGAAAATTTTTCTTCACCCAACGTGTAATTAGACTCTGGAATTCGTTGCCGGAGAACGTGGTACGGGCGGTTAGCTTGACGGAGTTTAAAAAGGGGTTAGATAGATTCCTAAAGGACAAGTCCATAGACCGCTATTAAATGGACTTGGAAAAATTCCGCATTTTTAGGTATAACTTGTCTGGAATGTTTTTACGTTTGGGGAGCGTGCCAGGTGCCCTTGACCTGGATTGGCCACTGTCGGTGACAGGATGCTGGGCTAGATGGACCTTTGGTCTTTCCCAGTATGGCACTACTTATGTACTTATGTACTTAGAGAGGCCGCATGTAAATTTAGGTGCTGCCATTTACACCAATGAAAATGTGGTGCAAATGCTCATACCTAAATTTACACACAGAGCTCCCATATTCTGTAATTGCATGCGTAACTCAAAGCCACACCTTTGTTCTGCCCCAAAATGCCCATGACCCTCCCATTTCCATACCCCCGTTTTTGGACTGCCTGTAAATTTTAGGCACAAATCCCATGCCTAAATTTACGTGGGTATGTCCCAATTAAATCCATTTAGTGCCTTATGTTTGTTAAAAGAAGAGAACTTTCTTTTGATTTCCTGATCTGTAAATCTTATTACTTAATGACTGTATTACACTTTGCAGTATTATAATATCTGTATAAGTATTAAAACCTAATAAAAATTATAAATCATAAATCCATTTAGTGCCAATAATTGCTTGTTAAAAAGCCAATTATTGGCACTGTCTCATTATTCTATTAAATTGTGCGCACAAATCAGGAACATGCGCAATTTTTGGTGACCTTTATAGAATCAGGGGGGGTGGCATGCATAACACCAGTAGTAACAGACAGGGCTGTGGAGTCGGTACACGAAACCTTCGACTCCAACTCCTACTGATGTTAGGCTTACGTTTATTGTTTATATGGTTGGCATGGTGGAGACCTGACAACCAGTGTTTAAGCATAGGTAGGGTTACCATACATCCGAGAGACACCACTGGGCCTGAGGCAAAAAATGCGGCCACCCCCTAGCTGCTGCTGCCCCCGCCCGCCAGCTGTCTGCTGCTGCCACCACACCCCCATCTGGTTCAATATTTCTCTTCTTTCCTTCCTCCCCTCGGCATTATTCTGGCTGCGGGTAGCAACAACAAAGAAGCAACTTACCTCTGGCTGGCCTTCGACGTGTTTCCTCTGCTGCGTGTCCCGCCTGTGGGGACACAGGAAGTTGTGTCAGATGAGGCGGGACAAAGCAGAGGGAACATGTCCGAGACCAGATGGAGGTAGCGTGCTTTCTTTTTTAATGTTGCCAGTACTTGCAGAAACACTGCCGAAGGGAGGGCACTTATGTCCAGGCCCCTCTTGGAGGTCAGGCCCAGAGGAATTTTGCTCCCCCCCCCCCCCCACACTCCTCTCTGTGGCCCTGCCAGGCCATTTCCGGTGACCGGCATTGAATACCCGGGTTTTTTTCAGGCAGTTTAAACTTAACCGGCCAAGTTAATAATCAGTGCTGGCCAATTAAGTTTATAGTGGCCAAAGATAGGATTGCTATTTAGGTGGTCCGATTTGGCTGTTAAACTTAGCCAGCAATGTGCTGAATATTTGTGGCTAGCCAGTTATATTGCATGCCTAGAGATCTGCGCCAAAATTGATTCATAACAATATGCATAACTTAATTGTCTTAACAAGCTAATCAGCGTTGATAAAGGGAAAGGGAAACGGGACTTGATATACCGCCTTTCTGAGGTTTTTGCAACTACATTCAAAGCGGTTTACGTATATTCAGGTACTTGTTTTTGTACCAGGGGCAATGGAGGGTTAAGTGACTTGCCCAGAGTCCCAAGGAGCTGCAGTGGGAATCGAACTCAGTTCCCCAGGATCAAAGTCCACTGCTCTAACAGCTCTTATCTAGGAATAATGATAACTAATTGGCAATATTTAGAATTTACATGCACAACTCACTAAGCGCATTCTGTAATGCAGTGCGCCTAACTTCTAACGTGTGCCGGCAAAAAGAGGTGTGGTTATGGGTGGGGGAAAGGGCGTTTCGTGGGCATTCTGAAATTTATGCACGTAGTTATAGAATATGGCCTGATGCACCCAATGCACTGGGATTTATGCCACATTATTAACTAAGTATATTCCATATTCCGCTCCTAAATCTAGGTGCGACTTATAGAATATGCTTAGTCGGCACTGATTTCCGTTCTGATTTTTTAGGCGCTATATATAGAATCTCCCCTTATGTGCTAAGTGGTAATATTCAGTGAACAGGACCGCCGAGAGACTAGGCCGGGTCCGGGGCAAGGCCGCCCCCCCCCCCCCCCCCGCTGCCGCCCCCCACCACTGCAGTCCGCGGCCTCACCTGCCTGCCTCCATGGCTCCGGGCCCCCTTCATTCAAAGCAGCAGTCGCAGATCGCGTCTCTTCTGGCCTTCCCTCCCTGTGTCCTGCCCTCGTCTGATGTAATGTCCTGTTTCCGAGAGGGCGGGACACAGGGAGGGAAGGCCAGAAGAGAGGCGATCTGCGACTGCCACTTTGAATGAAGGGGGCCCGGAGCCATGGAGGCAGGCAGGTGAGACCGTGGACTGCAGCGCCGGCGGCCTGGCCCCGGCGCCGGGCCCCCCTTGGAGGCCCGGGCCCGGGGAATTTCCCCCCCCCCCCCCCCGCCCCCACCCTCTCGGCGGCCCTGTCAGTGAAGATAACCGGCTATCTCGACTGAATATTAGCATTCAGACGGTTAAGTGCCATTTAACTGGCCAGGTGCCATTTCTGGCCGGTTAAATAACGCTGACTTTTGGCCTTATTATTTACTGGCTAAATTAAGGCATGTTGCAAATGTTGATATAACGCTATTAAAAATTTGTCCTTGAAGATATCTTCTTTGTTTAGCCTGTTGGACAGAATGTTTCAACACTGATTTCTTGCAATATACACAGAGAGTCAAGTGGCAACTACTTTAAACCAAACAGAGTATCATGTTTTCTTAGAAAAGAAAGTCTTGTACTGTGAGTCATGAAGACTGAATAGTTGAGGATGTGCAAAAATGCAGAGTGTCTTTTCGAAACCTAATCTGGGGAATCCACCGGCAGTCCTGCTTTCAGGATATCCATAATAACATACATGTAGGACTGCCGGTGGATTCCCCAGATTAGGTTTCGAAAAGACACTCTGCATTTTTGCACATCCTCAACATAGTAGATGACGGCAGAAAAAGACCTGCATGATCCATCTAGTCTACCCAACAAGATAAACTCATATGTGCTACTTCTTGTGTATACCTTACCTTGATTTGTATCTGCCATTTTCAGGACACAGACCGTAGACGTCTTGCCCACCACCCAAACACCAGCCCCGCCTCCCAATCTCGACTAAGCTTCTGAGGATCCCTTCCTTCTGAACAGGATTCCTTTATGTTTATCCCACGCATGCTTGAATTCCGCTACCGTTTTCATCTCCACCACCTCCCGCGGGAGGGCATTCCAAGTATCTACCGCTCTCTCCGTGAAAAAATACTTCCTGACATTTTTCTTGAGCCTGCCCCCCCCTTCACTCTCATATCATATATAATGGATATGGAGAGGTAAATTTGGATGCAAGGGAGGCAGTGAAATTCTCAGGACAGTCTGGAATCGTTGTGGGGCTTGGGTGAGAAACCTATTGTTGCTTTCATATTAAGTTAAAGCCTCTTATGTCTCCGGAGTACTTTGTTTGGGTTATCTATCCAGCAGCCGCAGATCTGCTGACAAGTATTAGCAACTCTATTACAGGATAAACAAGAATAAGACGATGATTTACTCACCAGCTTCAATGCATTCCGGAGTCAAGCAGTACTTGTCTGAGTCAAAGGTGATAAGCCCTTGGATAACTGAAAATCAGAAACAATAAACAACAAATGGAAAATATATCATTTGGAGGCAAAACCAAACCTGATACAGACCTGGGGAACTGAGGAACTGAGTTCGATTCCCACTTCAGGCACAGGCAGCTCCTTGTGACTCTGGACAAGTCACTTAACCCTCCATTGCCCCATGTAAGCCGCATTGAGCCTGCCATGAGTGGGAAAGCGCGGGGTACAAATGTAACAAAAATAAAATAGATACTATTGGAGATTCTACATGGAATGTTGCTACTATTGGAGATTCTACATGGAATGTTGCTATTCCACTAGCAACATTCCATGTAGAAGGCTGCGCATGCTTCTGTTTCTGTGAGTCTGACGTCCTGCACATACGTGCAGGACGTCAGACTCGCAGAAGCCTGCGCGGCCACATTGGTGATCTGCAAGGGCTGAATTCTACATGGAATGTTGCTAGTGGAATAGCAACATTCCATGTAGAATCTCAAATAGTAGCAACAGTGGAGGAGTGGCCTAGTGGTTAGGGTGGTGGACTTTGGTCTTGAGGAACTGAGTTTGATTCCTACTTCAGGCATAGGCAGCTCCTTGTGACTCTGGGCAAGTCACTTAACCCTCCATTGCCCCATGTAAGCCGCATTGAGCCTGCCATGAGTGGGAAAGCGCAGGGTACAAATGTAACAAAAAACATTTTTTTGAACCAGAAGCAAATCCAACTTGTCATACCTTAGCAGTGGTGCAGCGGGGTTGCATTAGTGAGTTTCCACACATTAACTGGATTCAGAACTGAAGTGAAAATTTAGGGTGCCGCATTTACTGCTCTATCCCTATGTCTGGATAAATGATTCGGTGTCTGCCTCATTCCTTCACAATTCTGACAAGGTGTTTTGGTAGCCTGCTGAGTTTAGCTGTTGCATTCCGCACTGCTTACTTTGCACTGCTATTTCTCGAACTCTGTAAATCGCTGAGATATTTGGCTTGGCCATGAATCAGCGATTAATCAAAACCCAAATAAACAAATCAAATATAAACATGATTACTACTACTACTACTTAACATTTCTAAAGCGCTACTAGGGTTACGCAGCACTGTACAATTTAACATAGAAGGACAGTCCCTGCTCAAAGAGCTTACAATCTAAAGGACACGTGAACAGTCAGACTGGTAGGGGCAGTCAAATTGGGGCCGTCTGGATTTCCTGAAAGGTAAGAGTTAGGTGCCAAACACAGCATTGAAGAGGTGGGCGTTAAGCAAAGACTTGAAGATGGGTAGGGAGGGGGCTTGGCGTAAGGGCTCGGGAAGGTTGTTCCAAGCATAGGGTGAGGCGAGGCAGAATGAGCGGAGCCTGGAGTTGGCGGTGGTGGAGAAGGGTAATGAGAGGATGGATTTGTCCTGTGAACGGAGGTTTCGGGCGGGAACGTAAGGGGAGATGAGGGTAGAAAGGTAGTGAGGGGCGGCAGACTGAGTGCATTTGTAGGTAAGAAGGAGAAGCTTGAACTAAATGCGGTATCTGATTGGAAGCCAGTGAAGTGACCTGAGGAGAGGGGTGATATGATGACAGATAAAGACCAGTTGACCCATCCTGTTCACACTCAAAAGATACATCCCAGTTGCTCACTGTAGAAGCTTGACCACCTGTACGATATAAGACCAACCCAACGCAGAGAGATTTGACTTTTTTGTTTGTTTTTGTTTTGTTTTTCACGTCATGTAACTGCACATCTCATCTTTCAACAGCCCCTTAAAGAAAGTCAGGAAAGTTCATGAAAGACCAGAAAAACAGTAATTTGAATTTAAAGGGTTCTCCTCAAAATTGGATCCCAGCTTCCCATTTAAGCATGGAGTCACCCTGGTGAATCATTTCTAACACTTGGACAGCATTACAGTTTCTAGAAGGTATTAGACAGAACGGTAACATTAATTTTACTGTTTCAAATGCAGAGAGTTGAAGGAAAACACCACCACCACCACTTAGACTTCAAGATTGAAAATAGTAACATAGTAAATGATGGCAGAAAAAGACCTGAACGGTCCACCCAGTCTGCCCAACAAGATAAACTCATTTTACATGGTATGTGATATTTATATGTATACCCGAGTTTGATTTCACCCTGCCTTTCTCAGGACACAGACCGTAGAAGTCTGCCCAGCACTGTTCCTGTACTAAAGTTCTGAAGCTAATGTCGAAGCCCCTTAAAATTTACACTCCAGCCCATCCATACCTATTCAGCCACGATCAGGGTGCAGACCATAGAAGTCTGCCCAGCATTGGTTTTACTCTCCAATTACCGGCATCGCCACCCAATCTCCGCTAAGATTCTGTAGATCCATTGCTTCTAAACAGGATTTCTTTGTGTTTATCCCACGCATGTTTGAATTCCATTGTTTTCATCTCCACCATCTCCCGCGGAAGGGCATTCCACGTATCTACCACCCTTTCCGTGAAAAAATACTTCTTGACATTACTCCTTAGTCTGCCCCCCTTCATGTCCTAAAATACTGCCCAATTTATACTGGTAGATGCATGTATTACAACCGAGGGGATTAGAATCCTCCATATTGCGAACGGTCATCCAAGTTTCATCAAGACCAACTCTTGTCCAAGTACCATACGACTCTCTATGTGGCCATGCAGAAAACACTGAAGGCTATCCCTGTATCTGTAGCTGACAGAAAAATAATTATGCTCCTCAGAAAAGATCATTCACAATAACAACAGACTTATTACAGTGAGTTATATGGTAGTGTTATGATAACAAAGTTGTTATTATGACCCAGCTTCCTCAAGGGAGACATGAAGCTAGAATCATTCTTTGATCTTATTTCATGGGCTGGTAAACTGTAGAAGCTCCTGGGGCAGCACATTTTCCTGGAATCATAGTAACATAGTAACATAGTAGATGACGGCAGAAAAAGACCTGCACGGTCTATCCAGTCTGCCCAAGAAATGTGCCACTTTTTTGTGTATACCTTACCTTGATTTGTACCTGTCTTTTTCAGGTCACAGACCGTACAAGTCTGCCCAGCACTATCCCCGCCTCCCACCATTGGCTCTGGCACAGACCGTATAAGTCTGCCCAGCACTATCCCTGCCTCCCAACCACCAGCCCCGCCTCCCACCACCGGCTCCAGCACAGACCTTGTAAGTCTGCCCAGCACTATCCCCGCCTACCAACCACCAGCCCCGCCTCCCACCACCGGCTCCAGCACAGACCGTATAAGTCTGCCCAGCACTATCCCCGCCTCCCAACAATCAGCCCCGCCTCCCACCACTGGCTCTGGCACAGACCGTATAAGTCTGCCCAGCATTATCCCCGCCTCCCACCACCGGCTCCAGCACAGACCGTATAAGTCTGCCCAGCACTATCCCCGCCTACCAACCACCAGCCCCGCCTCCCACCACCGGCTCTGGCACAGACTGTATAAGTCTGCCTAGCACTATCCCCGCCTCCCACCACCGGCTCTGCCACCCAATCTCGGCTAAGCTCCTGAGGATCCATTCCTTCTGAACAGGATTCCTTTATGTTTATCCCACGCATGTTTGAATTCCGTTACCGTTTTCATCTCCACCACCTCCCGCAGGATCACTTTGATTCATCTGTCATCTCCCTATCAACACAATCTCTCGGTTCCTGTTCACCTTTTCTTTTCAAGGCATAGGGAGACCCACACAAGGAGTTACCAAGGGGGTGAAAGGGAGCAAGAGAAACCGAGAAGTCACCGTCCTCTTGGATTGCGGAAAGTGTTAACAGAGATATCTGGATGGCAAAGGGTTAACTTTTCCATATGAAACTTGGCAACAATTTGTATATACTCTACTTGGGTCTCCAAGACACTACTTTTCTCATTAATCAATCTGTGCACCAAAATCCTATAAACAGCTTAACAAAGAAGGAATATGTCTGTGTAAGTGTGTAACTATATCTATCTATATCTATGTTTATACACACACACACAGTGGCATTCCTTGGTCGTCGTCCCAGTAGCGTAGCAAGGGTGGCTGCCACCCGGGGTGGGGAGGTTCGTCGTTGCACCCCCCCCCCCCCCGGGTGCAGCACGATGACACCCCCACCCCACCCCCGACCAGCTCCCGCACCCTACCTTTAAAAAGAATATCGGGAGGCGAGGCGCAGCGCCTCGCGCCTGCCCTGCACGTAAAAGAAATGTGGACCGTCTGGCCTTCTCTAGCTCTGTCTGTCCCGCCCTTGCGGAAATAGGAAGTCGCGTCAGCGGAAGTCAGGACAGATAGAGCGAGGGAAGACCCGACGGTCCACATTTCTTTTACGTGCAGGGCAGGCGCGAGGCGCTGCACCTCGCCTCCCGATATTCTTTTTAAAGATAGGGTGCGGGAGCTGGTCGGGGGGGGGGGGGTCGATTCACCAAGGGAGGGAGCTGGCAGGGAGCACCCCCCCTGAGCTGACACCCGGGGCGGACCAACCCTCCCCCCCCCTTGCTACGCCATTGTGTCGTTCCCCCCCCCCCCCCCCCCCCGGGTGCAGCATGACACCTCCTTCAGCGCAGCATCACCCCCTCCAGCACATTGTCCCCCCTCCGGTGCATCACCTCCAACCCCCCCCCCCCCCCCCCCGGTGCATTCTTCCTACCTGTTGGGAGCAGACGCGTGACTGTCGGCTCTGCTGGTTCCCTGCTCCCTCTACTGTTACTTCCTGTTCCGGTGCAGTATCCCACTCTAACCTGTGGTGGAAAGTGTGAGTACCCCCAACACCACAAAATACCTACTGAATCATCATATAGGGACACCAGCATGTATTAGGGCTATTGTAGAGGTGTATAGTTGCTATTCCTGGAGGGCTCACCATATAGTTCCTTTATATAGTTCCTTCCTTTCTGAATACACTACCAGAACCCTTATCCACACCCTTGTCACCTCTCGCTTGGACTATTGCAATTTACTTCTCACTGGTCTTCCGCTCAGCCATCTCTCTCCTCTCCAGTCTGTCCAAAATTCTGCGGCATGACTTATTTTCCGCCAAAATCGTTATACCCACACTAGCCCAACTCCTCAAGTCACTTCACTGGCTCCCTGTCCGGTTCCGCATACAGTTCAAACTTCTCTTACTGACTTTTAAATGCATCCATTCTGCAGCCCCCCATTACCTCTCCACTCTCATCTCTCCCTACATTCCTCCCCATGAACTCCGCTCACTGGACAAATCCCTCTTGTCGTCCCCCTTCTCCTCCACTGCTAACTCCAGACTTCGTTCCTTTTCCCTCGCAGCAGCTTATGCCTGGAATAGACTTCCTGAGCCTGTACGTCTAGCTCCATCTCTACCCTCGCCCTTAATTGTCTTGTCTGTCTGTATTTTTTAGATTGTAAGCTCTATTGAGCAGGGACTGTCTCTTTGTATCAGGTGTTCAGCGCTGCATGCGTCTGGTAGCGCTATACAAATGCTAATAATAATAATAATAATAGTATGGGTTACGATGTGATATGTACCTGGGACCTTTTATATGAAGTCCACTGCCGTGCCCCTAGGCTGCCCCACTGCTCTGCTGGGATGTCTTTGTGGCCAGTCTAGTAAGACTACTGATCCCAGACATCCCAATGGCTTGTTTTGGGATGTTTTTCTCTTGAATGTTTTTTTTTGTTTGAAAATGGCCTTTAAAGAAAGGTGCACTGAGCACAAATACATCTAAAATAGGGCAGTTTTCAAACCAAAGAGATAGACGTTTTTCTGGTTCAAAAATGACCATGTTAGGCTCTGAAATTTTGGACATTTTTTTGCAAAAACATCCAAAATCAGATTTGCATGTCATATGAAAATGCCCCTCTATGTCTGCTAACCACAAAAATATTTAAACAGTTTATTTATTTCCTTCTCCGTTTTTCTATTCCATTTTGCCAAAGCAAACGCAGAACTGATTACCAAAATAAATGCAAACCCAACAGGAAAGAGGGAAGAGTGTTTGCAAAAGTGCATTTCCATAGCAGGTTACATTCACCTGATATTTACTTAAGAACATAAGGATAGCCATACTGGCTCAGACCAATGGTCCATCTAGCCCAGTATCCTGTTTCCTACAGTGGCCAATCCAGGTCACAAGTACCTGGCAGAAACCCAAACAATAGTAACATTCCATGTAGAACCCCAAAGAGTAGCAAGATTCTAGAATCCCAAAGAGTAGCAACATTCCATATAGAACCCCAAAGAGTTGCAACATTCCATGTAGAATCTCAAATAGTAGCCACATTCCATGCTACCAATCCCAGGGAAAGCAGTGGATTCCCCCATGTCGTCTAGCAAAAGTAAATAAAAGCACTTTTACTAGTGGAAAAACAGTAGCTACACTTACTAACATATCAGTTTACAACACTATTATTTTTGCTGGGCACGGTAAACTGATACAATTCTTCTGCAGGTCAAGGTTTTTCAACATTCCTTTGGAATATCCATTATCCATTCTTGTAACAGCCCAGAACTGGCATGAGGAACAACTTATACAATGTAACAAGCAGAAATCACAATCGCATGCTCTCCAAATAGAACATACTCTCCCAGGAAGCTATTGAAACCAATCCCAAAACAGGCCAATATGTTCATAACTGGGTTCACTGAACCTATGAAAACAATCAGTGGGGTTGGTTGAAACAACCCAAAGATCATCCTTCAAAGGTAAAAAAAAAAAAAAAGCCACATTGATAGTAAAATCCACATCACCCTGCTCAAGAATAGCCAAAGGGTCCACCTCAGATTTTCCCCAGTGAACTAGGAGAAAATCTACATCTCCTGTTTAAAGTCTAATCAGACTTTCATCATCTTGATTATAATCCCAATAACTCTGACCTTCCCCCTTTGCCATCCCCTCACCCAAATAGAAAGGAACATGAAAGAGAGATGTACATGTGGTATGTGGAGGAGTAGCCTAGTCCAGAGGTGATCCGAGAAATTATAGACCGGTGAGCCTGACGTCAGTGTCGGGCAAAATGGTAGAGACTATTATAAAGAACAAACTTACAGAGCATATTCAAAAGCATGGATTAATGAGACAAAGTCAACATGGATTTAGTGAAGGGAAATCTTGCCTCACCAATCTATTGCATTTCTTTGAAGAAGTGAGCAAACGTGGATAAAGGTGAGCTGGTCGATATTGTGTATCTGGATTTTCAAAAGGCGTTTGACAAAGTACCTCATGAAAGACTCCAGAGGAAACTGGAGAGTCATGGGATAGTAGGTAGTTTTCTATTGTGGATTATCAATAGAAATCAAACAAAATAAAACATGGAAAAGAAAATAAGATGATACCTTTTTTATTGGACATAACTTAATACATTTCTTGATTAGCTTTCGAAGGTTGCCCTTCTTCCTCAGATCGGAAATAAGCAAATGTGCTAGCTGACAGTGTATATAAGTGAAAACATTCAAGCATTACTATGACAGTAAAATAGATACCATTGGAGATTCTACATGGAATGTTGCTACTATTGGAGATTCTACATGGATGGAATGTTGCTATTCCACTAGCAACATTCCATGTAGAAGGCTGCGCAGGCTTCTGTTTCTGTGAGTCTGACGTCCTGCACGTACGTGCAGGACGTCAGACTCACAGAAGCAGAAGCCTGCGCGGCCACATTGGTGATCCGTAAGGGCCGACTTCTACATGGAATGTTGCTAGTGGAATAGCAACATTCCATGTAGAATCTATAGAAATCAAACAAAATAAAACATGGAAAAGAAAATAAGATGATACCTTTTTTATTGGACATAACTTAATACATTTCTTGATTAGCTTTCGAAGGTTGCCCTTCTTCCTCAGATCGGAAATAAGCAAATGTGCTAGCTGACAGTGTATATAAGTGAAAACATTCAAGCATTACTATGACAGTAAAATAGATACCATTGGAGATTCTACATGGAATGTTGCTACTATTGGAGATTCTACATGGATGGAATGTTGCTATTCCACTAGCAACATTCCATGTAGAAGGCTGCGCAGGCTTCTGTTTCTGTGAGTCTGACGTCCTGCACGTACGTGCAGGACGTCAGACTCACAGAAGCAGAAGCCTGCGCGGCCACATTGGTGATCCGTAAGGGCCGACTTCTACATGGAATGTTGCTAGTGGAATAGCAACATTCCATGTAGAATCTATAGAAATCAAACAAAATAAAACATGGAAAAGAAAATAAGATGATACCTTTTTTATTGGACATAACTTAATACATTTCTTGATTAGCTTTCGAAGGTTGCCCTTCTTCCTCAAATCGGAAAATCTCATTTCTTTTTTTTTTCTTTTCTCCCCCCTCTCTTCAGCATTGCACTACTGTTATTCTGATGTACTTTCTCCTGCATTGTACGCCACATAGAGCCCACCTTGGTGGGAATATGTGGGATATAAATGTTCACAATAAATAAATTAATTAATTAATTAAAAGATAGAAAACAGAGAGTGGGGTTAAATGGTCAGTATTCTCAATAGAGAAGGGTAGATAGTGAGGTTCCCCAGGGGTCTGTGCTGCAGTGGCGTACCAAGGGGAGGGCGGTGGGGGCGGTCCGCCCTGGGTGCACACCGCTGGGGGGGCACGCCTGTCCTTCGTTCGTTCCATGCTCCCTCTGCCCCGGAACAGGTTACTTTCTGTTCCGGGGCAGAGGGAGCATGGAACAAACGAAGGAGAGGCACGTGCGTGGCACCCCCCCAGCAGCGTGCACCCAGGGGGCTTTCTTTCGCGGGGGGTGTCCTTTCGCCGGGGGGGGGGGTCGCGCTGCATCCGGGGGGGGCGGGGCGCAGGGCCGGTCTTAGCAAGTGCGGGGCCCTATGCAGACCAATTTGGTGGGGCCCATCCTAGCCCCGCCCCACCCTAGCCCCACCCCCCACCTAGCTCTGGCTTTGTGTAAATGGAACTGCAGACCATGACATGGATTTTGAGATGTCACAAGAATTATGTGATATACCTACCAACTGACTTTTTGGGAGGGCTTTTTGCCCATGAATATGAAGGATACTAGATTTATCTAGAAGAGCTGTAGCCTGGATAGCTGTTCTGCATATATATTATGAACAACACATGAACGGGACTATGGCTACACAACTGTTTAACTAACGGAGTTTTTCCATCACATTACTATTATTGTTTTAACTCCTACTCCTAAAAACCTGCTAATTACTGTCCAATTGCATCTATTCCCTTATTGGTGAAAATAATGGCAGGGTATATTGTTAAATTGCTTGATCTGGAAAAATTATAGTACAGAAAATAGCTGCACAGGGTAAATCTTTATTAAGTCTAGGTCAAAATGCGATTGTTATACAATGCAGTCTATCCCATGCGTTCAATTTAGTCGACCACGGGATTTTATTATTTAGGCTAAATGAATTAGGTATCGCTGTCTGGTAGCATATTATCTTGGTTCCATGGTTTTATTATCCACCTTATAGAAAAGCTAATAGTCATCATACCTGGCTTGCCTTTGAATGGCAGTGCAGGAGGCAGTGGTACAAACTTGCTCCAGCTGAGCAGCTCCACTTCACTTTATTTTATTTTAAGTCAACTCGCACCAGGCACCAGCGAGGGCGATGGCTCACCTCCAACCAGGCTCCAGCTTTTCCCTTCCCGCTCAGTGACTCCCGCCTGCCCTCTCGGAAACAGGAAATACCTCATCAGAAGGAAGGCGGGACATTGAGCGGGAAGTGAAAAGCTGGGGTGAGCGGTCGCTGCAATTCTGACTGTCGGGGGGCCGGGGACCATCGCTGCAAGCCTGCAACTGTCTGTCGGGGTCCGGGCCGTCGCTCCTACTGTCTGTCGGGGCCGTCGCTGCAACTGTCAGGGTCCAGGGAGGCGGGAGCTGACGACGGGCTCAGCGGTGGATGGGCACCGGACCTGTGGCGGAAGCGAAGCGGCCGAGCGAGATCAAATCATGATGTGGACTGAGTGGGGGTCGGTCGGAGAGGCAGAGTTGAGGCACGCCGCGCGGGACCCCCTTAAGCGCGGGGCCCTATGCGGCCGCCTTGGCCGCCTCTGCCTAAGACCGGCCCTGGCGGGGCGCATCGGCGATCCACCCCGGGTGTCAGCCCCCCTAGGAACGCCACTGCTGTGCTGGGGCCACTACTATTTAGCATATTTATAAAAGATCTAGAGATGGGAGTAAATAATGAGGTGATTAAATTTGCTGACGACACAAAGTTATTCAAAGTTGTTATGAGACTGGACATCCAAATGGTAGATGATGTTTAATGCAAGCAAGTGCAAAGCAATGCATGTGACAAAAAGGAACCCAAACTATAGGTACGTAATGCAAGGATGCATACTAGGAGTCATCAACCAGGAAAGGGATCTAGGTGACATTGTTGATGATATGAAACCCTCTGCTAAGTGTGTGGCGGCAGCTAAGAAAGCAAATAGAATGTTAGGTATTGTTAGAAAAGGAATGGAAAAGAAAAATGAGGACGTTATAATGCCTTTGTATTGCTCCATGGTGCAACCACACCTTGAGTATTGTGTGCAATTCTGGTCACCACATCTCGAAAAAGATATAGTGGAATTAGAAAAGGTACAGAGAAGGGCGACGAAAATGATAAAGGGGATGGGACAAATTCCCTATGAGGAAAGGCTAAAGTGGCTAGCGCTCTTCTGCTTGGAGAAAAAACAGCTGAGGGAAGGTATGATAGAGGTCTATGAAATAATGAGAGGAGTGGAACGGGTAGACGTGAATCGCTTGTTTATGCTTTCAAAAATACTAGGACTAGGGGGCACGCAATGAAGTTACAAAGTAGTAAATTTAAAATGAATCAGAGAAAATATTTATGCATTCAACGTGTAATTAAACTCTGAAACTCTTTGCCAGAGAATGTAGTAAAAGCAGTTAGCTTAGCAGGGTTTTAAAAAGTTTTGGATAGCTTCCTAAAAGAAAAGTCCATAGACCATTATTAAAATGGACTTGGGGAAAACCCACTGCTTATTTCTAGGATAAGCAGCATAAAATGTATTGCACTGTTTTGGGATCTTGACATGCACTTGTAACCTGGATTGGCCACTGTTGGAAATAGGATGCTGGGCTTGATGGACCTTCGGTCTGTCCCAGTATGGCAATACTTCCATTCTAATGTTCTTAGTGGTTGGAGCATCCAGCTGTTAACCAGTGAATCTATGTTCAGATCCTACTGTTGTTCCTTTTGATCTTGCAAAAGTCACTTACGGGGTCTTTTAGTAAGCTACAGTCATAGGAGCCAACTTTTCAAAATTATTGGGGGTGCTAAGCTCAGTGGAAATAACCCTTCCTTGGACACATACAAGGAATTTTCTCAATATTGGGGGTGCTGAAGCACCCACAGCACCCACAGAATCGGCTCCTATGGCTACAGTAACATTTTTAGCTCACAGTAGAAATCAGCTGGTAATAAATGCCGAGATGCCCATAGGAATATAATGGGCATCTCGCTGTTTACCGCCAGCTGATTTCTACCACAAGCTAAAAACGCTATCTCAGCTTAGTAAAAGACCCCTTTAAGCTTCCATTGCCTCAGATACAAGCGTATGTAAACCCTCCAGGGACTGGAAAATACCTAGAATACCTGAATGTAACTCAGTTTGAGCTAAATACAAATAATTATAATAATAGATAATTACTTCAGCTTGCTGACTTTAAAAGATGAAAGAAATTCATTCGTTTCTAACCTGAGAAAAGAAAGGATTTCAAGAGGCTTTGCCATTTGGTCTATTTATTTATTTATTAGGATTTATTTACCGCCTTTTCGAAGGAATGCACTCAAGGCGGTGTACAGTAAGAATAGATCAAACATGAGCAATAGGCAATTACAGCAGTAAAAATATTCAAGTAACAATACAAAGTATGGCATGGTATACTACTTAATAAAAATAAAAGAAGTGGGAATAAAAACCAGGTTTATCCAAAAAAACGGAACCAAACTAAATGTTAAAAATCCAACAAACAATATTTATTAATTTTCTTTAAAACAGAACTCATGAATATATTCTTTAAAAAATGAGTTGACACAATGTTGTGTTTCGGCCTAGTGGCCTACATCAGGAGTCCAATAGAGATCAAGTGAACACTTATCTCTGTAGAGATTGTTGAAATTGCAAAACCTGCTCCTGCCACGCTGCCTCTGAGACCACCGCCCTCAGGCTGAAAATAGTGCGGCAAGTCGTGCACAGTCATTACACCCCCCAGGCTTGTCCAAATGCACCCGAATCCGAAATTGAAATTCCCTGACCGGATAGTCTCTACAACCCTGAGAAGCGCGACCCACCAGACCACGCCCAGCTAACGGTCTTGCAGGTTGCGCTTCTCAGGATTGTAGAGACTATCCGGTCAGGGAATTTCAATTTCGGATTCGGGTGCATTTGGACAAGCCTGGGGGTGTAATGACTGTGCACGACTTGCCGCACTATTTTCAGCCTGAGGGCGGTGGTCTCAGAGGCAGCGTGGCAGGAGCAGGTTTTTCAATTTCAACAATCTCTACAGAGATAAGTGTTCGCTTGATCTCTATTGGACTCCTGATGTAGGCCACTAGGCCGAAACACAACATTGTGTCAACTCATTTTTTAAAGAATATATTCATGAGTTCTGTTTTAAAGAAAATTAATAAATATTGTTTGTTGGATTTTTAACATTTGGTTTGGTTCCAGTTTTTTGGATAAGCCTTATTCCCACTTCTTTTATTTTTATTTATCCCGTGGGATCTACTGAGTTCTCCACGTACGTGGATTCTCTTTAGATGACATACTACTTACAATGACAACACAATATCTACTAGAACATTATAATTGGTAGTGAAGGGTAAGGCAAAGTTGTAACATATAGATGAGTAAGAAAGTAGGAAGAATGTGAAAGTAAGGTGACTGATTTGAAGAAAGTTGCACATGAGGTCAGAGAGATGGTTAAATATTATCTCAGTTAGGCTAGGAGTGGATAAACATGTCCCACTGCAGTATGTGCAGCCCGAGTCAATCCTTGTGTGTGTGAGTGAGACCAACAAGTTAGTTACTTCTTCCGTTAAAGGCTTGGTTGAAGAGCCAAGCTTTCACCTGCTTCCTGAAGTAGAGATAGTCTTGTGTTAAGCGGAGCCTTTCAGGCAATTCATTCCAGAGTGTGGGGGCTACTCCGGAAAAGGCTCGCTTGCGGGTATCACATCGTGTAATGTCTTTTGGAGAGGGTGTAGTTAGTGAAAGTCTTTGGGAGGGCCTTAGTCTATAGTAGCATTTATTTATTTATTTATCTATCTATCTATCGATAACTTATTATACCACTTTACCTGACCAAAGCAGAACAACATTGTTTACAAACTAAAAATAACAATTCAGAAATAGAACTTCATTAGTGAAATAGGAAAGAAACATGCAGACCAATAAGAGACAAATGAAATACATACACAGGTACGGGGGGAAACATTCAGATGCACCAAGTCCAATCCAGTCAGGTGCCGTAGGCCTGATGAAACAGCCATGACATAGTAACTGATTTGAAACGTATTAAAGACATTTCCCCTTGAATATCTTTTTACGCAGAGAATTCCACAGGGTCGGGGCCATACAGTAGAAAGCACCTTGCCTTGTACTTTCTAACTGGGACATACGAGGCCTGGGTAAGATCATACTATCATCATTCAGGGACCTAAGAACACGTGTGGGCATACATGGGATAGTAAGGGAAGACAGATGGGGGGAAGGCGCATCCGGAAAGCCCTAAAAGCCACCATAAACTTTATACGGTATTTAACAGGAAGCCAGTGAGATCATTTAAGAGCGGGTGCTAAGTGATCCGACCTACATAGATTACAAAGGAGACAAATGGCAGTGTACTGCATGATCTGTAATTTTATTTTATTTATTTATTACATTTGTATCCCACATTTTCCCACCTCTTTGCAGGCTCAATGTAGCTTACATAATACCGTAAGGCAATCGCCAAGTTCGGTAGGGGACAAGTACAAAAGATGTAATGGTGGGATAGGGAAGATAAGATTCAGTCACGTGGGGTTAAAGGTAGGAGGGTTTGATAATGTCCAATACGATCTTTGATAGCGAGGTGTTGCAGGATTGAGGCATTTAAGTTGGGTCAGTCGGGTATGCCTTTCCGAATAGGTGAGTCTTTAATGATTTCCTGAATTTTAGGTGATCGTAGGTTGTTTTCACAGCTTGTGGCAATGCGTTCCACAGACGTGTGCTTATGTAAGAGAAGTTGGACGCATGGGTTGTCTTGTATTTTAGTCCTTTGCAATTAGTGTAGTGGAGATTCAGGTTAGTTCGTGATGAACTGGTACTATTTCTGATTGGGAGATTAAGAAAGACTTTGTGACACCCAGATAGATAATATTCCAGTAATCAATCTTTACAAAAAAAAAAAAAAACCCACAAAGAGTGGAAAGAACACAAAAGTCCCACAGGGTAGATGAAGTCAAAAATCAAGAAGTGGGAACTGGATCAGGCTCTTCAAAAACAGATTCAGGATGTCCAACAAAAATTATAGGGGTTCTTTTACTAAGCCGCGGTAAAAAGTGGCTTGCGGTAGCGTAGGCGCGGGTTTGGGGCACATGCAGAGAAATATTTTTCAGCGCACGTACCAAAAATGCCTCTTTTCAAGAAACTTTTCCAAAAATGGACGTGCGGCAAAATCAAAATTGCCGCATGTCCGTTTTGGGTGTCTGACCTTACCGCCAGCCATAGACCTAGTGGTAAAGAATCTGCGCAGTAACGACCTGTGTGCATCCAAAAATAAAAAATATTTTTCAGACGCACGTATCAGACGCATGCCAAAAATGAAATTACCTCAAGAGGCACGCGGCAGTCGGGCGGTAAGTTCATTTTGGCACGCGATGGGCACACACATAGACGCTTACCCAGCTTAGTAAAAGGGCAACACAGGTGTTTATTTAAGCTGACTGGACACGGTGCCATATTTCGGTACATAAATGCCTGCCTCAGGAGTCTCGGTACGTGTAGTTGGCAATCGCATTAGTCCTTGGTAATGCATCTGTTGAAATGAACCTAAGTTGGTCTTTAAAAAGACTGTTAGTGAAAAAAGCAAATAATGAATAGCCTATAAAATGCGTCTGCTTTTTCACTAACAGTCTTTTTAAAGACCAACTTACGTTCATTTCAACAGAAGCGTTACCAAGGACTAATGCGATTGCCAAGTATACACACCAAGACTCCTGAGGCAGGCATGTATGTACCGAAACATGGTGCCATGTCGAGTCAGCTTAAATAAACACCTATAACTTTTCTTTGACGTCCTGAGTCTGTTTTTGAAGAGTCTGATCCAGTGGCGTAGCCACAGGGCCATTTATGGCTCAGGCCCACCCAACAGTAGCACATGTTTAGTGGTAACTGGTGGAATCCCAAGCTTTGCCAGCTGAAGATTTCCCCCTAATGGTAACGAAAACGCTACTCTCCACGACACCGGCACCTGCGCATGCTCAGTTTTCAGTCCATTCCAGCTGCCAAGGTGGAAAAATGTGTCTTCCCACCAGCTGAGATTTTTTTTTTGGTGGGGGGGGGGGGGAGAACACTTGGTGCCCACCCAATTCTTGCCTAGCCCACCCAAAATCTGTTATCTGGCTTCGCCCCTGAATCATCAGCATAGCCACATTGCAAGTACTGCTTGATTACCGTGCTATTAGCACGTGAGCCCTTACCGCTAGGTCAATGGGTGGCAGTAAGAGCTCAGGCAGTAAGTAGCCACATTTGATTTTAGCGCACGGCCATTTACTGCCCCATAAAAAAGCCTTTTATCCCCAGCCGTGGTAAAAATGAGCCCAGCGCATGCCGATTTCACGCATTTTACTGCAGCTTAGTAAAAGAGCCCCTAAGGTGCTAATTGCCAAATTAACACATTTGTTTTTAAGGGTTTTTCTTTTTTGGTTTCTGCAGGCGTTATTATTACTGTAGAAAACCGGCAAAAAAAATCTAAAAGAAAAAGCCTCAAAACCAAATGCACTAATTTTGCAACTAGCATGTCTTAGTAAAAATACACCGGTATAGCATGCCCACACATAGAGTATACAGGGGGTGTAAAAATGCATACATTATATGTGCTATATTTGTGAAAATACAGTAATAATGATTACCGCCGGGAATGCCCACTCCCCGCAGTAGAAAATAGAAAAATATATTTCCTACCATGTAAAACAGTGTGCGTCATCTTCAAAATTATCGCTGGGCACCCGCGCTACCCCTGTGGTAGTGTTGATTCAAAGCACGTTAGCCCTACCGCTTAGTAAAAGGGCCCCTTAGTTATAGTGCGCAGTTTATCACAGTGGCGTAGCCAGTATGGGGCCACCGGGGCCTGCGCACCCGTAGATTTGCCCCTGGACCCCCCCTGCCGATGACCCTCTCGACCCCCCACCACCACCGTCGCCTACCTTTGCGGGTGGGGGACCCCAACCCCACCAGCCGAGGTCCTCTTCTTCCCAATCCCGCGCAAGGCTTTGTTCTAGTCTGACGTCCTGCACGTACACGTGCAGGACGTCAGACTAGAACAAAGCCTTGCACGGGATTGGGAAGAAGAGGATCTCGGCTGGCGGGGGACCCCAACCCCCGCCAGCTGAGATCCTCTTCGTCTCAATCCCGCCAGCAAAGGTAGGCGACGGCGGGGGCGGGAGGGGGTCGAGAGGGTCGTCGGCAGGGGGGAGTCAAAGTTGGTGGCGGGGGGTTTGGCAATGGCAGGGAGGGGGTCAAAGTTGGTGGCAGGGGGGTTCGGCAATGGCAGGGGGGGATCAAAGTTGGTGGCGGGGGGTTCAGCAATGGCGGGGGAGGGGGGTTCGGCGGCGCCGTGGGGGGGCTAAAATGTGCCCCCTCACCTCGGGCTCTGGACCCCCCTCCCGCCGAAGTCTGGCTACACCCCTGGTTTATCGACTCCTACCCTAGCTGATTTAATAATCTCTCTGAGCTCACGTGCAACTTTCTTTAAGTTAGTCAACTTATTTTCTAACTCCTCTTACTCTCTTACCTATCTAAGGGGTCCTTTTACAATGCCGCGGCACAAGGGGACCTGTGCTGGCATCGGCACATGTTTTTGATGTCCACCGAGGCCCCCTTTTACCGCAGTGGGTAAAAGGCAGGTCTTTGGGGGTTTTTTTTCAAGAAATGGCCTTGCGGCAAGTGCTTCACTTGCCACACAGCCATTTCGGAGGGGAGCACTTACCACCACCAATTGAAGTGGCAGTAAGGGCTCCTGCACTAGCCCGGCGGGTACACACTGGCGCTACAAAAATTTTAATATTTTTGCAACACCGGAAATGGCGTGCATTGGGCGAAGGAACTACCGCTGGGCTGCTGTGATAGCCCGGCAGTACTTACCGTTTTAGCAAGTGGTAAGCCCGCATCAAGCTTACCGCCACTTCGTAAAAGGACCCCAATCAGGGGAATTTTCAAAAGAGAAGGGCACCCAACTTCCGACACAAATCAGGATATGGGCGTCCTTCTCTTGGGGTCTCCCAAATCTGCATAATCAAAAGCCGATTTTGGGCGCCCTCAACTGCTTTCCATCACAGGGACGACCAAAGTTCACGGGGGCGTGTCAGCACCATACCGAAGGTGGGACAGGGGCCTGATTAAGAGATGGGCGTCCTCGGCCAATAATGGAAAAAAGAAGGGCGTCCCTGACGAGCATTTGGCTGACTTTACTTGGTCCATTTTTTTTTATGACCAAGCCTCGAAAAGGTGCCCAAACTGACCAGATGACCACCGTAAGGAATCGGGGATGACCTCCCCTTACTCCCCCAGTGGTCACCAACCCCATCCCACCGCAAAAAAAAATTTTAAAACATTTTTTGCCATCCTCTATGCCAGCCTCAAATGTCATACCCAGCTCCATCACAGCAGTATGCAGGTCCCTGGAGCAGTTTTTAGTTGGTGCAGTGCACTTTAGGCAGGCAGACCCAGGCCCATCCCCCCCTACCTGTTATTCTTTTGCTGGTAAATGTGAGCCCTTCAAAACACACCCGAAACCCACTGTACCCACATGTAGGTGCCCCCCTTCACCCCTTAGTGCTATGGTAGTGGTGTACAGTTGTGGGGAGTGGGTTTTTTTTTTTGGGGGGGGGGGGGGTTGGGGGCTCAGCACACAAGGTAAGGGAGCTATGTACCTGTGAGCAATTTGTGAAGTCCACTGCAGTGCCCCTTAGGGTGCCCGGTTGGTGTCCTGGCATGTGAGGGGGACCAGTGCACTACAAATGCTGGCTCCTCCCACAACCAAAGGGCTTGGATTTGGTTGTTTTTCAGATGAACGTCCTCGGTTTCTATTATGGCCGAAAACCAGGAACAACCATCTGTAAGGTCGACCATCTCAACATTTAGGTCGACCATCTCTAAGGTCGACCTAAATGTTGAGATTTGGGCGTCCCCAACCGTATTATCAAAACGAAAGATGGACGCCCTTCTTGTTTCGATAATACGAGTTTCCCCGCCCCTTCGCCGGGACATCCTTAGAGATGGGCGTCCCCGTTCGAAAATGCCCCTCTATATGTTCCATCTTTGCTTATACCCTACGCTGTCTATTAAAATGTTCTATTACGTATTGTGTTGACCTTGTAAGTAGTATACCATGCCATACTTTGTATTGTTATTTGAATATTTTTACTGCTGTAATTGACTATTGCTTATGTTTGATTTATTCTTACTGTGCACCACCTTGAGTGAATTCTTTCAATAAGGTGGTAAATAAATCCTAATAAATAAAATAAATAAATTATATGTGTGGGCACGTTATACCAGTTTATTTTTACACAGACTCTCAATTTGCATGCGTTATACATGTGGGTGCATTTTATATGCGTAAAAATACGGTAAGTGCGAGTTAAAGTGTACACAGCCACACAGCATAAACATTTCCCCAGAACCTGTGACCAAAGCCAGATGATACACGGCTGGAAGGATCAGCACAAAGCATTCCTTTAAGATGACATGCCGTCAGCTGTGAAGAGGTTCTACCTGGCTGACTTTGCAATGAAGTCGAGCTGAAATGCAGTCGCTTTGTGCTTTTATTATGAGACATTAGAATTAGTTCTATCTGCTCAGGTCGTACAAGGCTACCACAGTCAGGGGCCCTTTTACAAAGGCGCGCTGAAAAATGGCCTGCGGTACTGTAGACGCGTGTCTTGGGCGCGTGCAGAATCAATTTTCAGCGCACCTGTAAAAAAAATGCCTTTTTAAAAAATTTTTGCCAAAAATGGACATGCGGCAAAATGAAACTTGCCACGCGTCCATTTTGGGTCTGAGACCTTACCGCCAGCCATTGACCGAGTGGTAAGGTCTCACGTGATAACCGGACGGTAATGGTCTATGCACGTAAAATGCCAATTGCCGCCCGTGCGCCAGAAACTAAATATATTTTCCGGCGCGTGTAGCGGACACGCGTCAAAAATGAAATTACCGCAAGGGCCACGCGGTAGCCGGGCGGTAACTCAAGATTGATGTAGGTCGCTCG
This sequence comes from Microcaecilia unicolor, assembly GCF_901765095.1. Lineage (NCBI taxonomy): Eukaryota > Metazoa > Chordata > Amphibia > Gymnophiona > Siphonopidae > Microcaecilia > Microcaecilia unicolor. Next base: position 353,266,398 of record NC_044034.1, read on the forward strand.
TAGGCGTCTACGCGGCTTAGTAAAAGGACCCCTCAATGCCCTGGTAGCAGAGCTTTCAACTTACCCAGTAAGAGTATCACACCAAGGATACCGGCGACACATATGAAGACAAAAAGTGCTACTCGAGTTAATTGATTAGCAAGGTTTCTGCTGCCAGGCTTGGATGAATTCCCCATCGCCTCTGCTTCCATGGTTCCAACTGAGATGGGCTCAAAGGGGGATCCACTTGAAATCTGGTTCACTTTCCCCTCCACAGTTCCAGCTAGTCACAGCAACCTCTGCGGAGTGCTCCAGCCTCTGGCTTTCTCATTTAGAAGTTCAAAATTCTGTCATCAGAGTCTCTCCAAAGCTCGTTTCCCAGTGAGAGAAGACGAAGAAAAAAAATCACACTGTTTTCTTTAAGTTTTTGTCAGTAGAAACAAGCCGTTCTGTTCGACTGGAACTTGGCAGGGCAGATGTGGAAGTATGAGGGGTGCTCAGCCGAGTTCCTTATGAGCTAACTACATTTCCTCAAGAGTTCAGCACATGTAGCTGGACAGCTGTCTCCGCTGCTTGATAGGATGATGTTACAATCACATATCTCAAAAAGTAGTTTTAAATATGAACTGAGGAGTTTGGAAAGATAGGATGCAGCTGGAAATATTTCTTTTACAGCCCCACAAAGGACTTATCTTTAATCACCATGCCTCAGAAATGACAAACTCTTTTCAGTGTGCAAAAGCTTTTTAAACTTTTGCAGGGATTCCTGGGACATCCTGTAAAATCTTATTTTGGGAGGTTTGTGCGTGGCCCTGTGCCAGAAATCAGAGTCATGTTTTCATGTGGCAGAGCATGGCAATTAAAACAGCCTACATGTATTTATTTTTTAAAAACACATAAGAAAAACAGAACAAAATTCACATCCTCCCGGGGGTACTATGAATTTTAGCTGAAGACTTTATGTTGACAGTCAGTGAATGAAGCTTTTCAGGAATTTAAAACAAGAGACAAAGTTTTAACTCCTGCCTGAGGTTTCAACATAATCTAAAAATTATACCCATGGAAGGCTGCAGAAACAGCAACACTGCCTGACAATGTAAAAGTCCACAGAACCACATAGGTTCCTGGTATGTGGGAAGGCTTCAATTATTTCAAATTCAAAGCACCACACAGCTCCCCAGGGGGACTGTATAATCAACGCCAAATGCCAGGCTTCCTAAAACACAAAACCCTCAGAACCTTACATTAAATAACTAAATATAATGATTTTGGGACACCAAATGATGGTGTTCCTGACAGCCCACCCCCTGCTATTTCCCCAGACAGGACAATCAGCTCTTTTTTCCTGATCACTTTACTACTTAAAAATGTCTGAAGAGATGTGTTTACCTGTTAAGTGTGAGCCCAGCTGTAAAATGTGTGTGCCTTGATCAGTAAATCATGGACCCAATATTCAAAGGAGTTATGCTCCTAATTTTGGGCCCCTTTCACCAAGCGGTGGTAAAAGGAGCCCTGCGGTAGCGTCAGTGAGTGGATTCGCCGCACGCCGATGCCCCCTTTTACCGCGGTGGGTAAAAGGCTCTTTTTTAAAAAGGGAAACGGCCCTGTGATAAGTGAACCATTTTCCATGCAGACATTTCCCGGTGAAGCAACCATTTAGGAGGTGGTAAGGGCTCCCACGCTCACCCAGCAGTAACCGGGCAGTGCGCAAGGCTGCCTGATTACTGTCGTGTAAGCCCCCTGTGCTGGGAAATAAAAGTGCATTTTCTAGCGCTGGAGTTGGCGCACGGCAGAGGCTGGGATTATTGCCGGGTTCCTGCAGTATGGCCTATTTGCAGTGTGCACCAGCGCGGCAGTAGCCCTTCCACCCTTTAGTAAAAGGGTCCCTTTGAGAGTTATGCTCAGAAATTGAAACTTCACTAGGGTTGAGTGCATACATTTTTACTCAAAGGGCCCAGTATTCAAGCTGCAGCAATGAGCGTTTTCCTGACTGCCGCTGGCATTAAACCTGGAAATTCAATGCCGGGCTATGTCCGGGCAGTAGCATTGAATTTCCACTGATAAAATGTATAGATCATGCCAGTGGCGTAGCCAGACACCCAATTTTGGATGGGCCTAGGCCCAAGGTGGGTGGGCGGAACCCCACCCTGCCCCACCTCAAAGGCAATTCAGTCTGTTCCTCTCCTGCGTGACTGCATGCCATATGGTTTCTCAAACCTCTCCCCCCCCCCCCCCCAATACCTTTTAAAAGCACCAACTAATACACACTGCTTATGCAATCTCCACAGCTTTCCCTGTGATGTAACTTCCTGTTTCCACATAGGCAGGAGTACATCAGAGGGAAGGCCAGTGCAAGCTTATTAGCCAGGGATTCACTGAACACCTACCTGTTCGGAAAGGCATACCCCACCAACCCAACATAAATGCCTCAACTCAGCAACACAGCAAAACCAAAGATCATACTGGACACTATTTACCCCTCCCTATCTTTAACCCCTAACGTGCCTGTAACTTAGCTTATTCGACCCTAACATCTAATTGCATTTGTTCATACCGGAATTGGCGAACGCCTTTACGGTACTATGTAAGCCACATTGAGCCTGCAAATAGGTGGGAAAATGTGGGATACAAATGTAACAAATAAATAAATAAAAATACATTTATTTATTTATTTACTTTCATCCGTAATCCACTGTCCTGGGCTGTAACTGTCAATCTCTCATCCTTAAATTTCAGTTCACCTCTCCTTAAGCGTCATCAACATATGATTCTTGAAGTCATATTTTGTATTTTCTACTCTATTTGTGCTTTTCGCCACAGTTTTTCCTTGTTTGCTGGTCTAATTCTTTAAAGCATTCTCTTCTTGTGCAGTTCCTATTGCTTCTTTTCCTATATGTACCAGTGGCGTAGCTATGGAGGGCCTTGGGGGCCTGGCCCCTGCCCAAATTGGATCTGGGGCCCTTGGTTTGGCTGGCGGGGGTTGGGCTCCCCCGCCAGCCAAGGTATGTGGGGTTGCAGCAGGGAGGCGGGCCAAACTGTGCCTCCCCACTTTGGGCTCCAGACCCCCCAAACATTGAGGTCTGGCTACGCCCCTGATATGTATTGGTAGATTCTCTGTCAAACCTCCTGCTTATCTGAATGCTTGGCCAAGTTTCACACATTCATGATTTTGGGGCAATTCTATAAATCTAAGTTATGCATGATAACGCCCTGATTTTATTTAAGTTTCCAAATATTGCGTGCATACATTTAGGTGTGCTCTTAATTTGTGTGCACAATTTAATAGAATAATGAGCGAATTAGTGCCATTAATTGGCTTTTTAATAAGCAATTATTGGCACTAATTATATTTAATTGGGACTTATGCATCTAAAATTTACATGTAGCCCCAAAAAGGGGGCATGGAAATGGGAGGGCATGGGCTTTTGTGGGCAGATCGGGGGTGTGGTTTCAAGTTGCACAGGTAGTTATAAAATAACAGTGCTCCACCTGTAAATTTAGGCACGGCCTTTGCCCTACGCTTTCATTGGTGCAAATGGCAGCACCTAAATTTACATGCAAACTCTCCACTATTCTATAAACTGAGCTGAACTTTCGGTGCAGCTTATAGAATAATGCTTAAGTGCTTTTCTTCGGGGATGATTTTTTTAGGCACCATTTATAGAATGCACACCTAAATGTTTAGAATTTTAGTGTATTATTAGAATTAGTATATTCTTAGAATATTATTAGAATATATAATTAGTATATTATTAGAATATTAGTATATCTCATCTTTCCCCCTAAACCTACCTCTCCTTCCCCCCCCCCCCCCTTTCTCTATTTCTGTGGATGGCACTCTCATTCTTCCTGTCTCATCAGCTTGTAACCTTGGGGTCATCTTTGACTCCTCTCTCTCCTTCTCTGCTCATATTCAACAGATTGCCACCGGCCTCCCTATTAGCCATCTCTCTCCTCTTCAGTCAGTGCAAAACTCTGCTGCGTGACTCATTTTCCGCCAGAGTCGCTATGCTCACATTAGCCCTCTCCTCAAGTCACTTCACTGGCTCCCTATCCGTTTCCATATTCAATTCAAACTTCTCTTATTGACCTATAAGTGCATTCACTCTGCCGCTCCCCAATACCTCTCCACTCTTGTCTCTCCCTACGCCCCCTCTCGGGTACTCCGTTCTGTTGATAAATCTCTCTTATCTGTCCCCTTCTCCTCTACTGCTAATTCCAGACTCTGTTCCTTTTATCTCACTGCACCTCACGCCTGGAATAGACTTCCTGAGCCTGTACATCTAGCCCCGTCTTTGGCCGTTTTCAAATCCAGGCTAAAAGCCCACCTCTTTAACACTGCTTTTGACTCCTAACCACTACTCACTTGCCCTGTCCTTTTATCCTCACCTCCCTATTCCCTTACCCTTATTGTTCTGTCTGTTTGCCTGCCTTATCTAGATTGTAAGCTCTTTGAGCAGGGACTGTCTTTTTGTGTATGGTGTACAGCGCTGCGTAAGCCTTGTAGCGCTATAGAAATGATAAGTAGTAGTAGTAATGTAGAAGCCTGCCCTTGCAGATCAGCAACGCGGCCGCGCAGGCTTCTATTTCTGTACGTGCAGGACGTCAGACTCACAGAAACAGAAGCCTGCGCAGCCACGTTGCTGATCTGCAAGGGCAGGCTTCTAGATGGAATGTTGCTAGTGGAGGAGTAGCCTAGTGGTTAGTGCAGTGGAACATGGAATGTTGTTACTATTTGAGATTCTGGAATGTTGCTATTACTTCAGATTCTACATGGAATGTTGCTACTGTTGGAGATTCTAGATGGAATGTTGCTACTATTGAGATTCTGTTGCTACTATTTGAGATTCTAGATGGAATGTTGCTATTCCACTAGCAACATTCCATTTTTAGATTGTGAGCTCTTTGAGCAGGGACTGTCTTTTTGTGTATGGTGTACAGCACTCTGTCTGCCTTGTAGCGCTATAGAAATCATAAGTAGTAGTAGTAGTAGTATATGTGCATGTATCTATGCACTTACATGCGTAAATGCTAGCATGTCAGCTAAGATGAGGATTAAGCATTATGGGCTACCATTAAGACGTTATTTTACTGCGGGCTCTAGTTATTTGTAACTAAGTCTCACTGCATAAAAAGGGACCTGTGCTAAAACAGCACACATTAGTGGTAAAATAATAAATCTTAACAGTAGCCCATCTTGATAAGTACATTCCTCAGTGCTATTCTGCAAATACTCACTTCATTTACACAGCGCATAGTTACAAGGGCTGTGTACCCAGGAATGGAGTACGGGGCAGGGTATAGGCATGGCTTCCACTTAAGTGCGTAACTTAGGGGTCCTTTTACTAAGCAGCGGTAAAAGGGGGGCCTGCACTAGTGTCAGCTTGTGTTTTGACGCATGCTGAGACCCTCTTTTCCTGCAGCAGGTAAAAGGTTGTTTTTTTTTTCCTGGAAAAGAAATGGCTATGCGGTGTGAACCACTCACCGTGCAGCCATTTGGGGGGGGGGGGGGGGAGGGAAGCACTTACTGCCACCCACTGAAGTGGCGGTAAGGGCTCCCTCTCTAACCCGGTGGTAACTGGGCAGCGATACAGAGAAAGAACTACCACACATCCTCTAAATACCTAATTCTAGGCACTCTGTTACAGAATTGCCTCCGTTTCATGTGTTTGGGTCTGTTGATGCTGTGAAGTAGGCTTGGAGGTCTGTGATGGTAGCTCTATCCCCCGGATTCTATATATGGCGTCCAGATTTGCATGTCTAAATCTGAGCACATGCCAGAAATGCACATGCAAATTAATTGGCTCATGAGCTGTTAAGCATGATTAACTAGATGCTAATAACTATCTGTTGAAGTCAGGGACAGAATGACCATACAGGCAACTGAGCAGTGTACGAGGCTCTCCTTTCCCCCCCCCCCCCCCCAAACTACAGCCCCTCCCACAGTCTCATCTTAAAGGGCCCTGGTGGTCGAGTGGCCTCTTAAGGGGCAGGAAAGATCTCCACTATTTCCTGCCTGCTGTTGCTACGCTGCCCGGCGCAGCTGCATTTTCAAAATAGCTACCAAGACTTCTCTGCAGCAGTCTCGCAAGGCTACCGCAGAAAGTCTCGGCAGCCATTTTGAAAACAGAGCAGAGGTAGCAGGCAGGGAAGAATGGGGATCTTAACCCTCCATTGCCCCATGTAAGCCGCATTGAGCCTGCCATGAGTGGGAAAGTGCAGGGTACAAATGTAACAAAAATAAAACAGATACTATTGGAGATTCTACATGGAATGTTGCTACTATTGGAGATTAATGTTGCTATTCCACTAGCAACATTCCATGTAGAAGGCTGCGCAGGCTTCTGTTTCTGTGAGTCTGACGTCCTGCACGTACGTCAGACTCACAGAAGCAGAAGCCTGCGCGGCCACATTGGTGATCTGCAAGGGCCGACTTCTACATGGAATGTTGCTAGTGGAATAGCAACATTCCATGTAGAATCTCAAATAGTAGCAACAGTGGAGGAGTGGCCTAGTGGTTAGGGGGGTGGACTTTGGTCCTGAGTTCAATTCCCACTTCAGGCACAGGCAGCTCCTTGTGACTCTGGGCAAGTCACTTAACCCTCCATTGCCCCATGTAAGCCGCATTGAGCCTGCCATGAGTGGGAAAGCGCAGGGTACAAATGTAACAAAAATAAATTTTATTCCTATAGACCTTACAGCAGATAACACACGATAACAGCACTGGTAGACACTAACCATTAGTAACTGACTTGCATGTCACTCAGCATTCTCCTAACCACTTCCTTTTCTATTTGCTATTTTAAGGTTTGCATGTATATTTTTCTACTTCCGATTCATTCCGCTGCTGCAGGTGGGAAAATAAAATATTCTAGGCAGAGGCACCAAGGGTGGTCCCATCCTGAAGAGCGAGATTATTGCCTCACTGAGCGAAACTGAAGGCCAAACAGTGAAATTTCTCAGGTGGTTTGCTTGGAAGTATAAATCTGGAATGATATATCGGTTGTATTGATTTATAAATGAAAGGAGCAACAAAAAATGTTGCTTACTTTTGTTTAATTTTATTTAAACTGTAATTCTTTAGTCCCATATGAACTCCAGGGGTTCACAAACATTTTGGGTGGGTGAACCCAGGGGCGTAGCCAGACAGCAGATTTTGGGTGGGCCTAGTCAAGAAGTGGGTGGGCACCAAGTGTTCTCTACCCCCCCCCCCCCCCCCAATGCGATGAGGCCAGTATCAGCAGCTTAGGAAGCTTAGACTGCTGAAGTGGAGAGCAGTGTTTGCAGCACCATCAGGGGGAGGTCTTCAGCTGGCAGAGCTTGGGATCCCCACTAGCTAGCACTAAATATGTGATGCTGTTGGGTGGGCCTGAGCCCTAAGTGGATGGGCCCAGGCCCACCTGTGGCTACGCCACTTGAACCCCTTTTCAATCTCCAAAGATTTTGAGGGCGCCCAGCCCATCCTCACCATCCTTCTTCCAGCCCTACCACTCTGCCCCTCCCCCTACTACCTAGCCTCACAGGCCTGCCCTGGCAATCTCTCTTCCACTATTTCCCCAGCTCATCTCATCACATTCACTTTTTCTCCCGCCCCCCTGCCCTATTGTTGTAGTTACTGCTGAAATTCTGCTAGCCCAGATATACTTTAGGTCCCTAGTCACTACTCAACATCTGATCTGCTGGTGCTGGAAATTCATTTCACTTCCAAATGCCGATCATGGCTTCTTCGGCATCATTCTGCTTTCTGGTAGTCCAGAGTAGAGATTCTCATCAGAGACTTTCTAGAAGCTGCTGCTCGTAAGGATGGGGGCATCTTCCCCTCTCATTGATAGAACACTAGCAGATTTCTGATGCCCAACCTAAGGAACCAGCTTAGCTGGCTTATGCATGAGTCTATCAAGAATACCAAATGACAGCAAAAAAATAGACTGCTTAGGAAATGTTACGAATGGCATGCAAGCTAAGGAACTCCAATACAGAGCATTTTGGAAGCTGAAAGTTGTATTTGACAAAGCCTCCAAAGTGTTCAGTCCTTCAGGGTACAAGAGAAGCAGGCTATGCAAATGAGCCAAATACCTAGACCAGGCACACATAGATGTACCTGTATCTGAAGAATAATTGTCATAGAAAATCATCCTAAGAGCGACTGGAGGAGTGGCCTAGTGGTTAGAGCACTGGTCTTGCAATCCAGAGGTGGCTGGTTCAAATCCCACTGCTGCTCCTTGTGATTTTGGGCAAGTCACTTAACCTTCCATTGCCTCAGGTACAAACTTAAATTGTGAGCCCTCCTGGGACAGAGAAATATCCAGTGTACCTGAATGTAACTCACCTTGAGCTACTACTGAAAAAGGTGTGAGCAAAATCTAAATAAATAAAGAGAAACCCTGAAAACAAGACCTGAATGCAACCCTTGGAGCCCAAAGTTTGCATCTCTTTGATGACAACACAAGCAGATCACACACAGTTTCATGAATGAGAAGTCTACCTATTTGAATGGAGGATCAGAACCAATGACTATCCAAAGGGAGAGATTAATGAAAACTGAAATTCTATAATCATCCCTCTTCTACTATCTAAGCCACATTGAACCTACCAAAATGTGGGATACAAATGCAATAAATGAATAGATCTCCCCCCCCCCCCCCCAATTTTATAACACATGCATAAAGGGTCAGATTCTATATAAGGTGCCTACAGAATCCACAAAGTAAACATTTCCACGTAAGCATATACTATAATCTGTGACTAGATTTATGCATGGTATACATAGTATAAAATATGCTTAGGTGATATTCCAGTGCCTAAAACTACACGTATCCATTTACACCAACAAAAATATGGCGTAAATCCCTGCACGTAAATTTACATGCATCGGACCATATTCTATAACTACGCATGTAAATTTTGCAATGCCCTTGAAATGCCCATTTCCCCACCCATAGCCATGCCCCTTTTGAACTACGCGCTTTAGAATTAAGGCACAGTACATTATATGCTTAGGGATTTGTGCGAGTACTTTCTAATTAATGCCAATTAGTGCTCATTATTGCTTAAGTGCTGTTATCATTGCTGATTAGCTTGTTGAGCCATTTAAGATCCTTTTACTAAGCCGTGGTAAAAAGTGGCTTGCGAGAGAGTAGACAGGGCCGCCGAGAGGGGGGGGCAGGGGGGACAAAATTCACCGGGCCTGGGCCTCCAAGGGGGGCCCAGCGCCGCAGTCCCCTCCACCCACCCCCTCCATCCACCACTGGCCGGGCCCCCCTGAATTCAAATTATAGCACCTCACCTCGCCCTCGCTCCGTGTGAAAGAAGCGCAGCAGCAGCAGTCTGCAGATTGCCTGCATTTGGGCCTTCCCTCCCTGTGTCCCGCCCTCATCTGACGTAACTTGCGCGAGAGCGGGACACAGAGAGGGAAGGCCCGAAGGGAGGCGATCTGCAGACAGCCGCTGCTACGCTTCTTTCACACGGAGCGAGGTCAAGGCGAGGTGCTATGATTTGAATTCAGGGGACCCAGTCCGGTGGTGGACGGAGGGGTGGCGGCGACAAGACCTCGGGAGGGGGAGGGGGCGGCCTTGCCCCAGGCCAGTCTTTCGGCGGCCCTGAGTGTAGACTCGGGTTTTGGGCACGTACCAAAAATGCCTTTTTTAACTTTTTCCAGGTAAATGGACGTGCGCCAAAATCAAAATTGCAGCGCATCCATTTTGGGTGTCTGACCTTACCGCCAGCCATAGACCTAGCGGTAAGGAATCTGCACAGTAATGACCTATGCGCATCAGATGCCACTTGGCCCGTGTCACCTACACGTGGCAGAAAATAAAACAATTTTCGGACACGCACCAAAAATGAAATTACCGCAAGAGGCACGCGGTAGTCGGGCAATAAGTTCATTTTGGCACACATTGACCACGTGTAGAGCCTTACACGGCTTAGTAAAAAGAGCCCTTAGTTACGCACATAGTTACAGAATATGTAAAATCCAGCAGAAATTGCAAGAAGGTCCCTGACCTGCCCCTGCTGTTCCCATGGTCACTCTCCCTTTTCGGATCCACCCACTAGAATTTACACACACTTTACAGAATACCTCTAAAAAGATGTGCATCTAAATTCTAATTATTGCCAATTAGTGCTAATGGCTTGTCATTCAGCACTAATTGGCTCATGCCACTCAAAGCCCCAAATATTTATTTATTTTTATTTTATTGCATTTGTATCCCACATTTTCCCACCTATTTGCAGGCTCAATGTGGCTTACAGAGTATGGTTATGACATAATCATTCCATTACACCAGATACATTTAGTGGTGTGCAAAGATTAAGTAAGGGAAGAGAGATGGCAGGTGTGGATATATATAGAATTCGGGGGGACTGGCCACTAAGATGCCACATCCTTTTCTGGTGGCAACTCGTAACAAATAATCTAGTATCACTTAACTAGAGTTTGGACTATGTTTCCCTGGGTGCATCAATTTGCATTTGTCTACATTAAGAAGTTCTTTTACTAAAGGTTACCTCTAAAGTCGATGACCTAATGTATGTTACAATCCAATTTATTACTTAGGAACCTTTATGCAAAACCATCATTTATTCTTCTTTACCATGTATGTACACACATGAGATATATATATATCTATATCTATATATACATATATATATATACCATGATCTGTTCCATATATGTTATGTTCCATGTATGTTACCATGTATGCATGCACCTTAACGCAATACCATTTGTAATTCTGTCACCCGGAAATGGCAACCGCCATTACGACAAATGTAAGCCACATTGAGCCTGCAAATTGGTGGGAAAATGTGGGATACAAAAGCTACAAATAAATAAATAAATAAATAAAATTATCTGCAGCAGGTCCCATTTTATCCCTATAGGTCCTGTTGCAAATAACTCGAGCTAATCTTTAATAGGACCCCCTAAATTTCATCTACCATTTAGAAAATTTCAGTTTCATGGTAAAGGCACTTTCTTACTGAGCTAGTCGTAAGTCAGCGCCTCGGCATGATAGACAATGTTTTCAAATGAATGTACTTCCCTATGTTTGTTTTAAACCCAAACTAACAGGAAAATACAAAACAAAATTTTGTTTTGTCTCATGCCATCCATAGTGTACTGACAACACTGCCCTCAACACACATACACACACAAAGGCTGAATAAAATCAAAAATCCCATAACCAGCATGGGAAGCTAAACAAAACAAATACTTTTGGCCTACACATCCGTCCCTTCATCTCTGAGCACTCTACCAGAACCCTTATCCACACTCTTATCACCTCTCGTCTTGATTATTGTAACCTACTACTCACCGGCCTCCCTCTTAACCATCTCTCTCCTCTTCAATCAATCCAAAACTCTGCTGCACGACTCATTTTCCGCCAAAGTCGCTATGCCCATATTAGCTCTCTCCTTAAGTCACTTCACTGGCTGAATAGAATACGGAAACGGATAGGGAGCCAGTGCATTCACTCTGCCGTTCCCCAGTACCTCTCCACTCGTCTCCCCCTACGTCCCCCCTCGAGTACTCCGTTCTGTAGATAAATCTCTCTTATCCATCCCTTTCTCCTCTACTGCTAATTCAAGACTCCGTTCCTTTTGTCTCGCTGCACCTCACGCCTGGAATAGACTTCCCGAGTCTGTACGTCTAGCCCCGTCTTTAGCCGTTTTCAAGTCCAAACTCAAATCCCACCTCTTTACCACTGCTTTTGACTCCTAACTCACCTCACGCCTGGAATAGACTTCCCGAGCCTGTACGTCTAGCCCCGTCTTTAGCCGTTTTCAAGTCCAAACTCAAATCCCACCTCTTTACCACTGCTTTTGACTCCTAACTCACTTACCCTGTCCTTTTATCCTCACCTCTTTATTCCCTTACCCTTAATTGTTCTGTCTGTTTACCTGTCTTATCTTATTTAGATTGTGAGCTCTTTGAGCAGGGACTGTCTTTTTGTGTATGGTGTACAGCGCTGCGTATGCCTTGTAGCGCTATAGAAATCATAAGTAGTAGTAGTAGATATCTGGTTCAGTACTGACTTAGGGGTCCTTTTACTAAGCCACAGCATAAAGTGGGTTGCAATAGTGCAGGCACGTGTTTTTGGCACGCACTGGGCCAGTTTTTACTGCATCTGGGGAAAAGGTTTTTTTTTAAATGGGTCAGGTGAAGTGCCTGAAACCAGCACGCGTCTATTTACAGCCTGAGCCATTAATGCCACCCATTGATCTAGCGGTAAGGGCTCACGTGCGGTGACTGATCGGCGCATGCCAACTGCCAATTAATGCTGGAAACGCCACGTGCAGTAGGAAATTAAAAAATGAATTTGTCCTGGCGGTATAGGTGCGCGCCAAATCCAAAATCACTGCCGGGGGGGGCACACTACGCTGGCGGTAGTCTTGCTTTGGCACACGCTGCATGCGCGTAGAGCTTTCTTGCCCTTTATAAAAGGGCCCCTCAGGGAAGAGTGGAGGAGTGGACTAGTGGTTAGTGCAGTGGACTTTGATCCTGGGGAACTGAGTTCAATTCCCACTGCAGCTCCTTGTGACTCTGGACAAGTCACTTAACCCTCCATTGCCCCGGTACAAAATAAGTACCTGAATATATGTAAACCACTTTGAATGTAGTTGCAAAAACCTCAGAAAGGCTGTATATCAAGTCCCAGTTCCCTTTCCCTATTGGAGATTCTAGATGGAATGTTGCTACTATTTGAGATTCTAGATGGAATGTTGCTATTATTGAGATTCTGTTGCTACTATTTGAGATTCTATGTGCAGGACGTCAGACTCACAGAAACAGAAGCCTGCGCGGCCGCATTGCTGATCTGCAAGGGCAGGCTTCTACATGGAATGTTGCTAGTGGAGGACTAGCCTAGTAGTTAGTGCAGTGGACTTTGATCCTGGGGAACTGACTTTGATTCCCACTGCAGCTCCTTGTGACTCTGGGGGTCACTTAACCCTCCATTGCCCCTGGTACAAATAAGTACCTGAATATACTATGTAAACCACTTTGAATATAGTTGCAAAAACCACAGAAAGGCGGTATATCAAGTCCCATTTCCCTTCCCCTTTCCCTATGTTCAAATATGACATTGCAAGGGACTTTTTTTTCCAGCCACTGCAGTATTTAAAAGGCATGCTTCTCTGGGGACCAATACTGACCCAAGGCCCTAGCACAAAGTTAAGAGGCAATCTGGGAGAAATTATTTTCCCCTTTTTATCTGTTTTTGCAATATGTTTACAGAAACAAGGTTTCCAAAAAAATGTTTCTCAGGGCTAGGAAGCCGTTTTCTCGCTCATGTTGTAATTACAGCGAATAATATCCACAAGCCACCTGTGAGGTTACACAAATTGTTTATGAAAGTAGACTCCCTTCACCTAGAGAGTGAATGCTCAGGTCTGAGAACAAATTTTAATCAGGAAGACAAATGAAAAACAAAGTGACAGTTCTGTGGAAGGAAGAAGTTATTTTAAGCACGGAGAAAAGTTTTCTTCACTCAACGTGTAATTAAACTCTGGAATTCATTGCCAGAGAATGTGGTAAAGGCAGTTAGCTTAGCAGAGTTTAAAAAAGGTTTGGACGGCTTCCTAAAGGAAAAGTCCATAGACCATTATTAAATGGACTTGGGGAAAATCTACTATTTCTTGGATAAGCAGTATAAAATGTTTTGTACATTTTTGGGATCTTGCCGGGTATTGGCCACTGTTGGAAACAGGATGCTGAGCTCGATGGACCTTTGGTCTTTCCCAGTATGGCAATACTTATTTACTTATGTAAGCAAGGAATGGCGCAGATCAAGGCTGAAGATCAGAGAGTAAGTGTGTTTTGCAGCAATCCGTGCATGGGAAGGGCTATTGGGCAAAGTGGCCCTTAAAGTAACTGCAGGGGAGTGATGGCTCTTGGAGAAAGTGGGTATGTAATCTGGCTTATAAAGATTTAACTACCAGCTTTTCCAAACCAAGCTTTTAAGTGACTTACAGTCATTGACAGTCATTATCCTCCTAACCCAAAAGAGTTTAAGGTGTGCACTAAGTTTTAAAATAATTAGGAGGAAATATTTTTTTCACTCAAAGAATAGTTAAAGCCGGGTAAACCACCCGACTTGCCAGGGTCTTACAGGCCAATATCTCTTCTCAATGTAGATGTAAAAATTTTAGCTAAAGTCCTTGCTGACAGGCTGGCTATACATCTCCCGGCTTTAGTAGGGGACCATCAGGTGGGATTCGTGCGGGGGAGACACCCAGGTCTCAATGTCCGTAGGGCCCTGATGGCAGTGGCGTATGCGGAAGCCACGGGTCATCCCTTAATGTTGGCAGGCCTGGACGCTACTAAAGCATTTGACCAAGTGAATTGGGACTATCTCTTTCAAACACTTAAATACATAGGGTTGTCCGGGTGGTATTTGCATGCAATTGATACACTATATACGGATCCTGGAGCCAGAGTCTTAGTGAATGGAATGTGTTCTCCACGTTTTTTGGTAAGACGGGGCACGAGACAGGGTTGCCCCCTGTCTCCACTTCTGTTTTTGATATACTTGGAGCCCCTGCTGCGCAATATTATAAAAGACCCAGGGGTGGAGGGAGTTCAGCTGCCACAGCTTCATGTTAAAGTATTGGCTTATGCAGATGACATTCTCCTAGTACTGACACAACCTCAGACATCGTTGACAATAGCTTTAGATCACATAGCAGAATTCGGATATTACTCGGGGTTCCAACTTAATTCACAGAAGTCCGAGGTGCTACCAATACCTCTCTCCGTGCGGGAGCGCTGGGAGGGAAGGTTCCCGTTGAAGTGGACCGCTGATTACTTGGTCTACTTGGGGATCAGATTGCCAACATCGCTCAAGCAACTTTATAAAATCAACTTAGCCCCCTTGTGGAAAGAGACTCAACACACTTTAGAAATGTGGCAGCGCCTTCCCCTGTCCTTGTGGGGGCGTGCAGCTCTATACAATATGGTCCTGGTTCCGAAATGGCTATATGTGGTCCAGGTGCTATCTCTATTCTTTTTATATAAAGACGAGCGGAAACTACACAGATTACTAGCTAGATATCTATGGAATGGGAAGAGACCCAGGGCTACACTACAACAAACATACCTTCCAATACAAAAGGGAGGATTGGGTGTACACAGCATTCAACGTATGTCAGTGGCGGGTTGCATGAGACATCTTACGGATTGGTTTAGGGGCACATCCTTTTTTTCCTTTCCCATTCCTGAAACTAAACTAGTGAGCAAATATCACTTTAGCTATTGGTTGCATGCACCAGTTGGCAAAGCACCCACTGCCAAAGGATATGCTCCCCTTTTCACGCCGCTGAGACGTGCATGGCGATGGCTGGGCAAAGCTGGAGGGTTCGAGTGCCACTCTTCCCCCTTCCTACCGATTGGTGGCAATGTAGATTTTTCAGTGGGCACGGATACTGAGACTTTTCAGACATGGAGGGAGGGGGGGATAATATTCCTGTTTCAAGTATTAACAAAAGAAGGCAAATGTAAGTCCTTCAAGGATTTGTGTGAGAATGTTGGACTTCCAGCACAGGCTACCCTTTCCTACTTGCAATTGAGCCATTACATTGCCTCCCTCCCCCGAGCGTCGTTGACCTCGCAGAGACGAAGACAAATTACAGATTTGCTAGATTTGGAGGCGCAGTTTTCGGTTCCTCTAAAATTCTATCATTTTAAACTCAAAGAGCTTTGCCCGGAGATATCATATGATCAGATTGCTGGGGCCTGGACTAGAGACTTGGGCTGTTCTATTACTGGAGTGATGGTACAGGCTAATTTGGCAATGGGGTATAAGACCTTTAGAGAGGTGACACTGCAGGAATCCCAATATAAATTTAACATGAGAATGTATATTTCGCCACATAGAGCGTTTAGAGCTGCCTTAAGACCTTTGGATGACTGCCCTAAGTGTGCGGGAACTGGGGCGCATTTGGGACATATGTTCTGGTTGTGCCCCCAGGTCCGTGTCTTCTGGACACAGCTTTGTGCATTCGTCTCGAGTATCTGGGGGTTGCAGTGGTGCCCCTTACCTACCCTTTTATTTGACAAATATAAGGTGAGAGGGAACCGAAGGAGGGGTATGTTACCGTTCCTACGCAGGGCGACTGCTATGGGAAAGAAAACGATTTTATTGAATTGGATCTCATCGGAACCCCCTTCCATGCCACGGTGGCGATCCCTTATGATCTCCCTAGGAGCCCTAGAACGTAGGGAAATAAATGACTTAGCATCCCCAAAAGGAGATCGACTATTACAATGTTGGTTACTGTTCTGGGATACCTTGACTCCCATGGCTCGCAGTAGAATTCTGAATGGGTAAGCTTGCAGGGTGGAGGGTGGGTGGGAGGTGGGAGGGTGGGAGGTTAGATAGGCACATTATGAAAGCAAAAATTATAAATGACCAGGTTGAACATGGATGTAATTAGATTATTGGAACACACTTGTAATGCAATGTTTTTTTTTTTCCACTTTATTGTCACCTGTATCTTTTGGTCATTAATAAAAATGATAATAAAAAAAAAAAATTTGGAGGAAAAAAAAAAAGAATAGTTAAAGCTCCAGAACTCATTGCCAGAGGATGTGGTCACAGCAGTTAGTGTATCTGGGTTTAAAAAAAGGTTTGCACAGGTTCCTGGAGGAAAGTCCATAGTCTGTTATTGAGATGGACATGGGGGAAGCCGCTGCTTGTCCCTGGGATCAGTAGCATGGAATGTTGCTACTCTTTGGGATTCTAGAATCATGTTGTTCTTTGGGATTCCGGAATCTTGCTATTCTTTGTTTTTTTGCCAGGTACTTGTGATCTGGATTGGCCACCGTCGGAAGCAGGATACTGGGCTACTACTACTACTACTTAACATTTCTAGAGCGCTACTAGGGTTACGCAGCGCTGTACAAATTAACAATAAGGACGGTCCCTGCTCGGAAGAGCTTACAATCTAAAGGACGAAATGTCAAGTTGGGGTAGATAAGTTTTCTGAGAAGAGGTGTAGTGATTAGGTGCCGAAGGCGACATTGAAGAGGTGGGCTTTGAGCATTGATTTGAAGATGGGTAGGGAGGGGGCACGGCGTATGGGCTCAGGGAGTTTGTTCCCAGGATACTGGGCTAGATGGACTATTGGTCTGACCCAGTATGGCTATTGTTACGTTCTTATGTTTATACAGGAGTGACTTGCCCACGATTATAAGGACTGGAACACTGGTTTCCCTATGTTACTGCTTACAGCTTTAATAATTAGGCCACACCTCTAGTCACATATCCTCAGTTGTGAGGTCATTTCTGATGTCATCACAGTGCAAAGGACCAAATTCATAATTTCCTGCCTTTCCTGTTATAAAAGTTACTCTAATAAAACTTTCTTTTGTCATGAACATGTATAAGCATATATTTCGTACATAAGGGGAAAAAAGCACTACAGAAACCAAAAAAGGGGAAAAAAAATCCATAAATTGAAACTGCATTTATTAACCAAAGAAAGCTAATCTATTGCCTAGTTTTCTCTGCCATAATCTCATCTATAACTGGAGCTGGTGACAAAAATAAGAACACTTACTTGTCGCAGCTCAGAGCTTATATTATGTTATACTACTACTACTATTTAACATTTCTAAAGTGCTACTAGGGTTACGCAGCGCTATACAGTTTAACATAGAAGGACAGTCCCTGCTCAAAGAGCTTACAGTCTAAAGGACAAGTGTACAGTCAATCAAGAAGGGGCAGTCAAATTGGGGTATGCAGGGCTTATTGTCTGCAAATACCAATATATGGTTCATTGCAGATCACAAATCAATAAAAAGTGAGATATAACCTCAAGAATTACATATCATGAAAAAACATCATAATTATAGTTATAAAAATACATCATACATACTCCTAATCAATCTAAATATTCATGGAACAAAATCGTTTTAAGAGCTTTACGAAATGTCTGATAACTCCTGAGTTTACGTATTTCTAAAGGTGAAGAATTCCATAATGAAGCAACTAGATAATGGAGAGAAGAATTAAACAACTTCTTAAACCTTATTAAATGGATTGCTGAAAAGTGTAATAACATGCAGTGATGAGTTCTCCTATTGCTAATCGAATTACCATGCAATTAGCTTAGCAGGGTTTTAAAAAGGTTTGGACAGCTTCCTAAAAGAAAAGTCCATAAGCCATTATTAAAATGGACTTGGGAAAATCCACTGCTTATTTCTGGGATAAGCAGCATAAAATGTATTGTACTGTTTTGAGATCTTGCCAAGTATTTATGACCTGGATTAGCCACTGTTGGAAACAGGCTACTGGGCTTCACGGACCTTCGGTCTGTCCCAGTATGGCAACACTTATGTACTTATGATTATTCAAATACAATGGTGCAATGCCATATATGGTCTTAAACACAACTGTGATTCATTTAAACCTAGCTCTGGCCTCAACCAGTAGCCTGTGCAGCCTAACCAGCAAAAGATCAGCTGATGTAACATTCCGCCTCATAATTGAAAGTGAAAGACACCCATATTTCGACCCAAATCGGGAGATGGGCGTCCGTTTCCTGTGGGCACCCAAATCGGTATAATCGAAACCCGATTTCTTGGCGTCCTCAACTGCAGTCCGTCACAGAGACGAACAAAGATCATGGGGGCATGTTGGATGCGTGGTGAAGGCGGGACTGGGGCGTGGTTATCGGCCAAGGAGAGATGGGCGTCTTTAGCTGATAATCAAAACAAGAAGGGCGTTTTTGACGAGAATTTGGTCCGCTTTATTTGGACCCTTTTTTTCAGGTCCAAGTCCCAAAAAAGTGCCCCAAATGACCAGATGGAGGGAATCAGGGATCACCTCCCCTGACTCCCCCAGTGGTCACTAAACCCCTCCCACCAAAAAAACCCACTTTAAAAACTTTTTTTCCCAGCCTGTATGCCAGCCTCAAATGCCGTACCCACCTCCATGACAGCAGAATGTGTTCTATCCTCTGACAGCCTTTCCCTGGTTCTGATGTGGGTCTCGGGTGAGTGTGACACCTTTTCTGTTAAGGGCACTGCAGAGTCACATCAGCAATGCATTTTGGTGGGTGTAGGGTATTGGGCTCCGTGATTCCACTAGCTTGTGTTAAATGCTCACGATGTTGGTAGTTGGTAGGCTCTACTCCCATGGTGCTTTCCCTTCTGCTTACTGGGTCAGAGTGTGCCCTGTTTTGTTTCCGGTAGTCCATGAGGTAGTGGCCATTTGTGTAAGACACTTTTAGACCCTTTTCATGTGTTAGCCACATTACAGCACTTAGTTCTTCCCTTGAATGTTGCTGAAAGAGGCCATTGTACACCATTCTGCCAGCTCGGAACTACTGCTCACCTCAGTACCAGTGCGACTCGTTGCCAGTGGGGCACAACCTCTGATCTGTAGTTAACTGTGAGTAAACGTGCTTATTCAAATAAAGGATGTTTTCAGCGAGATTAGTCTTCAGGTGTGAACTGCTGTGCCAAGGTTATTCAGCAGCAACAAGTCCTGTCCCTGGAGCACTTTTAGTGGGTACTGCAGTGCACTTCAGGCAGGCAGACCCAGGCCCATCCCCCTCCCCACCTGTAACACTTGTGGTGGTAAATGGGAGAAACCCACTGTACCCACATGTAGTTGCCCCCATCACCCCTAAGAGCTATGATAGTGTTGTACATTTGTCACTCCCATGACCAAATGGCTTGGATTAGGACGTTTCTGAGCTGGGCGTTTTTAGTTTCCATTATCGCTAAAATAAAAATTAAAAAAACAGCCCATCTCAGAAAGGACCAAATCCATGGCATTTGGTCCGTCCAAAACCTATTTTCGAAACGAAAGATGGACACCCATCTTTTTTGAAAATACGGTCTGTCCCGCCTCTTCACGTACCCATTTTCGGACATAGATGCCCATGGAGATGGGCGTTCGATTATGCCCCTCTTTATCTACCAAAAATATTAACCGTGCCACCGTATTCTAAATGAGTTGTATTTGTTTTCCAGGCTACCTTACAAAATGCTTCTATAGCAGATGTACTAAGAATCACTTACAGCTAATCAATTACACCTAATAAAGACAAATGTGAGGAAGGACGTTTACAGAGCACTGCACTGTATCAGTGCTCAATAAAACTTCAAATTTTTAAATATATTTTTGTGAAACAGAACAGCTGGTTGGCTGACAAACTGAGTGATCCTGCAAGCTCACTTCCAAAGCTTTTCCTGATCCTAATCAGTAGAAGGGATGATGCAGCTCAAAGTTTTTCACCTCAGGACCTGGGCACAAGAAAAGTACTTTTATGTGACTGCAGGAGATGCAGGTGAGACAGATCATTTGATCTCCCAATGGCCCCTTTGTGTCTTCCTATTGTGCTGTCTGTGATCTCCCCCCTCCCTTTTCCCACTACCAAGGACATTTTCATTATATCCCATGCTGGCTTGAATTCTGCCACAGTTTTCCAGTAATGAAGTATCGTTTCCTATTTCTTTTTTCCCATTTCCTTCCCTTCAGCTTCATATGAAGACAACTTTTCCATTTGTATGTTTTGTTTTTTTGTTACATTTGTACCCCGCGCTTTCCCACTCATGGTAGGCTCAATGCGGCTTACATGGGGCAATGGAGGGTTAAGTGTTCTGTGGAAAAAGCTGCTTTTCCTATATTTCACTGTTTGATTTATTTTTCTTGTAGATTTTCTGCTACCTCTCTCTTGACCTGTGTTGCTCACTTAGGAGCCGGTGCCAAAAAATGGCCTGCACTGGTGTAGGCGCATGTTTTGGACATGCACAGGTCCATTTTTCAGCGCACCTGCAAAAAAGGCCTTGGGGGGGGCCGAAAATGGACGTGCAGCAAAATTTAAACCAGCGCACATCCATTTTTGGCCTGAGACCTTACCGCCACCCATTGACTTAGCTGTATGGTCTCATGTGTTAACTGGGCGATAATCGTCAGAGCGTGTACACTGCCAATTACCACCGGGTAAGCGCCCTGTGGTAGAAAAATTTCTACCATGTGTTTTAGACGTGTGTCAAAAATGGAATTACCTCCTGGGCCACGTGGCAGCCGGGCGGTAGCTCCAATTTGAGGTGGATTGAACGCGCATAGGCACCTAATTAAAAGGGCTCTTTATTGTAATTTTGCTAGCTTCTATACATTTTCTATGCTTTGCTTAAATAGATTTACTTAGCCCAAGAGCTAGTCTAAAGGGCGACCTTTCACCAAAGGAGGGAGCCCACCTTACCTGGGACAGTCTTGAATCAGCAAAGTCCAGAAGTCAGCGGGGGCTAGGGATAAGGGTGAGGGCCAGGTCAGAGGGAACAGAGTCTGTAAGATGGCTTGCTATTGGCTAATTTGAAGGTAAGACAAGCTGGCATTTGCCAGGGTTTGGTTGACAGGCTTGGATGCTCCCGAATGGGGAGGGCGAATTACCAAATTTATTTAAGGGAGTGCCTCCCAAGTACAGGCTTTTCCCTGCTCCTCAGAGGTGGCTTTCCCATCCGCCATCCCTTGATACAGGAAGGGGCTCCAGCAGTTATGGGATGCATTGAGAGACTTGAGGTCCTTGTCGCAGGAGGCTGTAACTGGAGCTACCGGGTCTCAGGTTCACAGGGGATGAGCTGGAAATTAAATATTGGGTCAGTTGACCTGGTTTAAATCAAGCATAGAGGTCCATGCTGGCACCTTATAGACCCTTGCTGGCTAAGGCGGGGCAATGTAAATTACACACCACTCCACTGACAGGATGAGTGGTTTGGGGGGGGAGGGGCAAATGATGATACATGGATAATGTTTTATGTAGCTCTGGTTGTTTGTTTCAGTTTGAGTTGTATTCTGTTGTATTAATAAAGAAGCTGCAGACTTTGTTCCTCCATCCAAGGGTGTGGACTGGTCATTTGTAATGAAGAGGTTTGGTGACATTACCAAAGGAGCTGGGAAGTCCCAATCTCTGAGGTTAAAAAGACTAGGGACTGCCTTCAGTTCAAACATGAGTTACAGGCCCTGGACACATAAAAGCCCATATTTGTATCTGCTTGGATTTAATGTTGACTTTTAACATTGTTGGGTTTTGCTTCCCCCCACCCCCCAATATTATGCTAGCCACTCCAATAAAGCTTTATTTAAATGTAATTGCTGTAGTTACCTGGCTTATTGTTAGCAAGTCTGACTCCCTATATTAACCACCTGGGAGTGGTCAATGTACACAAGGGCAACTGAAATTGCTTTTTTTCAGTTTCAGCCAAAACTGAATCGATGGTTGAAATTCTTTGCCCTGTTTTAGCCAAAAAAAACAACAAGCCCCCAAAACAGATTATGTCCTCTCCCTGCTCCTGAACAGCTGTAGCACCCCTCTTGGAAACCACCGCCCTAGGTGTCTCCTCCCATCCATCCACCTATAGGTTCTCCCAACCCTGCTTTACAATCCCTGGGGGTCCAGCAGGGAAAGGGTGATGACATTTGATATACTGCATTTCTGCAAGTTACAATCAAAGAGGTTTACATATTATATATAGGTACTTATTTTATAGCTGGGGCAATGAAGGGGCAAGTGACTTGCTCAGAGTCACAAGGAGCTGCAGTGAAAGTCAAACCCACTTCCCCTGGTTTTCAGGCCACTGCCCTAATCAATAGGCTGCTCCCAATGTGTAGTTAGGACAGGAGTGATCACCAGTTGCTCCTGCTCAAGCCAGCTCCTCTCTCAAAATGTCTACCTTTCACGAGATTGCCCCTAGAGGTTGGGGCAGCCATTTTGAGGGCAGAGCCAGCATGGGGATCACTTCTGTCCTGACTACACCAGAAGGGATTATGAGTAGGCCCAATGGGTGGGTAGGGAAGTGGGGGACTGGTAAGGAGGAGCTACTCCTGTCATGGGGGGATGGAAGGGCTGCTTCCATTTGGAGGGAGGAAGGGAGGGAGGGAAGAGGAACTCTACTCTTGAGTTACAGGGAAAGCTCAAAGTTTTGGCTTCTGCTGAAATTACAAAGGCGTTTTTGTCCATAACTGAAACTCAGTCTGCCTCTATACATAGGGGGAAAGGCTTGCTTGAAACTGTTTCACACACATTTTGTGCAACACTGCGGGCACCAGATCACCACACTGCCAAGTTAGTTCTGTTTACCTTTTCTATATTTCACCGGCTGTGGTTTTGCTTCTAGAATTTATGCTACCTCTCTCTACCCCTATTACTTAGTTATTGTGATTTCACTGAACATCTATTTTTAAAACTATGTATTCCTAACTTTGCCTTGCTTTCTCCAAAAAGAGCACAAGGATTCAAACTTGACTTCTGCCCCTCTATACTGCAGCTAATACATTGCTGAAAAGGTTTAGCTTTATAAAACAGATCTGAAGTACTTTCCGAGAGTGATACCCCAATGCAACACAAATCAACTTGGGCAATGTCGAAAGAGCTTAAAACAGAAAACTGCCACTGCTGGGAGACTCCTTCACTAGAGGTATCAACTTGAGAATTAAGATCACAGTAGAGAGACAGAAAAAAAGTTAAATGCCTTGCATTATCCTCAGGTCAGCAGGAACACAAACCAAACTGTTAGGAAAATCAAGAGAAGAAATAATGATTCCAAAACTGTTAGCCATCTGGGAACAAAAGACCTGGCTTTGCAGTAGGAAATTTCCAAATGTTGGGATACTTAAACCCATAGTCAACACCTGTTCATGGCAAGGGAGAAGAGAGGTTGCATTGCACAAACTGCTTTTATACATGGCTCCAAACCTTGTGTAATCAAGAAGCACATATGTGTATATATATACACACACATATACACATACACACACAATATAGGATGATCCTCTACACACCACTAAGGTCCTCTCAAGGACTATCACTAACCACATCCTCTCCAAAAGACATTCTACAATGTGATACCCGCAAGCGAGCCTTCTCCAGAGTAGCCCCCACACTCTGGAATGCACTCCCTGAAAGGCTCTGCTTAATACAAGACTATCTGTACTTCAGCAAGCAGGTGAAAGCTTGGCTCTTCAATCAGGCCTTTAATGGAAGAAGTAACGAACTTCTTAGTCTCACTCAAACACAAGGAGTGACATGGGCTGCATCAGGACATGTTTATATACTCCTACCCTAGCTGAGATAATATTCAACCATCTCTCTGACCTCATGTGCAACTTTCTTCAAATCAGTCACCTTACTTTCTAACTCTTCTTACTCTCCTACCCATATATATGTTCCATCTTTGCATTACCCTTCACTATCAATTAAAATGTTCTATTATGTATTGTGTTGACATTATTAGTAGTATACTATGCCATACTTTGTATTGTTATTTGAATATTTTTACTGCTGTAATTGTCTATTGCTCATGTTTGATCGATTCTTACTGCACACTGCCTTGAGTAAATTCCTTCAAAATGGCAGTATGTATATATATATAGCTGGTGCAATGTATGGAACAAGAATCTATACAATAATAATGGACTATATCTTTCTATAAATCCAAGACAGGAGGAGCCTCCACGGAAACTCAAAGCAAAGCAGCAAAAGTAGAGGCTGACAAATGCGCAAACCAATAGGGGGATAATATCAAAAACCAGTTTATTCAGAATATCAATATCAAGGACCCGACACAGTCCGTGTTTCGGTGCCAAAGCGCCTGCCTCAGGGGTCACAAAGCAAATTTCAGAGCCACACCTTTGTAGAACACTGGGGATTGTGTTGGTGTCATCAGCAGCCTGCTCTACTTCATTTCCACCTGAATGCTGAAACCTGGTGTCATGTTCCATTGTGGGACCCAAAGATACCATTGGGACAGTGCATTTGCCCTACCCACACAGTGACATCAGTGGCTGTGGCCCAGGATTAAAAAAACAAACTTTGCCGAGGTGTGCCACCTCAGGGGTGTGTCTTGCCCCTTAGTATGCTCCTTTGTGTGAAACTTTGTGGAAATGTTTGTGCAACTGTGATTTTAAGGGTTAGATCCGAACCAGGCATTGTTAGTTCTAGCATAGATATTTAAAATTTTGAGTTGAGTTCTTAATTGTTGTAAACTAATCCAACTTAAGTAAAAAGAGACATTTCAGAAAAGAACGCCATAATAAACAGGACAGTACCAATCATTCCAAGAAGAAGGAGACAGACTGAAAGGAAAGGAAAAGTCAAAAGTGCCTGGTTCCTGCAATCATAAGCCTTAATTCGTCAGCCGGTATATCCATAGGCCACGTGGAAGAAATGCATCTTTAACAGTTACTTGAATTTTTTTTTTTTTTTTTTTTGGGGGGGGGGGGGGGGGGGGGGGGTCTTTTCATGACTTTGGATCCACAAGAAAAAAAAGTTGAGGAATGTGTGGATTTGTAGTGGACAAAACGAGGTGAGGGAATAGTCGGGTGATTCGCATCCAAGGATCCGAGACTATGATTAGGAATATAAGGAAATACCAGAGAGGAAAGATACAGTGGGGAACCATTATGAAGAGCCCTTATGTGTGAGACATAAAAATTTTAAAGATTGAATGATATTGAACAGGGAACCAGTGAAGTTTGGCCAAGAGAGATGTAACTCGATCGTATTTACGAGCTTTGCATAATAATCTAACCGCTGAATTTTGAAGAGTCTGAAAAATACTAATGCGATTAGTTTTTAAATCTCTCTTGGTGTCTTTGCAGATACCATTTTTCATATATAGCTCTCACTCATGAAAAAAAGAGTATGCTTTGAACTTGATCATCTCAAATCCTTTGGCGCTAATTTCTGTTACCAGCTAGCAATCTGTGCTATGAGCTTTTAATTTGAATATGTACATGACTAAACTTTATTTTCATCCAGTGAATAAAATTATTACTACTAGAGGTAAAATTAATAGGGAAAAATTCTGGCTCCAGGTTAGGAATAAATTAAAATTAAAGCAGTCTGAACCTTCTGTTATGCTATCTGAATGGGACGGTACAGTCTCTAAAGTGCTATATTGTATTGCTCCCATAAAAGTAAGAAAATCTGTTAAAAGACATTCCTCACCTTGGTATACTTAAAACTTACAGGAATTAAAACACAACTGGCACCAGCTGGAGTGGGCATGGCACAAGTCAAGTGGTCCCTCTGCTAAATCTTCATAGAAACATCAAATAAGTCATTATAATATCAAGAGAGTTATTAAATCTAAAATTGTACTATGCTAAATTGATAGGAATCCCTCATTCCGATTCTAAAATATTATTCCAGACAGTTCACTTCAGAAACATATTACTTCCTGCCTTAGATTTTCCAACTTAACGCACAAGAATCTGCTGAGCATTTTTCAAAGTTGAATTAATCCAAAAAAATTTAACTCAGGAATTAGCATCTTCACATTAGATTCAATCACAGCCTATTGCTATTAATCACGATAGTCCAGCAAATTGAACGAGGTCAGCTTTTAATGTCATTACTCTCAATGCAATTCAGCTTTTGCTACACATGCTCTTTCAATCACATTGGGATGGATAGTTGTTCATCTTTTTTGTTAGGAAGTCTTCTCCTAGAAATACTAGTATGGGTTGTTATAGTAGTAAATATTGCACTGTGGTTATCTTCCTGCAAGTATGGGTTTCATAGCATTAACACCTGCTCTTAAATCAGATGGATTAGACCTATCACAAACTTCCAAAAACGAAGTTGATTGAGACTTGTTGGTTTGTGACTGTTCAATTATTTGGATGCTCATGCCTGTTTACATTAGATAGGGATGGGCTGGAGTGTAAATTTTAAGGGGCTTCGACGTTAGCTCCAGAACAGTGCTGGGTTGACTTCTAGGGTCGGTGCCCTGAGAAAGGCAAGGACAAATCAAACTCTGGCATACATATAAAGTATAAACAAAAAAAACAGCACCACGGGCCTTTAAAAATGGAACACAGTTCTTTAATGAATGAGCCTTGACAAAAAGACCCGACACGGGCCGTGTTTCGGTGACTAGCACCTGCGTCAGGGGTCACAGTGATGACGTGGAAAACTTGGGGAATAACTCGAATATATTCCTCTACAATATATTATTCCTTACCCCAAGTCTCATATAGTAAAAGCTACAAAGCACCAAGGCACTTTCACTTTCTGTATCCAGAGTTATTCCCCAAGTTTTCCACGTCATCACTGTGACCCCTGACGCAGGTGCTAGTCACCGAAACACGGCCTGTGTCGGGTCTTTTTGTCAAGGCTCATTCATTAAAGAACTGTGTTCCATTTTTAAAGGCCCGTGGTGCTGTTTTTTTTGTTTGGACTTTAGTTTGTACTTCGTTCCCTCTCTTTTGTTATATACATATAAAGTATCACATACCATGTAAAATGAGTTTATCTTGTTGAGCAGACTGGATGGACTGTTCAGGTCTTTATCTGCCGTCATTTACTATGTTACTCTTTGGGGTTCTACATGGAATGTTGCTACTAACTGGGATTCCGGAATCTTGTAACTCTTTAGGATTCCAGAATCTTCAGAACTTTTAGTACAAGAAGAGTACTGGGCAGACTTCTACGGTTTGTGCACTGAGAAAGGCAGGGACAAATCAAACTTGGGTATACATATAAAGTATTGCATACCATGTAAATGAGTTTATCTTGTTAGGCAGACTGGCTGGACCGTACAGGTCTTTATCTGCTGTCATTTACTATGTTATTATGTTACATTCCTAACAATTTGGATTTAGAAGTCTACTCAGCACAAAACTTTACTGGTAGTTTTAATTACAGAGGTTAAAAAACAGTAAGGGGTCCCTTTACAAAGGTACATATAGCGTGCACCAAAACAAGATTACTGCCAAGCTAGCGCACCCCCCCCCCCCCCGGTGGCAATTTCGGATTTGGCATGCGTCCATAACACAGGACAAATTATTTATTTCCTACCGCATGCGGCGTTTCCAGCATTAATCGTCAGTTAGTGTGCACTGACCAGTCACCGCCTGTGTAGAACCTGAGCCCTTATCGCTAGGTCAATGGGTGGTGCTAAGGTCTCAGGCTGAAAATGGACGTGCGCTAGTTTCAATTTTAGCGCACGTCCATTTTCCGACCCCTTAAAAAAAGGGTCCTTTCTCTTGATGCAGTAAAAAATGGCCCAGCGCGTGCCCAAAAGACACACTCACCCTACTGGAGGCCACTTTTTACCGAGGCTTAGTAAAAGGACCCCTAAGTTAATGTAAACAGATAGTGTTTGACATTTCAGCTACATTTGATACAGTAGATCGTCTTTTATTTATTTGTTACATTTGTATCCCACATTTTCCCCACATTTTTGCAGGCTCAATATGGCTTACATATAACCGTTAACGGTGTTAGCCAATTACAGTTTGAACAAATACATAGTATAAGTACATAAGTACATAAGTAATGCCACACTGGGAAAAGACCAAGGGTCCATCGAGCCCAGCATCCTGTCCACGACAGCAGCCAATCCAGGCCAAGGGCACCTGGAAAGCTTCCCAAACGTACAAACATTCTATACATGTTATTCCTGGAATTGTGGATTTTTCCCAAGTCCATTTAGTAGCGGTTTATGGACTTGTCCTTTAGGAAACCGTCTAACCCCTTTTTAAACTCTGCCAAGCTAACCGCCTTCACCACGTTCTCCTGCAACGAATTCCAGAGTTTAATTATGCGTTGGGTGAAGAAATGAATATAAACTGATATTGTGATATAATGAGGTATAAGTATGGCAGGGAACAGTTGGGGTAACTTAGAGAGGGAAAAGGGGGAAGAAGAGTCAGGTAATGTTCGTTGCAGTCTGGAAAGACTGGAAAGACTTTGTGAGTTTGAGATTTTGGGATCTGTCCTTAGATGGTTTAATGATTTTTTTTTGGTTAATTAGTTATGTGCTAAAAAATGTGGAACAATCTTCAGTTTGGAAACCTATGTGTGGAGGTCCCCGGGGATTCTCTACTGCTTAACCTGTTGATGAGGTCTTTAAACTCTATGACTTTGGATAAAGGTGTGCATTTATGAACTTAGGCTGACATTTTTAGCATTGATACCTGCTGCAGGTGATCCGACATGTTCCGATGAAAAGGTTTTAAACTGTATTAATAAAATTAAAAACTAAGCTCTCGTTAAAACCAAGATTTTATGGTTTAGTAATTCTCTGACGAATGTCCCTCAGCTATACCATTAGATTAATGCGATTGCCTATTTATTTATTTTATTTATTTGCATTTGTATCCCACATTTCCCCACCTATTTGTGGGCTCAGTGTGGCTTACAATACATTGTAAATAATGGAAGTACAATTGGTTGCAGTACAATTATGGGTTACATTGTGAAGAGTTATATAAGACAGAGTAAATTCAGGATATTATTAGGGAATAGAACAGTGGAATATAACAGTGGTGAGTTGAGAGGGGGACAAAACAGTATCAAGGGAACAGGGAGGTCTGACAATTTTATCTGTGGGTAGGGTTTAAGAGTGGTGAGAGCGCGGGAGAAGAGATTTCAGAGAGTGTATTGGTGCGTGTCTATGAGATTGTATGGGCTTCATGTGTTTTGATCCTTGCCGTAGATTTTCTGTAGTAGAAAAAAAAATCTCTAGAGTACTGGCTGTAAGTTTGGTTAACAATTTACCCCCCCCCCCCCCCCCCCCCCCCCCGTTTACAAAGCCACTCTTCACCAAACTGGCAGCCGCTAGCACGGTTTTGTAAAAGGGGAGGTTATTGAGACAAACTTTCTTAAGCAGTTGAGTTGGTTCAGTCATATTTCCATGAAGACCATTTTGCCTTACTGGTACAAATGTTATTGTAATTCTACATATCGGGACTCCTATGAAATTGCCAGAACAAACTTCAACTTATACAAAATACAGCAGCAAAATTGATTTTTCAGGTCTAAAAGATACAATAGGGCTTCACATTTTTGGTAAAACTTGGCTCACATCATTTTCAAAATTCTTTATATTATCTTTAAGGCTGTCCATAGCCAAGCACCAGTGCATGTGGTTAACTTGATAGAAAAATCAACCCTAGATCATACTTTTCAATCTCAGGACCATAGTCTCTTGAACTTTGCACCTGTTATGGAAGAATACTAGATAGCTTTTTTTTTTTTTTTTTTTAATTCCAAGCAGTTTTATCATTGGAATAATCTCCCCTTGCTTGTTAAACAGGAATGGTCTTCTTGTCATAAATACAATTTCTTTTTCATAAGTTTCTGATTATGTAAGCTGCTAACTTAAATATAAACATTAAGTTATAATATCTCAATAACTGTATTGTTTCAACATACTCTACACCACCTTGCACCCTTCTGGGAATAAGCGGTTATAAAGGTCTAGATTACATTAGGGTTAGAAATGCATGGGGCATAGGGAAAAGAGGAAGCCCCATGGATCATCTTACAAAGAGGAAATAGCGATTTCATCCATACTACTGTAGTCTAGACCTCTCATTTAAGACAGAACTGCACAGAGATCTGATCAATAAGTATAAAGGTAGGAATGAAAGGGAGAAATGATATGGGTTGCTTTTAATCTACCAGATGTGTGGTGGATGCTTGGAATGCCCTCCCGCGGGAGGTGGTGGAGAGGAAAACGGTAACGGAATTCAAACATGCGTGGGATAAACGTAAAGGAATCCTGTTCAGAAGGAAGGGATCCTCAGGAGCTTAGCCTTGAATGGGTGGCAGAGACGGTTGGGAGGCGGGGCTAGTGCTAGGCAGACTTATACGGTCTGTGCCAGGGCTGGTGGGAGGCGGGGATAGTGCTGGGTAGACTTATACAGTCTGTGCCAGAGCCGGTGGAGGGAGGCGGGGCTGGTGGTTGGGAGGCGGGGATAGTACTGGGCGGACTTATACGGTCTGTGCCCTGAAAAAGACAGGTACAAATCAAGGTAAAGTATACACAAAAAACTAGCACATATGAGTTTATCTTGTTGGGCAGACTGGATGGACCGTGCAGGTCTTTTTCTGCCGTCATCTACTATGTTACTATGAAAGATAATGGATGCTTTACGAGAAACTTTTGAGAAGCACAATAGTGAGGATAAAAATAACAATACACTTAATAAGACCAGGTTCCTTACCTTACTTTTTTTGTTTTTATCTGCACTATTGTTCTTCTCAGAAGATTCAATGAGGTCTTTGGCCTTCTTCTGTTTCTTCTATTCTTAAAGCAATGGAATCCAGGAGGAAAGGATCAATACTGGGGTTAGTCTATCTAATATCTGGGCGGGTACACACCTAGGTGGCAGTGATCATTACACGGTGTGGCTTGATATAAAACCTAAGGTAGTATCCAATCACACAAAGCTCTAGATTTCAAACATGCTGATGTGAGTAAAATGGGGGAGTACTTGAATGAGGAGCTGGCAGGGTATGAGGAAATAAGAGAAATGGAAACACAGCAAGCTAAACAGAAAGGAGCTATAGAAAAGGACAAAAGATCTTTATGTAAGAAAAGTAAATAAAAGCAAGAGGAAACAGGAATTGATATACCACCTTTCTGTGGTTTTTGCAACTACATTCAAAGTGGTTTACATAGTATATACAGGTACTTATCAGTACCCGGGGGGGGGGGGGGGGGCAATGGAGGGTTAAGTGACTTGCCCAGAGTCACAAGGAGCTGGAATGAGAATCAAACCCAGTTCCCCAGGATCAAAGTCTGCTGCACTAACCACTAAGCTACTCCTCCACTAGCAATATTCCATCTAGAATCTCAAATAGTAGCAACAGTCCATGTAGAATCTCAAATAGGGAAAGGGAAATGGGACTTGACATACTGCCTTTCCGTGGTTTTTGCAACTACATATATACAAGTACTTATTTGTACCTGGGCAATGGAGGGTTAAGTGACTTGCCCATAGTCACAAGAGCTGCAGTGGGAATTGAACCCAGTTTGCCAGGATCAAAGTCTGCTGCTCTAACCACTAGGCTACTCCTACCCAGCCATATTGCTAAAATAAAGTTAGAAAGTATAGTGTTCTCAAAATACAGAAGATCATGAAAAAAAGAGGAACACACACAAAATAAAGCTAAAATAGACCAAGAAAGAAGAAAGCAAAAGCAGAAGAAAAAATGGCTAAATATCTATAACAGAGTAACAAGAATTTTTCACCTATATGGTGGAAAGGAGGAAGACCAGAAGTGGAATTACAAGACTCAATGATTCTGATGTGTGGAAAGTGACAAGGGAAAATCAGAAACACTCAAAACTATGTTCCTGAAAGAAAAATGTGGAGAAGATCCAGATGACTGACCAACACATGTATGAGAATGGTGCAGATACCACACTGTTCATGTAAGAAAGTGTTCATGAACAACTCATAAACTGAAAGTGGACAAAGCTATGAGACTGGATGGCACATCCTAGGATACAGAGGGAGCGCAAAGATTCTGGCAAGTTCTCTAAAGGATGCATTTAATAGATCCTTGGAGACAGGGAGATTCCACAGGATTGGATTGGAAATAAGCAAATGTGGTAGCAGATAGTATATATAAGTGAAACATCCAAGCATTACTTTGACAGACTGACAGGGTGGGAGGGTGGGGGTGGGTAGGAGGTATGCATGGGGACATCAAAGCATTTCATTGATAGTCTAACATGATGAGTGTGGGTAGGTGAGAGGAGGGAGATAAACAGAGAAATACAACTTTATGGTTTATAATGGGCTAAAAAACCCAGGTCCTTGTTAAGTCCTGTCTGTTGACACCCAAGATCCAAGTCAACATTGCTTTACCAAAGACAAATCATACCAAACAATTCCGATTGATTAACTGGATTACAAAAGACCTAGATCAAGGGCCTGCACTGAATGTAGTCTAAGTAAATTTCAGCAAAGCCTATGACAAAGGAGACTCATGAATAAACTACAGCAGTTTGAAGATAGGACCCAAGGTGGTAAACCAGATTTATTTCATTTGTATCCCACATTTTCCCACCTATTTGCAGGCTCAATGTGGCTTACAGAGGTCTGTTATGGCATTGCCATTCCAGTGAGTCAGATACAATTGGTGATGTAAAGAGATTGAGAGTGGGAAAGAGTTCTAAGAAAATAGTTTAATAACTATTTTCTTAGAACTCTTTCCCACTCTCAATCTCTTTACACCACCCTCTGTAGCCCGTCAGTCAACCAGTTTTTGATCTACAACCATACTAATCCTCACTAGTCTGAATCTCTTCTTTAATGACTAGTGAGGATTAGTATGGTTGTAGATCAAAAACTGGTTGACTGACGGGCTACAGAGGGTGGTGCAAACAGAATTCACTTGGAAGAAAGAGTAGTGGAGTGCCTCAGGGATCTGCCCTGGGTCCGATTCTGTTCAATATCTTTGTGAGTGAAGAGTCAGAAGATGGGAAAGTATACCTCTTGCAGATGACACAAACATTAGCAACAGAGTTGGCACTCCAGGAGTTAAAAGCATGAGAAGTGATCTGCAAAGGTTAGACATTTGGGTTAATGATCCGCAGTTGAGCTTTAGTGCGAAGAAATGTAGTATGCATTTGGGGTGGAAAACAAAACAGCAGATCAGTATAATATCCCCAAAAAAACTTTATTGAAGATACCGTATGTAAGACAATTGCCCGACACAGGCCGTGTTTCGCCCAACAATAGGGCTGCCTTTGACAGCAAACTATTCACCGATCGCTTGCCGACATAACAGGATGTGCTGTTTTGTTCTGCTTATGCTGGTTTTTTGTAAAGAAAATTCCTTTTATCCTTGTCCTGATATGCAATTTGCGACCGTTCTTATTTAAGATACAGACTAGCCCCTGACGCAGCCCTATTGTTGGGCGAAACACAGCCTGTGTCGGGCAATTGTCTTACATACGGTATCTTCAATACAGTTTTTTTTGGATATTATACTGATCTGCTGCTTTGTTTTCCACGTTGGATTTCGCAGATCGTCTGCCTCGTTGTTTTCTGGTATGCATTTGGGGTGCAGCAATCCAAAGCCGTTATATGCAACAGGAAGTGAGATGCAAGGATGTTAAGGATGTAAAAAGAATTGAAGCGGTGCAAAGAAAAGCTACGAGAATGGTATGGGATTTGCGTTACAAGACGTATGAGGAGAGACTTGCTGAACTAAACATGTATACTCTGGAGGAAAGGAGAAACAGGGGTGATATGATACAGACGTTCAAATATTTGAAAGGTATTAATCCGCAAAAGAACCTTTTCCGGAGATGGGAAGATGGTAGAACGAGAGGACATGAAATGAGACTGAAGGGGGGTAGACTCAAGAAAAATGTCAGGAAATATTTTTTCACGGAGAGAGTAGTGGATGCTTGGAATGCCCTCCCGCGGGAGGTGGTGGAAATGAAAACGGTAACGGAATTCAAACATGCGTGGGATAAGCATAAAGGAATCCTGTGCCGAAGGAATGGATCCTCAGGAGCTTAGTCAAGATCGGGAGGCGGGGCTGGTGGTTGGGAGGCGGGGATAGTGCTGGACAGACTTGTACGGTCTGTGCCAGAGCCGGTGGTTGGGAGGCGGGGATAGTGCTGGGCAGACTTATACGGTCTGTGCCAGAGCCGGTGGTGGGAGGCAGGGATAGTGCTGGGCAGACTTATACAGTCTGTGCCAGAGCCAGTGGTGGGAGGCGGGGCTGGTGGTTGGGAGGCGAGGATAGTGCTGGGCAGACTTATATGGTCTGTGCCAGAGCCGGTGGTTGGGAGGCGGGGCTGGTGGTTGGGAGGCGAGGATAGTGCTGGGCAGACTTGTATGGTCTGTGCCCTGAAGAGCACAGGTACAAATCAAAGTAGGGTATACACAAAAAGTAGCACATATGAGTTATCTTGTTGGGCAGACTGGATGGACCATGCAGGTCTTTTTCTGCCGTCATTTACTATGTTACTATGTAAAATGTGCACAAACCAGGAAGTAACAATGTCCAAAAATCTCAAGGTGGTGAAACAATGAAACGAAGGTGGTGGCCAAGGCCGGAAGGAAGTTCGATTGCATAGACGGGTATAAACAGAAGAAAGGAGGCGATACTGCCCCTAGACAAGTTGTTGGTGAAACTTCACTTGGAGCAGTGTGTTCAATTTTGGAGGCCATTATCTTGCCAAGGACCTAAAAAGATGAAGCCGTTCGGAGGGATGGAGCCTGCACACAAAGATGTATAACAGGAGATCTGAATATGTATACCCTGGAGGAGAGGAGGGACACGGGAGATATGATATAGATGGGCAGACTGATACGGTCTGTGCCAGAGCCGGTGGTTGGGAGGCGGGGATAGTGCTGGGCAGACTTATACAGTCTGTGCCAGAGCCGATGGGAGGCGGGGCTGGTGGTTGGGAGGCAGGGATAGTGCTGGGCAGACTGATACGGTCTGTGCCAGAGCCGGTGGTTGGGAGGCGGGGCTGGTGGTTGGGAGGCAGGGATAGTGCTGGGCAGACTTATACGGTCTGTGCCAGAGCAGGTGGTTGGGAGGTGGGGCTGGTGGTTGGGAGGCAGGGATAGTGCTGGGCAGACTGATACGGTCTGTGCCAGAGCCGGTGGTTAGGAGGCGGGGCTGGTGGTTGGGAGGCGGGGATAGTGCTGGGCAGACTTATACGGTCTGTGCCAGAGCCGGTGGTTGGGAGGCAGGGCTGGTGGTTGGGAGGCGGGGATAGTGCTGGGCAGACTGATACGGTCTGTGCCAGAGCCAGTGGTTGGGAGGTGGGGCTGGTGGTTGGGAGGCGGGGATAGTGCTGGGCAGGCTTATACGGTCTGTGCCCTGAAGAGCACAGGTACAAATCAAAGTAGGGTATACACAAAAAGCAGCAAATATGAGTTATCTTGTTGGGCAGACTGGATGGACCGTGCAGGTCTTTTTTCTGCCGTTATCTACTATGTTACTATGTTATACCATGTAAAATGAGTTTATCTTGTTGGACTGGATGAACCGTACAGGTCTTTATCTGCCGTCATCTACTATGTTACTATGTATGTTACTATGATATAGACACTTAAATACTTGAAAGACATTAAAGAACAAACCTTTTACAAAAACACGGAATCTATAGAACTAGAGGACATGAAACACGGCTGCAAGGAGGGAAGCATCATGAAAAAATATTTTTTCATGGAAAGGCTGGTGGATGCCTCAAATGCTTTTCTGTGGTAGGTAGTGGGGGGAGGGGGGGGGGAACGTGCTACAGTCCACAAAGACCTGGGATAAACACAGAGCATCTCTATATAGCACGAAGATGGAATAAGTCTAGTGCATTTCCACTCAAAGCAAAACCTAAATGACTTTTACTGTTTCAAAAAGCATACAGATAGGCCATGCTGGTGTGGTGTAGCCACAGGTGGGCCAGGGCCCACCCGCTTTGTACTCTGGCTCCTAGAGAGCTGCTGTAGTTAAATATGTTGGATCTTCCATATTGGGAAGCCTCCTTCTCTCTCTCTCTGTGGTATTTCATGTATTCGTTTTCTTAAAAGATGGAACATGTGCATTGCTCTCTGTGCTCATTCTTGGCTCTGCTCCTGCCTTCCCTTGTCTCCCTCGTGTGCATTAAATATGGTTTAATTATCCCTGGCTGATTATTTTATGGGAAATGAATGCATCCAGTTCTCAGAAAATAAGTCGTCATTTTTTCCTGGCTGTACCACGCTGCAGATTTATTAAAGACAGGGAACATCTTAAAAGCATTGTTTTCTTGCTCATTTTTAACTTGTGTGCGCAAGTGCAAGTAAAAGCAGGGATTGTGTCTTTCTGACAGTTGGGACATATTCCAACATTGCTAGCTTCAGCTAAAAAATGATCTTCTTTAGTCAAGGACAGGTCAGTTTCACTCCATAAAAGGACAACGGTTGCAAAGTCGTTTCACTTATATTAACCTACAATCATTTGTAGGCAGAGATGAGAACATAAGAACAGCCATACTGGGTCAGACCAATGGTCCATCTATCCTGCTTCCAGCAGTGGCCAATCCAGGTCACAAGCACCTGTCAGAAACCCAAATAGTAACTCCATTCAATGCTAGCAATCCCAGGGCAAGCAGTGGCTTCCCTCATGTCCATCTCAATAACAAACTATAGACTCCATAGATTCCACTATATCTTTCTCGAGATACGGTGACCAGAATTGAACACAATACTCATGGTGAGTTCACACCATGGAGCGATACAGAGGCATTATATTATTATTTTGGTCTTATTTTGCATCCCTTTCCTAATAATTCCTAGCATCCTGTTTGGTTTTTTGGCCACCGCTGCACCCTGGCCAGAAGATTTCAGCATATTGTCTACAATAACACCTAACTCTTTTTCAGACTCCTAAAGCGGCCCCCTAGCATCAGATAACTATGATTTGGACTATTCTTCCCAATGTTCATCACTGTGCATTTGTCTACGCTCATCACAGGGAGCCTGATAACTGGCCCTGTTCAGTTAGTGTTGGAATTGACTTTCCCTGAACGTTGTGATTCTCCTATCACAGGAAGCATTATGATAGAATGGAACACAGTGGGACATTGACAAGCTGTCATAAGTGGAATGCAGTTAAAAACTTGCACAAAATAAAAAAAAAAAAGTCGGTGAAGCAGACACTATGCTATTGGCTTCAGGTTAATTTGTGTGCCAGCGAGCCTGCGATCAGCTACTCTTGCACGCTTTATAAATGCCTTGGATCTCACTGTACACAGATGAAAACGGTATATACAAACAGTGGGGAGATGAGTTAAGAGAAATGAGCTTAATAAAGTTCCCTGTCTATCTCACCTAGGTGTGAGATGGCATAAGCTCAGTGGTTTAGAGTCAAAAGGTTTCAAGTTCAAACTCCAACAGTTCTGGCCCAAAAAGGGCTCTGGTAGTGCATTATACGGCAGTGAGCACAGGACTCTGGAGCCATTGTTTGCGAGAAACAGGAAATGGAACTTGATATACTGCCTTCCTCTGGTTTTTACAACTACATTCAAAGCGGTTTACATAGTATATACAGGTACTTATTTGTATCTGGAGCAATGGAGGGTTAAGGGACTTGCCCAAGTCACAAGGAGCTGCAGTGGGAATTGAACTCAGTTTCCCAGGATCAAAGTCTGCTGCACTAACCACTAGGCTACTCCTCCACTCCAAAAGATAATTCACACTACATGGTTTGGAAAAGTTAGTGTACGAGAACAGTAGGCTTCTCTCTAAGGTCTTACATTTAAATGGTCCTACTCACTTCACTGAAAGGATGGTGGATGCCTAGATGAACCTACCAACAGACGCAGGTTGCCAGACTGCAACTACTCTTGGGACAAATAGAGATAATGCCCTTGGTGAGGCAAGGATGGCTGGAGTGGGGCTTGTGCCAATGTCATAGGCAGAGCAACTCAGCAGAATAACATTTGTGTGGAGAAGGCAATTAGGAGACTGGTTAAGGCCTGGAAGACTTTATCAGAGTCAAAAAGGCACATAATGAAGAATGAAACACACCCCAAATTTGGCACAAAACTGCACATGAACAATTCCCAATTTCAAAATGTTGTCAATTCCTTTTCTAAATCTCCATCCACTGGTGGTGAAAGTTGGTTTTCACGGTTTTTGGCAATTCCACTCAAAACAGTTATCTTGATTCATGCCTTCAGTACCTCATAAGTACATAAGTATTGCCATAGTGGGAAAGACCAAAGGTCCATCAAGCTCAGCATC
Organism: Microcaecilia unicolor; assembly: GCF_901765095.1. Classification (NCBI taxonomy): domain Eukaryota; kingdom Metazoa; phylum Chordata; class Amphibia; order Gymnophiona; family Siphonopidae; genus Microcaecilia; species Microcaecilia unicolor. Next base: position 353,304,887 of record NC_044034.1, read on the forward strand.
CTGTTTCCAACAGTGGCCAATCCAGGTCACTAATACCTGGCAAGATCCAAAACAAGTACAAAACATTTTATACTGCTTATCCCAGAAAAAAGTGGATTTTCCCAAAGTCCATTTAATATTGGTCTATGGACTTTTCCTTTAGGAAGCCGTCCAAACCTTTTTTAAACTCCGCTAAGCTAACCGCCTTTACCACATTATACATTGAGTGAAAAAACATTTTCTCCGATTAGTTTTAAATTTACTACATTGTAGCTTCATCACATGCCCCCTAATCCTAGTATTTTTGGAAAGCGTAAACAGATGCTTCACATCTACCTGTTCAACTCCTCATTATTTTATAGACCTCTACCATATCTCCTGTCAGCCGCCTTTTCTCTAAGCTGAAGAGCCCTAGCCGCTTTAGTCTTTCCTCATAGGGACTCACATCCTATTGTAATGTTATTTAAGCTGTTAGTGATTCCATTGAGATCAAATGTCTTTAGGCTGTTCAGATCATTAACATTCAGGCCCCTTTATTCCTTCAACGCTATTAGCTTCTAGTACAGCTCAGGGATTAATTTTAAAATCCTTGTTTTGGCCCATAATGTTTTCATACAAGTACTCCACTTATCTTCTGCAATCATTTTGCACATTCCCGGTTCGCTGCTTGATCAGTGACTAGCCATACCTGCTGTGACAGGTGAAAGGCTAAAATCAATGAGACACCACACTTTCTTTTTGGCTGTTCCTTTATCAAATAGCCACCCCTTCATTTTGAGAACCAAACTGTCCTACCACGTTCTGGGTTCATCTCAACTCATCTATTTTTCCTTGTCTTCTGTGGCCAATAAGGTCCAACCAGGTGAGGATGTGAAGGTTCTGCCTTTCCTGCATGCTTTCTCTTGGACGTCCTCTTTTCAGCTCTCCTATGTATTTGGATAGTGTTCTTTCATCTCACACGACCTCAATACTTACTTATGAAAGGTAGTATAGCAAATTGAAATAAATATCAAAATACATTAAGGATGATTGGGACACCCAAGATGGCTCCATTAGAGCTGTGCTGCCTGTTTTTTTTGTTTTGTTACATTTGTACCCCACACTTTCCCACTCATGGCAGGCTCAATGCAGCTTACATGGGGCAATGGAGGGTTAAGTGACTTGCCAAGAGTCACAAGGAGCTGCCTGTGCCTGAAGTGGGAATCAAACTCAGTTCCTCAGGACCAAAGTCCACCACCCTTTACTGCACCTGAACCATGATGAAGCCCATCCAAGTCTGTCTATGACACTAATTGAGGACAGATGGATGCTAATGGGATAGTACAGAACCGGACATCCTTAGCTCTGGAATGCTGCCTTGGAACCAGGGGCAGGCGAGTGTGTGCTGTTGACATTTCTCAACTTGGATGCCACCATGTTCCTTCTCCTGAGCCAAATGCAGTAGTTATCAGGTATCAGTGGTGGTAGAGCAAAATTGGAGGCCTGTAAGCTAAATTGATTGAGCCCTGCGGTTGATCAACTGTGGAAGCCTCCAGTGGAGATAATGAAGCTTAGATTGTGAGCCCTCCTGGTTACAGAGAAATATCCAGAGTACCTGAATGTAGCTCACCTTGAGCTACTATTGAAAAAGGTGTGAGCAAAATCGAAATAAATAAGTGCAGAATCAGCAAGATGGGAATGACTGTTTTGGGGAAGGGGAGAAGAACTCTGCACTTCCTGCAACTATCAACAGATCCTTGATTTGCTGTCTCTAAGATGAAAATTATTTCCATGAAGCACATTTGCAGAGGTCTTACTGCTCTACACAATACAGAATGCCATGGATCATTTAAAATCTTTAAGTGGTGAGATGAAACAGTCTAAACAGTGTTGTCACTGAACAGAAACAGAGAACATTCAGGAGGGTAATACTGCAGTTGTTAAGAGGAATGAAGTGCTTCAAAATAAAATGTGATAAAAGTGTAATATTTGGTTATAGATTTCCCTACACTAAACAGGTTTACTAAATATATTTTGGAATTTTAAAACATGCCAGGAAAGCCATCCCATTCATTCTACCTCCCACGTTTTAAGAAACAAGAAGTGGAAGATTTAATATTTTGATTTTTTTTTTAATCTAACAAAAATTGAGAGTTCTACTGAAGATGCACCTATGCCAGTTAGACTTATTGCTACCTTAGTGCTAGATTCAGATGGAAAAATAGCTGGGAAGAAAATCTCTATCACAGAGATGATCCTTTATGTAGTTTTAAAATAATGATATTTCCAGATGTAGCTAAGGCCACTAAGGACAGGAAGAAGGAATTTCTACTTTTAAGCCCTGGAGTACAACACTTAGAGGCATTATTTTGGTTAGTTTTTCATGTAAAATACCATATAAAAAACCAAAATGTGAAATTTTATAATACTGTACAATTATGTAGGTTTTTGTCAGAGTTCTTCTGTAATGCCCTTGCCCAATGCTGTAATTTAGATAAGAGTGTTTGGTGCTGCTTGGAAACACACATTATAAGATTGCATTCCATTAATCTGAATCCTCTTTTATCAGAATTAAAGCTGGAATCAAATGATATGGTATTTAGGAAGATATTCAAGGTATGATCATTTTTGCAAGAATATTAAATAAAGTAGCTTTATTTTATGTCTGGACTCCTTCAAACAGTGCATTTTGAATATTTTGTCATTTTTATGTTAATACATTTTATTTAATGCATCTTAACATTAGGCTTATTTTTTTCTTACTTTTGTAAACTGTCTTGTATCAGGTTTTCCTCCCCGATTAAAATAATACTGAAATGCAAATGTGTTGTTATTGCTGTGAATTACTGCTTTCAGTACCTGCTACATGCTGTGTGCTTTTTGTTTTTCAGAAGTTTGAATGCTGCCTAGTCTGTCTTCCCCAAAGGTAACTCCGCCCCCTCAACATTCCCTATGCTTGACTGCTGCCTAGACTTAAGAAAAAAAAAATAGAAACAAGTGGTACCAAAAGTCCTGGTGCTAACCTGTTGGGGTGACCTACATGAATTGGCTGCTACAACACTTATCAGCAGTGGCATAAATGCTTTGGGCTTCTAAGAAGGAATTGCGGTAACAGACAGAGTAACTGTGGTTAAAACTCAAACTTCAATAAACATTAAGTACAGATGTTTTGGACAAGAGCCTTGCAGATTTTGGTGTTTATATTTATGCTTACTAGAACTTTCTATATTGCCTTACCTGCACACAGGGTAAAGTGCTTTACAGACTAAAACTGACAGATCTCAAAGAGGATTCCAAGAAAGTACCTACTTCCTTTGTCCTTATGCTAGCAGAAATAGCAATGAAAAACTTTTTTTTTTCAGTATGATGCAAGGATTTTTCAGCAACTTTCTGGGTAGCAATGGGGGCTACGATGGCCCTCACAGTTTTTTGTGTGATTTGGTTAAAATTATGGACTTTTATTGATGACCTCTTCATTTTGTGGGAAAGCTCTGTACAGGCATTAGAAGATTTTGTGTCCTGGCTAAATGTGAGCCATCCTGCATTAAAATTTACAGCACAATGGCATCATACTGAAATTTCTTTTTTAGATGTAAAACCAAAGAACAATATGCTTTTGTTACTACTGAGGTTTGAAAAGAAAGACAGGAATTATTTTTTACAATGTGATAGTTGTTACCCACAGTCATTCAAAGATAGTTCCCCCCCCCCCCCCCCCCATATTGCAATTTTTGAGATGTAGGAGGATCTGTTCTACTGATGGAGAATTTAAGAGAGAGAGTGAAACGCTTAAGGCTAGACAGTTGGACAGATGTTATCTGTGGGCTGTACCTCATACAATCTACAAGAGACTGTGAAGTTTAGCAATTGACAGTTGTTACATTTTTCATGTCAAGAAGATGCAGACCCTGATACTTTGACTTGTGTATTATGTTACAGCACTAGGGCAAATGTACTGGTAAAGATAACGAAGTGCACTGGTAAAGATAACGAAGCGACATTGGATTATCATCACTACAATACCTGGTTTTCAGTAGTACTAAATGCAAATACCTGGCATTTAGTAGAGGCAAGAATTTGAAAGAAATCTTGTGTCCTTCAGATGTTCACTCAGTACCAGCTTTGAGAGAAACACCGGCTTGTATGCCTTGTGCAGTGTGTGACATTATGACAACTCGATCTGAATTTCCCGACCCAGTGGATGGAAGAGTGTACAGTCTCAGATCAGAGACCACATGTTTAACATCGTATGTTGTCTATTGCATTCAACACCCACGTGACTGTACATTTGTCCTTTAGATTGTAAGCTCCTTTGAGCAGGGACTGTCCTTCTATGTTAAATTGTACAGCGCTGCGTAACCCTAGTAGCGCTTTAGAAATGTCAAGTAGTAGTAGTACATTGGGCAGACTTCAAGACCTTTGAAAATAAGGATACTTGATTATAAGAGCACGATTTTGACTCGGAAAGAAACATCTGCTTTAGTTCTACATTGTAAGAGATTTGCACGGGCCTTTCACTGAAATGAATTTCTTTGGAGCAGATTTCACACAAAAAAAAAAAAAAGAGAGGTGGTGACAGGAGAAGAGAGTTGTTACAAGCCGAGCAGTGTTGGATTTTTGAATCAAAAATCCCTTGAGCCGCTTGGCTTAAATGCTAAAGTAGAATGGCATCACTTTTTTTGTTTTAATTTGTCTATGTATTGGTTAAAGTCCTGCTTAAAACAACCACAAAAGTGGAGAAACTGGATCCACTACGAGGGGAAGCACAGAAACATTGGAGTAGCATGATCAACAGGACACTTCCAAAAAAAAAAAAAACAAGGAGGCGAGGAATAAGTAGTAAAAATTTCCTTTAATAGTAGAAAATAAGACTCGACGTGGCACCGTGTTTTGGTGAAAAATACCTACCTCAGGAGTCTGTATGCGGTAAATACCAGTGGGTGAAGCTAAATCAAATCAATTCTTTAAAAAGACTAATGATTGGTAGATATGCAGAATACATTGGTAGAAAGCACAAGCAAAACCAAAAGGAGGATCGTGTCCACCAACGTATCCTGCATATCTACCAATCAGGCCCAGATGCACTAAACTTTAACGACCCTTTAACAAAGAAATTTTCAACCGCAAGCATTAAAGGGCATTTTCCGACGACGCTAGCAGCTAACGAAAACGGAATGCAAACGAGTAACTACCATTGAAATGTGGACATACAGTGGGGGAAATAAGTATTTGATCCCTTGCTGATTTTGTAAGTTTGCCCACTGACAAAGACATGAGCAGCCCATAATTGAAGGGTAGGTTATTGGTAACAGTGAGAGATAGCACATCACAAATTAAATCCGGAAAATCACATTGTGGAAAGTATATGAATTTATTTGCATTCTGCAGAGGGAAATAAGTATTTGATCCCCCACCAACCAGTAAGAGATCTGGCCCCTACAGACCAGGTAGATGCTCCAAATCAACTCGTTACCTGCATGACAGACAGCTGTCGGCAATGGTCACCTGTATGAAAGACACCTGTCCACAGACTCAGTGAATCAGTCAGACTCTAACCTCTACAAAATGGCCAAGAGCAAGGAGCTGTCTAAGGATGTCAGGGACAAGATCATACACCTGCACAAGGCTGGAATGGGCTACAAAACCATCAGTAAGACGCTGGGCGAGAAGGAGACAACTGTTGGTGCCATAGTAAGAAAATGGAAGAAGTACAAAATGACTGTCAATCGACAAAGATCTGGGGCTCCACGCAAAATCTCACCTCGTGGGGTATCCTTGATCATGAGGAAGGTTAGAAATCAGCCTACAACTACAAGGGGGGAACTTGTCAATGATCTCAAGGCAGCTGGGACCACTGTCACCACGAAAACCATTGGTAACATATTACGACATAACGGATTGCAATCCTGCAGTGCCCGCAAGGTCCCCCTGCTCCGGAAGGCACATGTGACGGCCCGTCTGAAGTTTGCCAGTGAACACCTGGATGATGCCGAGAGTGATTGGGAGAAGGTGCTGTGGTCAGATGAGACAAAAATTGAGCTCTTTGGCATGAACTCAACTCGCCGTGTTTGGAGGAAGAGAAATGCTGCCTATGACCCAAAGAACACCGTCCCCACTGTCAAGCATGGAGGTGGAAATGTTATGTTTTGGGGGTGTTTCTCTGCTAAGGGCACAGGACTACTTCACCGCATCAATGGGAGAATGGATGGGGCCATGTACCGTACAATTCTGAGTGACAACCTCCTTCCCTCCGCCAGGGCCTTAAAAATGGGTCGTGGCTGGGTCTTCCAGCACGACAATGACCCAAAACATACAGCCAAGGCAACAAAGGAGTGGCTCAGGAAGAAGCACATTAGGGTCATGGAGTGGCCTAGCCAGTCACCAGACCTTAATCCCATTGAAAACTTATGGAGGGAGCTGAAGCTGCGAGTTGCCAAGCGACAGCCCAGAACTCTTAATGATTTAGAGATGATCTGCAAAGAGGAGTGGACCAAAATTCCTCCTGACATGTGTGCAAACCTCATCATCAACTACAGAAGACGTCTGACCGCTGTGCTTGCCAACAAGGGTTTTGCCACCAAGTATTAGGTCTTGTTTGCCAGAGGGATTAAATACTTATTTCCCTCTGCAGAATGCAAATAAATTCATATACTTTCCACAATGTGATTTTCCGGATTTAATTTGTGATGTGCTATCTCTCACTGTTACCAATAACCTACCCTTCAATTATGGGCTGCTCATGTCTTTGTCAGTGGGCAAACTTACAAAATCAGCAAGGGATCAAATACTTATTTCCCCCACTGTATTCCCCCCTGCTGTATAAAAATCCAAGCTGGCATGTTTAAAAACAAAAGTGAGATAAACAACACAAACACTGGCTCGCTGCTTCCATCTGCATAAAATAGAAAATGAAAACAAAATCAAAAAAGGATCGGGATTGGGCAAAGGCGCTCTTCAGGAGCATCCTGTATGGACGGCCTTCCCCCCCCCCCCCCCGTCCCCCTGCACGAAAACTCCAAATTTTAGCAGCCCCGGCCCCCCTCCCTTCCTCTCTACTCTCCCACAGCTCCGCCTCCCGCCATCCTCCGCCCCCGTGCCCCGCTGCCCCCCGAGGTCGTCGCCACGGCTCCCCCCTCTGCATTACCGGGCCCGCACAGCACCTCTCACCTCTGTATGAAGGCGCTGCAAGGGCAAGAAGACCATCTGATTGCTGCAGTCTTCAGAACGTCTCTCTCCTTTCCAGACCTGGGCCCGCCCCCTTCTGACATAGGTTTCTTACGTCAGACGGGGGCAGGTCCAGGTCAGGGAAGGAGAGAGACGTCCTTAAGTCTGCAGCGATCAGATGGTCTTCTTGCCCGTGCAGCGCCTTCATACAGAGGTGAGAGGCGCTGCGCAGGCCCGGTAATGCGGGGGGGGGGGGGGGGGGTAAGGGCGGAGGCAGAGCTGTGGGAGAGTAGAGAGAAAGGAACAGGAAGGGAGGGGGGCCGGGGCTGCTAAATTTTGGAGTTTTTGTGCAGGGGGAAGCGGGAAAGAGGGGAGCAGCAGGGGGGGGGGCAAGGCCATCCATACAGGACGCTCCTGACAAGCGCCTTTGCCCCCTCCTGATCCTTTTTTGATTTGTTTTTAGCTTTCTATTTAATGCAGGGGGAAGCGGGGAGCCACATGTTTGTGGGTTTTTTTGTTGTTGTTTTGACGTTTGTGGCATGCACAGAGCAGCCAGCAAAACGCTTGGCTGCTCTGAGCATGCTTTTGGGGCCGATTACCGCCGGGGATTACACCACTTTAACGACTGTTTAATACATTGTACTTTTCAACACCGCACCGAACATGCGCGACTTGTTTTTTTGGTGCATTCTTCGGTTTTTTTAAATTCGTTAAGGACTTTCACGTTTTAGAATTTTTTACGTTTGGTTGATGCATCTGGGCCTCAGTCTTTTTAAAGGCTTAATTTGGTTTAGCTCCACCCACTGGCATTTACCTTATACAGACTCCTGAGGCAGGCATTTTTCACCGAAACACGGTGCCGTGTTGAGTCTTATTTAAGTCCTGCCCGTCATATTTGCCTGTTTTCTATGGTTGGTCCCCATCAAATGGAATCAGTTTCAAAGAAGTTGGATGCCGTTTCTGGGGCTAGAGCCTTGAGTGAGCGAGCAGTGTTGTATGCCTAGTCCCCACAAGTTTGCTGTGATAATGATATTGAAAAGTATATTTTTTGTAATATAGACATTAAGGTATCTTTTCATTTACAGAATTATTCTCAGCAGGTCCCCTAAAGCAGTAAACGAAACACTGGCCACTGTTGGACAGTTGCAGTAGCGGTTGGTACATGGGCATTTCTGAAGCTAAGTACTTGAGCTTAATTTGCATATTTTTAAATGGAGCTTTTTGGAACTCTGTGCGAATGTAATAAAATAAGTGATCACAGGAGATTTTTTTATGCCGATGATAAACTAGAGCCGCTTTTAAGACCACAGCATATTAAGCAGATCTGGACTTGCTAACGCTTTTTTCTCCATGTGATTTTCATTTGTTCTGAAAGTCATTGTCATCTTGCACATTATATTTTGGTATGAGGTATTATATTTATTATTTTTTAGATCTGAAAGAACGCCAATCAAAAAAATCAGAAGAGGGAACAATGTCCGCACAAAGAACAACATTCACATAGAGAAAAATAAGTGGAAAGATTCATTTCACTGTGTATGGGGCTATCCTACTCCAACCTTGAGATCTAATAACTCGTTTCCAAATTCCATTTTGAAAAAGTATGTTTTAAGGGCTGTGTGGATTGTTTGAAAGAAGAGCTAGCACATCAAGTGGGACCAGGGTTTTGTATCCTTTTTTTTTTTTTTTTTAGAATGAAACATACCATGTGTAAAATGGCCTACCAAGTGGAAGTGGCGGAAGTCAATATTCTAACAGACTGGGTGTGCACGGCTGGGAGGGATATGGAGGACACAAGCAGGAAAAAGTAACTAAGGATGTGGTAAGAGATATTGGAAAGGAGGGAACTGGTGCTAGGTTGCTAACAGATGTTCCATGATATATCAAGCTATAGTGGAGGACCAGGGGTTGTTTTTTTTTTTTTTTTTTTGCTATCAGTTACAGTGCTACTATAAGAACATAAGCGTTTCCATTCCTTTCCTAGTAATTCTTAACATTCTGTTTGCTGTCTTAGCCCCTGAACAGAGGGTTTCAATGTATCAATGACGACACCTAGATTCTTTTCCTGAGCAGTGACTCCTAATGGGGAGCCTTGCATCACATAGCTATAATTTGAATTCCTTTCTTACATACATCACTTTGCACTTGCTTACATTAAATGTCTTCTCTCCCAATCTTGTAAGGTCCTCTTGTGATTTAAGAGATTTAAATTTGCTAATGACATTCAGTTACCTCACTAGTTTATTCCCATTTCTAGATCATTTATGTTACAAAGCAGCTGTCCCAGCACAGACCCCTGGGGAACCCAACTATCTACTGTTGTCCACTGAGAATACTGACCATTTAACCCTACTCCCGGTTACTATTTTTTAACCAGTTCTTAATGCACAATAGGACATTACCTTCTATCCCATAACTTTCTAATTTCCTGAGGAGTCGTTTATGAGGTACTGTTCCTGCCCCACCTCTGAGTCAAGTATTCATTGCATTGCTAAACTTACATCTTGGCCAGTAAATTGCCTGTGTCTTTTGAAGGCTATGAAGAAATTAGTTCTTACCTGCAAACTTTCTATTCTTTAGTCTACAGAAAAGGCTAGATATAACCAGAAACTTAGTTTTTTTTCCCTATTCGGTTTCAACATAAAAGCTGCAGCCCAGGATGCCATGATACTCACTTTGTTTTATCACATCCATTATATCATTTATCTCATTATCAAAGGGAATATAAATGGTCACATCTACATATATGTATAGGTTAAACATTTATCTGCTAGTCTCTTCCCTAACGGTACCATTAAGATGTTAAACAATATTGGCAATAGAGGCCAGCCCTGTGGTACTCCACAATCTGCAATCCATAGGGATAAAATTGTGCCCAACATCTCTACCTACCTGATACGATTTTATTTTTATTTTTGTTACATTTGTACCCCACGCTTTCCCACTCATGGCAGGCTCAATGCGGCAGGCAATGGAGGGTTAAGTGACTTGCCCAGAGTCACAAGGAGCTGCCTGTGCCGGGAATCAAACTCAGTTCCCCACCACCCTAACCACTAGGCCACTCCTCCACTGTTGCTACTATTTGAGATTCTACATGGAATGTTGCTATTCCACTAGCAAAAGTCAGCCCTTGCAGATCACCAATGTGGCCGCGCAGGCTTCTGCTTCTGAGAGTCTGACGTCCTGCACGTACGTGCAGGACGTCAGACTCACAGAAACAGAAGCCTGCGCAGCCTTCTACATGGAATGTTGCTAGTGGAATAGCAACATTCCATGTAGAATCTCCAATAGTAGCAACATTCCATGTAGAATCTCCAATAGTATCTATTTTATTTTTGCTACATTTGTACCCTGTGCTTTCCCACTCATGGCAGGCCTCAATGCGGCTTACATGGGGCAATGGAGGGTTAAGTGACTTGCCCAGAGTCACAAGGAGCTGCCTGTGCCGGGAATCGAACTCAGTTCCTCAGTTCCCCACCACCCTAACCACTAGGCCACTCCTCCACTCAGGAAACCCCTGAACCATCAAATTACTTCACCACAAATCCTGATCTTATCCAATAATTTTAGTAAAATATCATGATCGACCATGTCGAACACACTTTGCATGTCAAATTGGAGCACAGTGATCTTCCTCCTTCTACTTACTTGTCCTTTGATATTTGCAACAAGTGTTATCAATACTGTCTCAGTACTGAACTGTGGTATAAAAACAAGATTGGGAGTTGTGTAACTTTAACCAAAAGGGGAATGGAGTCACTGGTCTATAGTTAGAAACATCACTTCTCTTGGCCTTCACCAAAGGTACTGCCTCCAAAGATGGAGGAATACCCATATCAGACAGAAAAAGAAAATCAATACCAGAGATCATGAATCTTCTGGAAACTCCTGTCTCTCTCTCCCTTGCCTTCTCACTGCCTACCAATAAGGACAGTCTTCTGCACTAGAAAGAAAGGTATAGAACATCAAGGGAAGGGTCCTGAATCCATCTGGAGGGACTAAAGGAAAAAAAATTAGTAGGTAAGACCTAATTTGTTCTTCCTTAGCATCATTCCAGACCAGTTCAAATGCTTGGTAAGTGCCAAAGCACTCGTCTTCTATGGGTAGGCCCCTGCTAGACTCTCGCTTCAAAAACTGTATCCTTTTAGGTTTGAAGATCCAGATTACAGTGTGTTGTAAAGGAATGCAATGATACCCAGACCACTACTTTCCAAATATCTTGCAGAGAAAACAGACGAGTATGCTTGACCTCGGGTCAAATGTGATCTAAGTCTCTCGGGAACCAAACAGCCTCCGAGGATATAGGTGGAAGCAATCACCTTCAGTCAGAAGGCAATCATCGTCTTTGACACTGCCTCTCCTCGCTTCTGTCCTCCAAACAGGTCAACTAAAGCACTCGGATTGATGAAATTCCTCCACCCTGCACACATACATACACATCGCCCTGCAATCATTCATCGATTTAACTTCTGCTGCTCATAGCTCCCTTAGCATTTCACTCCTGGTAATTGATTCACATGGAAGGCTAATACTACCTTTGGGAGAAAGGAAGGTACGGGCCTGTAAGTCCACATTTACTTTAGAAATCATGAGAAAAGGTTCCTGACAAGATAAGGCTTGCAACTCAGAAATTTTCTGCACAGAGCAAATGGCCATGAGAAAGAATCTTTCCTTAGTGGAATAGGTCCACAACAGCTCAAATGAAGCTTGCACCAAGGCTTCCAATACCAGGTTCAAGTCCTAAGAGGGTATTAATGGATGTTGCGGGGGTAGCCAAATCAGTTTACTCCTTCTCAAAATACTTACATCATCTGGATGAGAAGCCAAGACCTTGCCTTTAACTGAACCCCCAAAACATGACAAGGCTGCCACCTTAACCTTTAAGAGAGGCTAAGGCTAAACCGCTCTCCAAATATCTTGTAGATACACCACCGAGACCCACAAGGCTCACATATGCCTCTCAAGACACCAAGCCTCAAATATCTGCCAAACTCGAACATACACCATAGAAATAGAAGTTTTCTGCAATTTGAGTAGAAATCACTGCACTTGAGTAGCCTCATTTCAGAAGGTGCATCCTCTCATGAGCCAAGCCATAATACAGAATGGCACCAGATCTGACATCTGCACTGGACCATGAACCAACTCATCTGAAAGAGAAAGATCCATTGGACCATCCAGTACTAGTTGCATTAGATCACTGTACCACGGCCTCCGGGGCCAATTTAGTGCCACCAACATCACCAGACCATTATGGGCTTAAATCCACTGAACTATATGGCCCAGCAATGGCCACGGCAGAGCAGACTAGACCATGGTTACATTAGTGCATCAATGTCTTCCAAATCCTGGTCCTTTCTGTGACTGAAAAACCGAGTTGACTTCGTGTTGATAACTGACACCATGAAATCCATCACTGGTGGTCCCTAAACGCTCATGTTTGTGAAGGCATCCTTATCCAGATGCTATTCTCCTGGGTCTAGGAGATTCCTGTTGAGATAATCTGCTTGCATATTTTACATCCCAGATACATGAACCATGGCCAGGTGCTTCTTCACAGGGATGATGCTTCCATTGCTGAGGACTCTTGGTGCTCTCTTGTTGGTTTACAAAGACCACCACCATCACATTGTCTGACATAATGTACACCGCCTTGCCTAGAATCTGATCCTGGAAGGCAAGTGATGCCAAATTGCTGTGGTCTCCAGCTGGTTGATGGGACCATTGAACCTCCTTTGCTGATCAAAAACCCTGCACCACCTGCCCAAGACAGTGGACCCCCCACAGGCTCGCAGATATTGTCACCACAGTCTACATCAGAACCTCCACAATGATACCCTAGTTCAAACTGGAGACTTGCAGCCACTACTGCAAACTGATTATTACTGTCCACCCCCCTCATGAATGGGGAGCTGTGGGTCTAGATCCAGAGTCTGTATGGATAACAAAGTCCCTTGCAGGGGACACATATGAGCTCTGGCCCACTGCACCACTTCCAACATTGCAACCATAAAGCGCAGAACATGAAGGCAGTCTCACGCCAGAGAAGACTTGCAAAACTGAGTAGACTGCAGACCTGGGCCTGCAACTTCTGAATTTGGTCCTGCTGGAGAGCATGTGACCCTGCTGGGTATCAAAAACAATGCTTATATACTTTAACACCTGTGATGGGGCTAACTTGCTGTTTGTCAGATTTAGCACCTCACCTGTTCCAACAGTTGTACCACAAGTGCCGCAGCCTGCTCATTCTCCTACCTGGATTTCACTCAAATTAACCAAACGTCTAGATAGATGAATTGGAATTTCCTTACTGCACAATGCTGTCACTATCACAGCCATCACATTGGAGAAGGTTCTGGGCACAGTTGCAAAACCAAAGGAAAGGACAAAGAACTGAAAATGATGCCCAATCACAGCAAAACTCTGGAACCACTGACGTCTCTCAAATTGGGATGTGCAAGTATGCTTCTGTCAGATTAAGGTAGGTAAGGAACTCTCCTATATGGACTGCTATGATTACAGACTCACCACATTTCCATCCAGAAATGGAGAACCTTTAGATACCTGTTCACCTACTTGAGGTCTAGGATGGGACAAAATGACCCCTCCTTTTTGGGCAACAACAAAACAGATGGAATAGCAACCTGCCCCCTGATCACTGGCAGGGATGGGAACCACCACTAGTTGTAGCAGCCATTACAAGGTAGTTTAGGATGGTGGCTGCCTTTAGCCTGGACCAGTGGGGAGATTCCAAGAACCGGCCAAAAAACACAGACGTGTGTACTCCAGGGTGTAGCCATCCCTGTCGACCGTGAGGGCCCATTGGTCCACCCACCCACCATCTACTGGATGATGAAGCCCAACACTTTCATTGTGATCCTCTTGTGTATCCAGCAGCCATGGAACTGGACTCTCTGCCCCATCTCCAAGCACCCCAAAAGGAATGCATCCTTTGAAAGTACCTGCTGTGTCCTGATCCACTGAAGAACCCTCACCTAACATCTTGTTCTTAAAAGGGAGGCTACACAACTTAGCCTTTGACAGCACATCTGCAGACCACCCGCACAACCACATGGCCCCTCAAGCAGTTATCAGCAGGGCTAAAGCTTTAGATGAGGACCTCAGCAAATCATACAACATGCCTTCCAGAAATGCTACACCCACTTTAAACTTTCATATCTCCTGCTCTCCCAGAAACAGTCCTCCAAAGCCCTATTCAAAACTTTTTCCACCCACCTGATGCGAGCCATTGCCACTAAACCACCACCTACAACCTCTTGCAAGCCCAAGGCAAACACAAAGGCCTGCTTCAGGAAGCCCAAAAGCCAGCAGTCCTGAAGATCCTTCAAGGCTGTACCCCCATCCACGAGGAGCACAGTCTTCTTTATGACCACTGCCACATCATGTTAGCGATCTCAAGAATCTTTACCCTCCTCTGGAATGAGGTAAAGATATGTAATGACTTCCACCTTAAAAACAGCATCTGGAGCATCCCACTCCAAGGAGATCATAACCCAGATGCCCTGTGGTAAGGGAAAAGACCATACTGGCTTCTTAATCCTTTTCAGGAGTGGATCACCCTTGCAGATCCCTGCTTCTTGAGAAATCTCTTCCAATTCAGGACAGAAGAGGAGTTGAGGATCTTGGAGGAATAAGCTCCTACAGTTCATCTTTATGGAAGATCTATATTTATGTAGGGTTCTCTCCTGGAAGCAGTTCCTCCAAGACACCTTCCTCACAAGGCTCCCCCCCATCATCGATCCTTCCTCCAAGATCCCCAATGTCTCTTCTGTCTGAGACCCAAAGTCTTCAGGCTCAAGATTACATTCCAACCTCTGACATCTGAGTCTCTAGTGGTAGCTTCAGTCTCGTAAAGCTGAGCAGAGCTGTCATTGCCACAAACACACCCCTGCTTTCAGGGTGCTGGCTTGCCAGATTGGTGCATGCAGAATGCCTGGCACATCGCTGGGATAAACTCTTTTTGGCTTCACTCCCCACTCCGATTTCATACACCCTGGACCACTCCGCGAAGACTGCCTCATAAGTTCCAAGAATGGCGAGGAGTCAAGCATTTGGGATGAATCCAAGATAGAAGCAGTTCACGCCATATCCAGGGCTGCAGCCAACTCCAAACTTGGCCTTGCACCATCCACATTTACAAGTGCTCCCAAATCCTCTGATCATGCTTGAACAATAGAGGACCAACTGTCCCCTCAGAGTGCCATAGTTTACAAACTGCCTCCAAATCCTCTAGGCCACACTGGCACATACAGCTCCTCCTCACCTTCCCCAGCTGACCAGGAAGACACAGTCTGCACCTGGCACATGTGAAGAGGCAGCAGAAAACATAGAAGCTCCCCAAGACCAAAGAGCACTGCTGGGCAGGTACTCAAGTGTCCAGGATTCTTTTTTTTTTTCTGTCTGCTGCAAGGCTCGCTCTCGGGCACTTAAGGAATTTATTTCCAGGGCAGGGACAAAGACTGAAGCACATCTAAGGGCTCTCCCAAAGAGGAATTCCAGAGGGGGGCAGGGTAGGAATCCAGCCACCCGGGCGTATCAACCCTGGGGCCATGGGGGTCAGAATGGACCCTTGCTTCAACTAGCTTATTAGTTTCTTCTATTCTCTGGGTTGTTTTTTTTTTTTTTTAAATATCTAAAATCTTAAACCTATCAGCCTACCTGCCCAGGTCAGACTGTAGAGGCTTATCCACATCTACCACCTGCTTGAGACTGAGAAATACAAGCTAGCAGAGGACTGCACAAGGCAGATATAGGTTGGTCTGACATTGGTGTTCCCAGTCTCTAGCCTTCTGGTATGCATGCACAACCCAAACACCTGGACCAGTCTGGAGGGATGCTAAGGAAATTTTACTCATGGCTGTCTAGACTTTGAGGAATCATAGAGTGAAGGGCTCTTTTTGAGACATTAAAATATAATATAGGGTAGATGGACCCAAATAGTCAAACTGGGCAGGTATGAACTGAATCATAGAAAAGGGATCAGGAGCCAGGTTTGGGTGGGTGGGGGGGGGGGGGGGGGGGGGGGTAGTGAAGGGAAGATGCTTAAGACAATCCTAACCAGGGTGTGAAATTAAGCACACAGTGATTTGTGGAAGGAAAATCTCACCGTAAACTGAATGGAGAAATGGAATAATCTATCAAAAGACTGCAGCAACTTAGACAGAATTATGAAGGCAATAAGGACTGCAAGGCCCTGCCAGCCTACCCAACTTGCTTCCTTTTCCATTTCTCCAGATGCTATCTGGCATTCCTCCTCGCTCTTTGCAACGAATGATCTCCTGTACGTATCCTAGGCTTTTTACGAAAAACTGAAACTTTAAATGGATGATATTTAAGACAAAAATGAAGATCGGCCACACATATTAATATCTGCGTACCTTTATTTTAGCATAGATGCTGTATGAGTGCAGTAGATACAATGCCAGTAGTTGTCTTTCAGCACAGTAAAATCACTATCAAGTTTTTAAATATGTAATCACATTTCTAGGTGGAAGCAGCATTTAGTGCAACAAGTCAAAAAAAAAAAAAAAAAAAAAACACCACTACCTAATCCATTTCAATCAGCACTCAGTACTGGATTATGTGCAGTTTAGAACTGATAGACTACTCCAAAGTCTACTTTGAAAAATGTTTTCCTCTTATATGCAGTCTCTCACAACTGCAAAGGCAGATTTCATCTGATAAGAAATTAGAATTAGAAGACAGAAAGAAATTTCAAAACGAATTAACCAGGGTTAACGTGTGTAAAAACATTTTTATAAAACATTTTAAATTTGAACAGTCATCTAAAAAACTGCATTTTTATGAACATCGAATTTATGTATTTTATTCAAATGTAATGGATGGATGTTAGCACATGCTACCTACCTCCCAGCCCACAGGAACATAAACTATTATCCACTACTTGAACAAGGATGAGGGCTCACGCAATGACATCATGAAACAGGTTTAAAACCTGAAGTTTATGCCAAACATGGTTAGGTAAGAAACTCACTGCCACATAATGTCAAGGATGCAAATGGCACCCTGGATCGGCCCAACTGGGTTTTTTTTCTACTGTCCTCTACTGCATTCAGAAAGTGATTAAACAAGTCTATGGAAGACAGATCAGTCACAGGCTATTTAACGTTAACAATCAGTTCATCTTCTGATTGTTAACGCTGCCAATGATCCAGAAAGACAAAGGGATCGCTCTCCTTTAAACTCTTGCTCTTATATATATTGCCTCCAATCACCCACCACTTTCATGCCAGACACATGATGCCGGGTGGGTTAGATGGAACTTTGGTTTGTCTCAGTTTGGCCATCTTTAAGGACATTCCTGGGACACGTTACCATAAACCTCAAACTATGGCAAACAACTTCTGATTCTTCTATGTGCCACAAGAAGCTTATGCAATGAAATGGTGCAATATGTCAGAACCTTTGCCAAGAAAGCCCTGCTGTTTCACATCTGTGTATGGCAAATTTTATGTTTCAAGAAGGAATTTTTATTTTATTTTTGACAAGGGAGAAAAAAATCTTCAGCAATCCTAGTTGGTCCCAAATCTAAAAATGACATTCTAACTATAAATACAAATGTTTTGTTTTAAACTAATCTTTCCATCTGCAGAAAAATACAATCAACTTTTTCTCAAACAAAAAATATGGTTAGCAACCACTACAAAGTAGTGAATTCCCAGGGTCAACCTGGGGGCTCTTGGAACTTCCACACCCTTAAATTAAATGAAAATATCTGTAAGTTGATCAGACTTTCTCAGGAAACTGCTCATCGTCCATGCTGAAACTCAAGATAACACATAAATATTAAAATACTGGACCTGTGCCATATAACTTCAGAACAAAATTATCCTGTAAAGGCACCCCCCCCCCAAAAAAAAAAAACCAACTGAATTTGCTTCCAGATTTGGGCTCAGTTTAGAGCAAATATGAGAAAGGTAAAGAACATTCTCTTGCCCCTTAAAAGCAGTTTTCTCTACCATATCTATGACAAATGTCCCCATGGCTATCATGTTCTCATGAACAAAAGGAAACGTCCAAACACATGGGGAAAGCCAACAGAAGACAATGTCTTTAGATTTATGGTACTGAAGGTGCATCTATAACCCAATGTTCTTCTGTACTGATGCAACCATTTTTTTTTTAATCAACCCAGAAAAAACTGTTGTGATGCAGATGTCACACTCTCTCACTGGGGACAAAGGACATCTTTAAGAAAAAAATATTCCCACTCCCTCCCCCCCACAAAAAAAATAAAATAAAATAAAACCCTCTACAGCAAATTACATACACATTACAAACCAGATTTACAAAATTAAGGAGAAAAGAACAAACATTAAACTATTTGCTTTATAAAGGCAGACAAAAGAAAAATCTGTGCTCTTCATATATTTCCAATGGAAGCGCTAAGTTGTTCTTTTAAGTAGTTCCATAGTAAAATTATAATGATAAAGCACCATTAGCATTATACATCCCAGCAATTTCCAGGGTGAGAGAAGAGGAAAAACAAATTCCACAACCCAAAAAATAAAAACTTACACAAACTACCTTCAGAGACTGAATGCAAAATTAAATATGAATATAGTGCATTATAAAAGCCTTCATACCCTTGCCCATTTTTCATATTCTGTCTAGAAAAATACTACTGAAAATGCATTAAAAGGCAGATTTTACAAAGAACGTACGAATGGGAATCAAGATGTTCAGATTGGGACGTATTAATTTCCGCTAGCATTTTAGAAAAAGGGTCTGCTGACAGAGGCTTTTCTAAAATACATGCAGGAATGGGACACATATGTACTGGCGACATTGCCTGCACCCACTGTGCAACTGTCAACACCTACAATATCAACAGGGCATGTGCATGTCGGTATTTCAGAACATACACATGTGCTTGCACATAAGTGTGTACGTCTGCCATATACAAATCGTCTGTGTTTCCCCGAGTAGTCACAGAGGGATTAACCTCCCCTAATCCCCTCAATACTGCATTGCACAACACAAGCACCTTTAAATAATCTATATATCCCTGGGAGGTGTAATTCTTGCCATTGATTTCAGGGGACATAAACGTGCATTAAGAGGCCCTTTTACTAAGCTGTGTAACCGTCTATGCGCATCCAACGTGCGTCAAAATGGAATTATTGCTCGGCTACCGCTGGGCTCTTGTGGTAATTTCATTCTTGGCGCATGTCTGAAAAATTATTTTTGGACGCGCATATTGGGCACGTGTCAAGTGGCATTTGACACGTGTAGGTCATTACTGCCCGGTTACCGCGTGAGACTTTACCGTTAAGTCAATGGCTGGCGATAAGGTCTCAGACCCAAAATGAACACAAGGGGATTTCAGGGACAAACATGCATTAACCTACTGTAACCTCACCTTAGTTCGGCCGAGACACAACACCTTGCAATATGAAAGGTGAATATCCTGGCTTGCCAAAACTGGGTTTAGACACGTTTGAATATACACATCTAAATACTAGCTTTTGAATGTCCAAATCATGAATAGGGCTTCTAAAATAACCATTTAAACATAGTAGCTAGTTTCACTGATATATACAATGTTACATGCTCAACATGAAAGAACATGTACAGAAATTTAAAAAGTAATTAAATATGAAACAAAAAATGAGATCTTAACACTGTCATAGCAAAGCCAAATTAGCTACAGCTCTAAAAATTGCCTTAACAAGACTCATTATACATTAAAAAAAAGCCTACCTAGGTCTAAATTTCAGTAGCTGAGTTGTTTCAAATATTTCTGAATGAAGAATCAAGCTGTATCTAGTGATTCTGAAACAAAGCCCTGGACATGTCAAGCATAAACTGGGAGAAAACTGTAGGTGTTCCAATATTGCTTGGAGTATTATTGGGTCCATCACTGTAAAGTGAAGACAGCTTGGCTGTACCAAGACACAATCTTGATCAGGCCGGCCCTCTAAAACATAGCTGTGGGTTAAGAAAACTGATGAGGAAGGTGACCGAGTCCTAAGATTATTTTAGGAGGATTAGAAAGCTTTGTGGTACTGAGTCAAAGGGTAGGAAAAGACATGCAAAACTTTTGTGTTTCTTATTAATTGCTTTTTGAGTATTTATGTCATTTTACTTTCATGGTGAATTTATGAGTCTTTTGTGTAGATTGGTGAAAAGAACTCCTTTAATGAGTTCTTTGAATTGTATAGTTTAGACGGTTGAATGTGAAAAATGCTCGAGTGTGAAGACTTTTACATGGCACTGTATACTTGCACACACACAAATGTATACATACTGGAGAGGACCTATATAATAAAAACCTCTGCAGAAAGTACTGGAAGAATCACATTTAGAGGTTCAGTGCATTTGGGTGCATTCAGTGCAGATTGCAATATGCTTACTCAATTGACTCAAAAATTAAAAAACAAAAGAACAGAACAGCTCTTCAAAAATATACACTTTCCATATTCATTAAAATAAGAACATCAAGCAAAAGAATCTCCTCATGTAGGATTTACAATCAACAGTAATGTCTCTACAGCGTAGGACTGAACAAGGTTCAAAATAGCAACATGCAGCTCCTAGCAGGCCTGCACAGTACATGTGCTGCATAGCATGTCGGATCTTCAGGGAATGACCTTCATAGGCCAGTCTTCCATATGGTATAGAACACCCATCTGTACAGGAATGTCAAGGAACAAAAATAAAAGTACTTAGGTAACAAACCACAAATGAAATGTTAGGGGCACTTTCACTAAGCTGCGTAAGCACCTAAGTGTGCCCAACACACGCCAATTCAGAGCTACCGCGTGGCCCTTGCGGTAATTTCATTTTCGGCGCATCCTCTACCCAGATCCGAAAAATATTTATTTTCTGGTGCATGGCATTTGACGCGCATAGGTCATTACCGCCCGGTTACCGCGTGAGACTTTACCGCTAGGTCAATGGCTGGCAGTAAGGTCTCAGATCCAAAATGGATGCACAATTTTTTTGGCAAATTAAAAAAAAAACAAACACATTTCTTACAGTTGCACTAAAAAATTATTCTGCACGTGCCCAAAACACGTGTCTATGCTACAGCAGGCCATTTTTCAGCGCACCTTAGTAAAAGGGCCCTTAGCTATGTGTTCAAAGCTTAAACTCCAACAGTGAGAACATTTTTTACAGGATTTCCTTGTCAGATCCCCTCTCTCCCCACTGCAGTTATCTTGCTTACAGAAACAGAGAATAAAAGGAACCATAAAGCCCATGCACACTAATTGCTTAGCTCTACAATCCCATCTTCCTAAGAGATGCTTTTTTTTTTTTTTTTAATTCAGATACCATCTCCATTACCTCCACTAGGAGGCTGTTTCATGCATCCACCACCTTTTCTTTAAAGAACCATTTCCTTTACATGCATAAGAACTGGGTCAGACCAGTGGGTCCATCTAGCCCAGTGTCCTGTTTCCAAGAATAGCCAATCCAAGTCACAAGTACCTGGCAGAAACCCAAAACAATAACCAGAAAGACCCACAGTGAGAATGAAACCCACATCTCCTGCATTGAGGGTCCACAGACCTAACCCCTAAGCCACACACGCACCCTATGGCTGGCTGCTCGTATAACCACCTCTAAAGCCCAGGCCTAGAGACTCACAACCAGATTTGCCTTCAGCATAACCATAAAATGCAAATTATCCTGGTTCTTAGACCAAATGAATGTAAACATATCATGAATATTCACTAGATATATCTGTGTGTGTGTGTGTGTGTGTGTGTATTGGCTCGGGTGAGGGGGAGGGAAGAAGGTGAGATTGAAAGTCCATGCATATAACTCCAAGAGAGATAAAGACCCTGGTTTTATCCCACTTGCACCCCAAATCAAATCAGTCTAAATAGCATACATGTATTTGTATGAGATGATGTGCAACCCTGAGGGTGCAACAAGCTTATCAAAAAATAAAGTGTGAAATAGAAAAACAAAACAATCCACTCAAGCTGTGCTTTGACTTAACAAATGTCAATTCTAGGAGCACTGACCACCGATGCTCGATTACCCCCAGAAATGGCACATGCTCGGGGGCGGGACTACCGCCGGTGGCTGCGTTGGGCCGACGGTAGTCCAAGAAGAGCGAGCGGAAAGTCCGCGTTGGGCTTACCGCTGCTGTGTAAAAGGGCTCCTGTATGACTTACAAAGGCTTTGTGTATCCTGACCAGAGAAAACACCTGCTCCAGGCAAGCAACTTGATTGTCATAACCACACCTGCTCCTAGTACCGTCCTGTACATATTTAAGCCCTTAAAATTTTATGTCACACAGCAATAATTGGCCAGGGGAGGCTGTGGAAGATATTGATTAGCTGACATGAGGGCATGTTTTAACTTTAGAGATGCAGAATGTTGTATAATCATGATTCTCAAACACCTGTTTAAGACCACTTTTATTCAGATTTTTAAAAGCTAGTGGTTTGTTTTGCTTTTGAAACTGTTGATTGCAGACCTCTGCAGAAAGAGAAGGGTAGTAGGCTTTTAATTTAAGCCTTGTTGGCAAACACACACACAACTCCCCCCCCCCCCCTCCGGGACCTGCATACCGCTGCGATAGATCTGAGTATGATATTTGAGAGTCTGGCAAAAAAAAGTTTTTAAAGTTGTTTTTTTCAGGGTGGGAGGGGGTTAGTCACCACTGGGGGAGTAAGGGGAGGACATCCCCGATTCCCTCCGGTGGTCATCTGGTCAGTTCGGGCACCTTTTCACGGCTTGGTCGCAAGAAAAAAATGGACAAAGTAAAGTAGGCCAAGTGCTCATCAGGGACACTTCTTTTTTTCCATCATCACTCGAGGACGCACATCTGTTAGGCATGCCCCAGTCCCGCCTCCGACACGCCCCCGGGAACTTAGGTCGTCCCCGCGACAGGAAGCAGTTGGGGATGCCCAAAATCAGCTTTTGATTATGCTAATTGGGGCAACCCTGAGAGAAGGACGCCCATCTCCTAATTTGTGTCGAAAGATGGGCGCCCTTCTCTTTCGAAAATAAGCATGCAAGTCATCCAAATTTTTTTTTTAAACTTTTGCCACTCTTACATTTGAAAAGAATAGCACAGAAAAAGACCCACAGAACTTTACTATTTAAATAAATAAAGTTCACGGGGGCATGTTAGAGGCGTAGTGAAGGCGGGACTGGGGCATGCTTAAGAGATGGGTGTCGTTGGCCGATAACGGAAAAAAGAAGGGCATCCCTGACGAGCACTTGGCCAACTTTACTTGGTCCGTTTTTTCTTGCGACCAAGCCATGAAAAGGTGCCGGAACTGACCAGATGACCACCGGAGGGTATTCGGGATGACCTCCCCTTACTCCCCCAGTGGTCACCAACCCCCTTCCCACCCTAAAAAATAATTAAAAAAAAAAAAAAACCTTCAGAAAGTTTTTGCAAGCCTCTATGCCAGACTCAAATATCATACCAAGCTCTATGACAGCAGTATGCAGGTCCCTGGAGCAGTTTTAGTGGGTGCAGTGCACTCCAGGCAGGCGGACCCAGGCCCATCCCCCCCTTACGTGTTACACTTGTGGTGGTAAATGTGAGCCCTCCAAAACCCTGAAACCCACTGTACCCACATGTAGGTGCCCCCTTCACCCCTTAGGGCTATGGCAGTCGTGTACAGTTGTGGGGAGTGGGTTTTGTGGGGCTCAGCACACAAAGTAAGGGAGCTATGCACCTGGGAGCAATTTGTGAAGTCCACTGCAGTGCCCCCTATGGTGCCTTATTGCTTTCCTGGGATGTCAGGGGGACTAGTGCACTACGAATTCTGCCTCCTCATGAAAACTTGGGCACCCTGTTCGATTATGCCCCTCCACGTCACCTTGATTCCATCCTATATTAAGGATACAACTCATGTTTTGAAAAAAATTTGTTCAAATTACGGAACCTTGTATTACCAATTAATGTTAACTAATCTTTTGATAACAATGTTAAATGCAAACCACTTAGAACTTATCGGTAAAGCGGGTTATAAATGCCAAATTAAATTAAATTTATTTGGTATACTACGATTCCTTTGGGTAAAGCCATAGAGATTGTAAAACAAAGTTTGGAATCTCGTCCTTGGACAGTATCAACAGATTTTTTGGTTAAATTAGCTACTTCGGCTCTTCGTAGTAATTATTTTCTTTTTCAAGGAGAAATTTATTTACAACTGCAAGACGTGGCCATGGGGGCCGCTTTTGCTCCTTTGGTGGCAAATTTATTTACGGCACATTTTGAAGATTTATCTTCTGGGTGGTTATAACTCAGTAATATGTTAGTGGCATCACTTGAGTAGTTTGTTGAAGAAGTGAATAATATTCACCCCACCATTAAATTTCAGTATGTAAGCCACTCTTTAGTTATTTCATTTTTGGATGTCAAGATTGAACTTGTAGATTGGAATTTCATCACTGCAGTGCTTTCTAAGAATACAGACTGGAATTCCTTGTTAAGATACGAGAGTATGCACCCTTTCCATACCAAAACCAGCTTACCTTTCTCTAAATTTTGTAGGTACAGACGTATTTGTGATTCTATTACTAGCTTTAAATAAGCTTCCTCTATACTAATTGAAAAATTTGAAGCTTGTGGCTATCCTTGTAAGACAGTAAAAAAAAAAAAAAAGCATATAAAAAAGCATTATATAATCACAGAGTGGTTACTGGAAGAAAAGTCGGAAACTTCTAAAGACTATGATATGCATTTTGAAATATACTAATTTTTCTCCAAAAATAGCTTGTGTCATTAAAAAACATTGGTCTATTCTTTCAATACATAAAACGTTTCAAGATGTGGATTGAATTTATTTTATTTATTATATTTGTATCCCACATTTTCCCACCGCATGGCAGGTTCAATGTGGCTTACATGGTGTCCTATTCAAGAAATAATAAGTTAAGTGTTATGTAAATCAGATGTATGGACACAGAAAGTTATCAATGATGGTGGCCGTAAGAAATGTGGTCATTGTGCTGTCTAAAATATAACAGAAGTGTCAGAATTTTTTTGAGAAAAGGATTAACACATTTTTTAAATCTGTGTAATGCTACTACTTGTTCCTCCAAGGGAGTTGTGTATAAAATTACTTGTCTTTGTGGGCTTGCTTACGTTGGTCAAACAATACGAATGCTGAAAGCTAGGCTGGCAGAGCATAAATACTGTATTATGCATAAGAAAATGTAAGATCTGATGGTACGTCATTGCGTGGAACAAGATCATCAATTTGATGATTTCAAATGTACTGTGTTGGATCTGTCTCAAATTTTGCATCAAGGTAAACAAAGAGGGATATATAAACTGCAAACGGTATGGTAAGAATGGCTCAATGGAGTGGGAAGCTTTTTATTGAAGGGACTCCTTAAATTTTGAGCTTTGGATTGCCTTCTCTGATTGGCTGAGGAGAAAAATAGTACTGTTTAAAATTTGGGATGCCATTTTGGAAAAAGTTAGCAGTGGCAACATTCTCTCTCCTGAAGCAGGATTTGAAACAAGGAAGGCCTTTAAACACTTGTTGAGGCTCAGTGATTACTTGTATCACTATTTAAGCTAAGTTTTGATCTTTGTTATTGCACGTTTTTGAGAATGTTTTTTGAGCTCTGGTTTCTCTCTCTCTCTCTCTATATATATATATATATATGTATATATCCTTATGATAACATTTGTGAGATTGAAATTTCAGAACTTTTACTGAATACTGTTTTTAAAACAGTGGAGGGTTTTCTTCTCCTTTTGGAGTTTTTACACTGCTTTTCCATATTTCAGTAGAAGCCAGTGATAAGTCTATGACTTCCCCTGGACCACGGAGACTTCGTTTATTTAAATGTTTAATTTCTGTGGGTCTTTTTCTAAGCTATTCTTTTCAAATGTAAGAGCAGCAAAAAGTAAAAAAATGTTGGATGCACTTTATATTTCACATCTAGCCATTCGGATGTACCTTGGACAGACAGGGGGTCTTGCCTTATATTCAGATGTAGGTCTTGACCAGGTAAGGTAATTTGAGAGCTCACAGACCAAAGGGTGGAATTAAAATCCTGTTCCTCATGATGTACCTCTGCTGATAAGACAGGGCTCTTGACAATATTTTTCAAGAATCTGGGGTAAGATGCGTTTTCAGGCTGTTCTTGCTGCAGAAGCTTCTACATTTTTCATATGCTATGAGGAGCCCAACTCATAAGCACCTTTGTTTATCTCACCAGTTTCCTATAGGCTACCTGGTGATCTGGGTAAGGCTCACAAGAATAATATTCAGGGGACCCCCATCCCTGTTCCATCTGGTTGGGAAAGTTTTGAAGTTGATGGGATCTGATTGCTCGAAACACAGAAATGTCTGTTGGTGGGCTAGTATAGGAGGATCCACCTAGGAAGTAAACTAGATGCACCAGAGATACAATTATTTTGTTTAGCAGAACTTGAAACTGATGCCTCTTGTTGAAACGTGGCCATATTCATAGTGCAAGAGTCCAGACTGTACCCTGGAAACAAAGATGACCTTGTAGCGTGAGGACAGGCTGAGGTTTGGTAGCAGAAACTGTAAAAGGGTCCTTGAGACCTTTTATGCCTGTTGCTGGAGATGGTGACAGCAGATTCTGCCTATATATATATATATTTTTTTTTTTTAATGTTTATGTATTTAGGTACAAGAGTGAATTTACCAGGGTTATTTGAGACACACTGTGTAAGGGAACTCAGGTACTGGGGTAAGGACAGTAGACAAGTGTGGCTGCTGCTCTTTATTCATATTGTCCAATAAAGAAGACAACTGTGGTGCTCTCAAGTCCAGTGGGTCCATAGTTTTAGCCACATCATCTCCACCTACGGCCTTAAGGAGAGAGACTGCTGTTTTTTTTTTTTTTTTTTATAGTACGCCCCATGAATACAGAAGTTGGTCTAGTGGACTATCGGCAATTGAGCCACTACACACTGATGACAAAATTATTTTCTGCCATTTCGTTAGGTGAAAGAGTAGCCTAATGGTTAGTGCAGTAGGCTAGGGAATCAGGTTCGATTCCCACTGTGGTTCCTCATGAACCTGGGCAAGTCACTTAACCTTGTACTGCCCCCGTTCCAAAACAAACTGTGAACCTACTAGGGACAGAGAAAGTACCTGTAAGTTAATGTGTGAACCGCTTTGTTTCTACTACAGAAAGGTAGTATGTAAAGAATCTAAGCAAGCAATAAATAAATAAATTAATAATAATTAAAAAAAAAAGACGTGGTGTCTGGTGTAGCCAGCACAGCAAAACAACCTGAGCTGAGCAGGGGGTGGCTATTAACGTGGAGCACATGCATATGCTCAGGGGGCCACTGGTGTAGGCCTTTGCTGTGCTGCATTAGATAGGGAAGCTGTCATCACCCATGCATGCAGTGCCATATCCCCTACTTGCCCATAAAGAATGGACAGAGTGGATGAGCCAATCTGCTCCTTATCTATCATTTACAGAAAGCCACTGCAGCATTTAGGTTATACCCTGGACGGCAGAAGGGAAAGAGTTAGGGGAAAGACTGAGAAATATTACAAATGGGCAGGAATCAAGGTAGAGCACATGGGAAGAGGAGGAAAGAAACAGAAATCATACTGCAGTGCTGTACATCATCATACTTCCTATTTCAGCGAAGCAAAGCAAAATAAAAAGGAACAGAACACATTTTCACTTTTTTTTTCATCCTGCAGCACAAAGGATTTGCATTCTTCAAGGATACAATTCCATGTAAGAGGGCACACACACAGTTTCCTTTGAGAACTCCACAGGACTGCAAAGCCTGTTCAGCTGCTCCTCATAGAGTGCCAGAGCTTCAGTCAGGTTCACACAGTTTCCCTGTGGAAGAAGGGAAGGTGGTCAGATATCAGATCTCCTTTTATTAGCAAATATAAACAATGGATATTTTGTGACTGCTTTCACCAACAATCCAAAGCATTCCCAGTGTTCCAGGTCTATAAACAATCATCTCTGCAGTTACAATAGTCAGGTCTATACAGAAACAATACCCATGTTTTCCGCTCTATGCGTGCAACCGTTTCTGCCTGCTCTAACTTTCAAGATGAAATTAAAATACTAATTAGAAATTCAGCATATCAGCAGCAAATCAAATGACAATGGGAGGAAAGAACATAAGAAAAGCCATACTGTCAGACCAATGGTCCATCTAGCCCAGTATCCTGTTTCCAACAGTGGCCAATCCATGTCACAAGTACCTGGCAGAATCCCAAACAGCAGCAACATTCCATGCTACTAATCCCAAGGACAGCAGTGGCTGCCCCCATGTCCATCTCAATAACAGACTATAGACTTTTCCTCCAGGAACTAGTCCAAACCTTTTTTTAAGCCAAGATATGCTAACCACCATTACCACATCCTCCAGCAACAAGTTCCAGAGCTTAACTATTGAGTGAAAAAATATTTCCTCCCCTGGTCTTTGTACTTTTTGACTGAGTGAAAAATCGATTCACCTCCACTCAGGTTTTTGTAGGCCCCCTTAGCCGTCTCTTCTCCAAGCTGAAGAGCCCTAACCTCTTTAGTCTTTTCTTATATGAGAGAGGTTCCATCCCTTTTATCTTTTTGTACCTTCCATTGCCCCAGGTACAAATAAGTACCTGTGTATAATATGTAAATGTTTTGACTGTGACCACATAAAGGGAGTATATCAAATACCACCCCCTGTCCCCTTCCCATAAAGGCTGATGTTCCTAAGTCATCCCCTGAGTAGTGTCTATAGGTGCCAAAACAAAATAATTTCAGGAGTTAACAGGAGCTATCTGGGTTTGAACGCTACAGGAAACATGTATCTTGTACAGATATGCATCATTTATTGGGATTTATTTACCACCTTTTGGAAGAAGTTCACCCAATGTAACGTATAGCAAGTATAACCTGGACATAGGCAATAATTACAACAGTACAATATTCAAGCAATACAGAGTATGCTATAGTACTTACAAAGTCAACACAATACACATTACAACATCTTAACAAAGTGGTTCCCAAACCTGGTCCTGTAGGCACTCCAGCCAGTCAGGCTTTCTGGATATCCACAATGAATATTCATATATACTGAGTATACTCTATTTTATAGTTACAATATATAGCTCTGCCTCCTTGGTATGCAAATCTCAATCATGAATATTTTGTTGATATCATGAAAACCTGACTGGCTGGGGTGCCTCCAGGACCAGGTTTGGGAACCACTGTCTTAACAGATAGAAAAAAGGGCAAGTAAAGGAAGAACATATGGAGGCATATTTTCAAAGCACTTAGCTTTCCAAAGTTCCATAGAAACTACACACAGGGCTGCAAAATAGGTAGGACAAGCCCTTGGTGGCCTGGAGATCACTGCCCTTTGGACACAGCAATTCTGCTGTACCAGTCCACCCCGTACCAGAGAAATACTGAATAGAAGGCAGCACCATTTCCCTATAAAGGGTGTGAAGCCGGCTTTGAGCTTTTCCCTCTGTCTCCATCTACTGGCAAGGGGACATAATTTACTTGCCTGGACTAGTCTGGCATGAACGATAAGGGACTGCCATTTTGGTTTCCTGCTTTCTTAACAGTTTATCTTACAAAAACTGATGCTAATTTGAAGCAGAGTGTGGTTCAAATGTGACCACAACTGACAACCTGCCAAAAACCAGATGCACTTTCACATCAAATGAATTATTGCTATAAGAGGATAAAAATTTTATTTTATGCAGGTTTGTAACCAAACAAGCAGCAAACTAGAGAATGGAAGAAGCTAGAATAAAATCTTGAGTTAAGATTATTACTTTTTTAAGTTTCACCAATAAGAATTTAAAGGATTTAGGAAGTAACTCCATTCCAAATGTTTTTCAAGCTTAGTTCACCACACTTTATTTTAGATTTTAAACACACAGGAAACATGGAATTTTCCAAATCTGGCCACACAATATGATGCTGACTGCCACAAATTTAAATGCAGCCAAGTCTCTGGGCAGAGCAATACCTCAGCTACTTAAAACAGCTAACAATGTGGTTCTAAGAAAATAAATTAAGGGACGTAACCACAGAAGTCTGTGTTCATGTTGACTGCCAGTGATTTATCTTCCATTGCCCCAAGTAAGCCACATTGAGCCTGCCATGAGTGGGAAAGCGCGGGGTACAAATGTAATAAAAAATAAATATCTGCAAGTCCACCTGTTTCATATAACCACTTTACTTCAGCCCATCAATACGCCCGTTATTTCATACACAAATGCTTTGTCACATGCCCTCTTGGACTCATGACTTTTGAAAGCAGGTGCATACGAATATTGTTTCATCAGTCAAATGTTTTTCTGGAAACAGAGTCACTGTAGGATGTGAAGACACTTATTTCACTCGTACAAGAATTATCCAAAAATGTTGCCGAGTGAGCTTTCAACATCACAAACACAAGTGGCCTCAGAGGCTCATGTACAGAATTAATCACAGGATACTTCTTGAGCTAGCCCACTAAGCTGGGGCGGTAGCCAGACCTCATGGTGAGAGGGGGCCAGAGCCCAAGGTGGGGGGGGCATATTTTGGACTGCCCCCCTCCCCCCCCACTGCTCTCCACCCACTGCCGCAGCAAATACCTTGGACTGGCAGAGATCACCAACCCCCGCCAGCAAGTGTTATCCAGCACCGGTCTCCAGCTGTTGCGTTCTCGAGGACCTTGGCATTCTGTCAGATCCTCGAGGCAGGACTGGAGTTCGTAAGCCCTTGGGCCACTGCCGAGAAGCGGCAGCGGCAGGCAAGACCACCTTGGGACTGGAAACACAGAAGAGCAGTACTGGAACTCTGGACTGGAGTAGTACAAGGCAGGCAACTAGAACAGATGAGACAGGAACAGCTTCACCTGCACCTAGCCACCGTTCCTCCGGAGTTGAGCTCCGAAGTGCAGGTGGCCGGCAGGACTTGCAGGATAAGGCAGGAACTGAAGATCTAGAGGACCCACCCTGGGTCTGGGATACACGAGGGCGACAGGGCACGGAACTAGACTCAGACAGTGTGCTGCTGCACAGCCACTAGCAAGACCCAGAAGACAGACCAAGGAACACAAGGCGTACAGAAGCTAGCAGGAGCAAGGACTAGGGCAGCAACACACTAGGCAGAACGGGGATCCGGGAATACCCACAGGGTACACCCTCTAGCTAGGTGGAGACAGGATAGAGGAAATCACCCAGGAAAACACACTAGCCAGACAGATACAGGATTCAGGATATACCCTCAGGATATACAAGCAGGGAAGGCACACAGACTAGGCAAGGCAGGGTTCAGGGTAAAGAGAGCAAACCAGGAATAACAGGCCAAGGGTCTTGGGCAGGCAGCACAGCAAACAGAGTAACCAGGAAGAACAGGCCAAGGGTCTGAAGCCACAGCCGTTCCACACACGGACTGAGGAACCCACAAAAGCTGAGGCTTCGCATACAGACAGAGAACAAACCCGGACAAAGGCTTCACCCCAACACAAGGTAAGCCTGGAGCAGAGGCTTCACACCAAACACAGGGTAAGCCAGGAACAGAGGCTTCACCCCAAACACAGGGTAAGCCAGGAAGGACCCACAGTCCATAGACAGTGGGCAGGGAAGACCCCCCACGGAAGGACAACAGAGACACAGACAGAGAAACTGGGCTGGAACCCAGAGAAAGGCTAAGCAGTAGTGCAGCAGACACTTACTAACCTGACCTGGCCTAAGAGCATAACACTTATGCAAAAGGCCCCGACTGCAAGCACAGCACTTCCTTATGAAGGCTCTCACTGATGAGTCACCAGCAGCAGGATAGAAGCAGGAAGTACACTGACCCCAAAGAGAGGCTTGACACACATAAGAAGTGAGCACACAGGAAAGACAAGCAGGAGCCATCTTGGAAGCTGGAACAGAACTAATGGAAGCCATCTTGGAAACTGGCCAGGCAGGGAGGCATAGCCCACACAGGTGAGGTCTAGTGAAGCAATCAGGTTCATGCTGGAAGCAGCCAGCACACCAGGACAGAGACAAGACTAACACAAACACAGAGAGAAGCCAGCACAGATGCTGGCCCCCAGAAATGAGGTAAGTCTGAGGGTGGTCACGGCCACAGACGTGACCACCAGCGCACTGCCTGCCCTGTCTTCCTTACACATCCGGCACACTCCGTTTAGTGAAACTGTTGCCTGTCCTGCTCTGTCTTCCCCTCACATCCTGCACGCTGCTTACGGTAAATGACCGTGTACCAATTTTTAAATTAGTGCACGGATATTTACTGCCTCTATTCAGAAAATACCCTTTTACCCATGGCCTCGGCGCGCGGCAATACCACATGCTGATGCCACTGTGGGCCACCTTTTACCGCCGCTGTGTAAAAGGGCTGCTATATGTATTACATCCTACAGAGCATAAAGAATATTACATGTTTCCTGGTACTACTCATAGGTTTGATGTTTTCCTAAGGACTATAATGCCCAGGTATCTGGTTGAGTTTACGCTAAGGTCTTCAGTGTTCATGTGAAAAATTCTACAATGTAAAACCTGTTCTGAATATACTCAGGGGGTCTTTTACTCAAACTTAGTTCGAGTTGTCTGTAGCAGGGCCCTGTTGCAGATAAGTCGAGCTAAGCTTTAGTGAAATACCCCCCTCAGGTTTTTAGCATTATCACATTTTTAACCCATGTGATGGGCTGTGGTGGAAAATCAGAAAAATTGCCTGTTCATGAAGACATTTTAGGTAAGTTGCTTTCCTCTGCCGAAATACACACATAAACCCCTCCCACATCCCTGAAACCTAAACACACAGTTCATGCACCTAAGCACACAAGGGCCCATTTACTAAGCAACGTAAGCGCGCTATGCATGCCCAACTTGCACCAAAATGGAGTTACTGCACAGCTACCGCGTGGCTCTTGAGGTAATTTCATTTTTGGCCGAAAAATCAATTTTATTTTCTGCCGCGCGTATCGGACGCATGCGAAGTGGCATTTGGTGTGCTTAGGTCATTACCGCCCGCTTACCGCGTAAGACTTTACCGCTAGGTCAATGGCTGGCGGTAAGGTCTCAGACCCAAAATGGACACACGGCAATTTTCATTTTGCCACATGTCCTTTTTCGGCAAAAAAATTGTAAAAAGGCATTTTTTGTAGGTGCGCTGAAAAATAATTCTGCGCGTGCCCAAAACATGTGTCTACACTACCGCAGGCCATTTTTCAGCGCACCTTAGTAAAAGGACCTCACAGACACTTGCACTCTTTTAATGCATTTCAGATTGTGTGATCCCAACAAATTCAGGTGTTGGTACTCTGCATTTACATTTTTAACAGCCTTAGAGGAACATGTGTGTGTGTGTGTGTGTGTGTTTTTTAAAGGTAAGAATTTGGATTTCTAACTAGGCAGTGCTATATATATAAAGAAGAGCCTACAGCTTCCTTGGTAACCTATCATCTGGTGACCTGCAGTAGTAGTTTGTACGGGCATGTAATTATTGTTCCAGTATAAAAACAACCTGTGTGTGTAATTTAAGATTTATACATTTAAAATACTGCTAGGTAATTTACAAAACAGACAGCCAATTTCATGCAGAGACCACAACGGAGCTTTATTTTTTGCTTTCCTTCCTCCCCCACCCCATGGACTTCTGGGCAAAGCATTAGGAAGCAAAGGTCGCATGAGGAGTAGCTGTTACTGCAGAGCCCGAACACACTACTTCCTCTGGCTCCCCATCAACAAGCTCCTTTACAAGACACAGCACTGAACCTGCTGTCGAGCGGGAAAGAGCAGGGTATAAATGCTACAAAAATAAATAAATTATACCAGTTTGGGGGGGGGGGGGGGGGGGGGGGGAACCAAGCTTCAGAATGAAAGAAAATGGCACCCTAACAGCCTGGACAAAACAGCCCTGACATTAAGCCTTGTAACAAAATATCCCATAGACCTTCACAAAAATAAGTAGTAGTAAAAACTCTGTCTTCCTCCCTCTGGGGGTCCAGCATCTCTTCTCCCCTCTCTAGTCTTTCAACTCCCTCTCCACTGCAGCATCTTTCTCTCCCCACCCTCATATTCTGTCATCTCTGTCCGACTACCCCCTTTCCTGAATTCTGTCATCTCTCTCCCTTCCTCCCCTTCCCATGGTCTGGAAATGCATCTCTTGCCCTTTCTTACCACCCACCTATGAACATAGTCCAGCATGTCTCCTCCTTTCTCCTGCCTACCCTCTGTGGTCTGGTATCTTTCTCACCCTTCCTCCTCCCCAGCAATCCTCTAATGCTCCTGCGTGTCATCGACATTAACAAACTGCTTTGGCTGGCCCCGGAAGCGTTCTCTCTTTTTTGTCCTGCCTACATGGATATAGGAAGTTGTAAGTAGTAGTAGTAGTATCAGATGAGGCGGGATACAACAAACACTTCCAGGGCCATCTGAAGCAGCTTATTTTCCTTGTTAACGCTGCTGGCGGCCCTCAGGAATGTTAGACACTTGCTGGGGGGGGGGGGGGGGAGGGGGAGGGGAGAGGAGAGAGAGACAGGAAGAAGAAGACACACCAGACCATGAGCACTGAAACTGGGGTGGCAAAGGGGAGACATATCTTGGTTCAAAGCAACAGTGGGACTCAGAAAGACATACAGCTGCAGGCGAAGAACAGGTAAAATACTCGGGGGCTGGCCCTTTTGTCGGTGGTGTGTGGGGGGGGGGGGGGGGGGAGGCTCATTTGTCAGGGGTCAAATTGTGGGCAGGTCTTTTTGTCAGGGGCTGATTTGCCGGGGACTTTTTTTTTTTTTTTTACTGTATTTTGACCAGGTACGAAAGAAAATATATATTTCCAGTACCCAATTTCTGCATTCTGTCGAGTCTGTTAAATAAGTGGACACAAATCCACAGCCACCTAAGAAAAGCAAAAAAAGAGCTCTGTTTTTCACTTTACTTGATACAGAAAAAAAGATTTGTAAATAAGAAACAACCCTGAAAAATAAAACTTTTCCTTTATCTATTCCTCAGTATGTTTTTATTGGTGGTGGGTTTTTTTTTTTTGTTTTTTTTATTTGCTGTACCATACGTTTAGCAAATTTAGGAAAAGCTGGATAAAGAAAATAATTTTTGAATACTTGCACATCTATACATGGATATAGTGATATTTACATATATTAAATGCCGAATTCACAATGCTATTTGTATGGATACTGTGAGTGCATGGGGTCAATTTTAAAAAGGAGCTATCTAAGTAGAGTCAAGCTTACTGGGTCCAACCATCGGTTCGGTGGGGGGGGGGGGGGGGGGCAAATTAAGGATGAAGCTTGTAGTTATCAGGACACCATCGATATTCAGTGGTGGTACAAGTATAGCAACCATGTTAATTTAGAAAAGCAGGGATGAGCATAGGGGACAATTCTATAAAAACTTATACAAATTTGGGCACTCAAAATAAATTCTAACACAGCATATGAGCGCCCAGATTCCACAACACAAGAAAGTTACATCTACATTTACAAACACAACCTCTGTAAAAGGCAGATATACCATATTTTCATGCATATACCTAGGGATTCTATATAGTGCACCTAGATATCCGCACTGAAATCCAGGCGCATTCTATAACTAGGCATGTAACTTAAGTGGCTTAACAAGCTAATCAGCCTTTTTTACAGCACTTAAGCAATAATGAGCACTAATTTGCAATTACAATTGACACACACAATTCACTAAGCACATTCTATAATAAACTGCGCCTAAATTCTAAAGCGTGCAATTCAAAATGAATGCACGCGGTTCACAAGGGGCGTGGTTATGGATGTTTGGTAGGCGTTCCAAAGTTCATGCACATATAGAATATGGGCCAGTGCATGTAAATCTTCGCACCAGGATTGTTGGTGTAAATGGGTGCGCATTGATTTAGGCGTGATATCAACTAAGCATATTCTATATATCGTGTGTAAATCCAACAGAATACACTTAGTCGAAAATGTGTTCTGCGCTGATATTTTTAGACGCCATATATAGAATCTGGCCCATATGGGGGAATTCTATAAATGGTGCCTTAAAAATCAGCCGTAAAACCGTGCAGTTAGCGCAATACTATAAACTATGCCTAAAAGTTATGTGTAGTTAGAGAATACACTCATGTGCCATTTATGCAACTAAAATTTAGGCGTAGATTGGGTGTATTCCATAATAGTGTGCATAGTTTATATCAATACTTTTAAGCGACTATTAAGACTCAATTTCCTAGAAATGAAGAAAAATTAGCGCATCAAGCGTACTAAATATAACATACTTTGACCTGAGTAAATGGCTACTTAATGGTGGCATTGCAAAACAAAAACATATCAGTGTTGTAGAGCACAATTTTCTCTTTCAGATGATACTGTTCACAAGCTGATTCAGGCAGACTCTTTTTTAATAATTGGCTTTGAACTTTGGTATATTTTACCATTTGCGCTGACAGTGCCAACTTTGAAGAGATCCTGCAGGGCGGTTATAGATGCTGGTTAGTTGCAAATCTGGCAGTATTATGTCCAGCACAAGCATAATGCTTGTTCAAAATTTTAAGTCCGTATCTTTGTTTGCATGGAAGTTGTTGCGGTCTGAATATTGGTCCAAATACGTTCCGATGTGTTGCGACCAATTTTGATGCACACTTTTTTTTTTTTTTTAGTATTTATACTTTGAAATTTACATTTATGCAAATACAACATAAACCAGATCTAGACAAAGATACCAAATATCAGTCAATCAAACAATTATACATTATATCGACCACAAAAGTGGATCCAAGATCTAGGAAATAAAATTATCAAATCAAGAGACATAATTCTCATGAGCAGAGAGATGACGAAAAATCGCAGCCGAGCAATACAATGCCTATTACAACATTATTCTTTAGAGGAAATAAAATTTTGCAACCTTTTTGGGTCAAAAAAAAATATGATGTAGAGTTAATAGAGATAAGACATTTACAGGGAAAGCTCAGTTGAAAGTTCCTCCTAAACGCAATACTCTCTTTTAGTAACAAAAATGCTTTTCTTCTTCTCTGGGTGTCCTTGGAAAAGTCTGGAAAAATCTGAATTTTTGAACCCAAAAAGGTGGAGTTCATATGGCGAAAGTAAAGTCTCAGTATATTATTACGATCAGTTTGTAGAGCAAATGTAACAATCAATGTAGTTCTCTCAGTTACTTCCTCAACAGAACTTTCTAAGAAATCAGGTTCCCAGCTACTTGAAGATTCTGAGGAATATCACCCCTTCCCGCACCAGAAATATATTGCGCTCCAATAATAGGCGGGAATCCCTCAGAGGGGATCCCAAGTATCTCTTTAACATACTTTCTCAACATTTCTAGTGCTGGGATAAGTGGGGATTTTGGAAAATTTAAAAAACATAAGTTATTAATCCTAAGCTGATTTTCAAGAAAATCTATTTTACGTTGCTGGAAATTAACATTTTTCATCAAAACTTCTGTTGAGACTTTCACCGTTTTAAGATAAGTATCCAAGGCATCCATTTTAGTTTTATGCTCTACAATTTTAGTGGAAATACCTGTCTGAGTTTGCTTTACTTCTGCCAGTTCTCCCGTTAGCATTCGGGCAATCTGTTGTATGCTGGAGTTTAGGCCTTGCATCGCTTCCCATACTACTTCAAGGATGATAGCTGAAGGTCTCTTCAATTCTCACGACACCATTTGAGATACGCTCAGATTCATTCCAGGCGAAATACTCGTCTGTGTCGGTGTTCCGTCTGGCGTTGAGGAAGCCGCGGGGTCTCCACAAACTAGCGCAGGGGACCAACTTCCAGACTCTGCGCTCTGTTCCACCGCTGCCCCCCTTCTCTCTCCTGGTCGCGGAGGTACAGCTTGAAAGGGAGGACTCAATGAAGCTCCCTCGGCGCTTTGGTCAATAAGATTACCCGGATCACTCGTACCGAGTCCGCCAGCTCCCGGCGTTAGGAGTCCCATTTCTCCCAGAGTCATCTGCCTCAACGAAGCTGGCTCCACCCTGCCTGCAGAGATCGGAAGATTGGTTTTGCCTTTTCGCTTTCCCATTCCGGTCCGCGAATCTCCGTGAGCAAAGTACAATGGAGGTAAGGGAGAGCTAAATGCACGCCTGTTCAAGTAGACGCCATCTTGGATTCCTCAGGGGGCTCTTTTGATGCACTCTTTGAGTCAACTTGTTTGACTGGATTTTCCATCCATAATGTTAAAATGTATTTCATCGGAATTAGCATCAAAAACTGTACAGGATTTGAATTTTTTAGCCATTCTTATAAATGTGTTTGGATTTTATTAGACCCCAAAAATGGCATTTTGGTAAATGTCGCGTGCTCATGGACTGACAACCTTTCAGAAAAGGGGGTCTAGATCTGCAACTATTGCAGTTAGACCTCAAATTTTGGGAAAGTTTAACACCTGACTCGCGCAACAGATAGAATTTGAACAAAATTGGAGAACATGATGGTGGGAACTTTTTTTAATTTTAGACCACTTGGTATGGAATGACCCAAATACTAACACAGGCAGCAGGAACTGTGCCCACATTGCCCTACAACAGGGTGTAAATGTCTGCAATTAGATTACTTAATATGCATGTAAATTAGTGTATTTTATACTCTATGGGGCCCTTTTACTAAAGGGTTGCCACATGATAACTCGGAGGTACCGCAGGCAGTTCCACCCAGCGTGCACCATTTCCGGCACTATAGAAAGTCAGACCTGATTTTCTAGTGCAGGGGATGGATGAGAGGAAATATGAAAGAGGTCTACAAAAATCCTGAGTGGTGTAGAACGAGTAATAGTAAATCGATTTTTAACCCGTTCCAAAAGTATAAAGATGAGGGGACACTTGAGGAAGTTACATGGAAATACTTTTAAA
The DNA here is from genome assembly GCF_901765095.1 of Microcaecilia unicolor. Lineage (NCBI taxonomy): Eukaryota > Metazoa > Chordata > Amphibia > Gymnophiona > Siphonopidae > Microcaecilia > Microcaecilia unicolor. The sequence goes on from NC_044034.1 coordinate 353,343,807, forward strand.
ACAAATAGGAATAAAAAAATTTTTCACCCAACGAATAGTTAAGCTCTGAAACTCTTTGCTGGAGGATGTGGTAACAGCGGTTAGCATATCTGGGTTTAAAAAAGGTTTGGACAAATTCCTGGAGGAAAAGTCCATAGTCTGCTATTGAAACAAACATGTGAAGCAACTGCTTGCCCTGGGATTTGTAGTATGGAGTGTTGCCACGATTTGGGTTTCTGCCAGGTACTTGTGACCTGGTTGGCCACTGTTCGGAAAACAGGATAATGGGCTAGATGGACCATTAGAAGGACCCCAGTATGGCTACTCTTATGTTCTTATGTACCGCTGGGTTAGAATGGAGGGGCGGTAAAGTGCTCCCCCCTTGAAATGGCCACACAGGAAGTTTTAATTTACTGCACAGCCATTTCCTTTTTTTTGGACGTTTTACCCACTGCATTAAAGGGCCCTGGTGCGTGTACCTCTAACACTGCAGCTTATGTGTACGCTTGTGAACAACTACGACACCACTTTACAAGGAAAAGTAAACACCATCACGTCAATGTATATATTTCTACATTGATCACAATTTTTATAACCAAGCCCCATACACTCAAAACTGACTTCACAAAATTATCCTCTTAAAGGCCTAACAGAGCAACCAAAACATGCAGCCTTGCAGTAAAGAAAACTATGTACATAAACAAATAAATCTGTTCCTCTGTCTTAAGATACATATAAATATAACACAGGAATATTTATTTATTTGTAGCATTTGTATCCCACATTTTCCCACCGATTTGCAGGCTCAATGTGGCTTACATTTGCCGTAATGGTGGTTGCCATTTCCGTGTAACAGAATTACAAAGGCATTGTATTAAGGTGCATACATACATGGAAAAGAATAATACGTTATAGCATTGTATATTGGTTCTTGAGTGATAGATTGGAATTGTAACATACATTAGGTCATCAACTATAAAAAGACTATATTCAACATAAGGATTAAATTAGTGGTGCTTGTTCATTTATATCAAAGAGGTTAATCAGTCAAGTGATAGGAGTTCGGTGTTTCTAGTTCATGTGCAGTCTTATCATTTAGTGTAGAAGGCGAATGTTATTGGAATGCCTTCTTGAACAGATCAGTTTTCAGTAACCTTCGGAAGATAGTTAGGTCTTGCGTTGTTTTTATGGCCTTCGGTAATGCATTCCATAGTTGCGTGCAAATGTAGGAGAAACTGGTTGCGTATGTGGATTTATATTTTAGTCCTTTACAGTTGGGGTAGTGGAGGTTGAGGAATGTGCGTGCTGATCTTTTTGCATTCCTAGTAGGTAAGTCTATAAGGTCTGACATGTAGGTCGGGGCTTCCCCGTGAACGATTTTGTGGACCAGGGTGCAAACTTTAAACGCAGTTCGTTCTTTTAATGGGAGCCAGTGCAATATTTCTCTTAGGGGTTTGGCGCTTTCGTATTTCGCTTTCCCAAATATTAGTCTGGCTGCTGTGTTTTGAGCGGTTTGAAGCTTCTTAATGATTTGTTCTTTGCATCCGGCATAAATGGCATTGCAGTAGTCTAGATGACTTAGCACCATCGATTGTACAAGGCTACGGAATACTTCCCTTGGGAAGAAAGGTTTGATCCTTTTGAGTTTCCACACTGAGTAGAACATTTTCTTTGCTGTATTTTTCGCATGGTCTTCGAGTGTAAGATTTCGATCAATTGTGACTTCCAGAATTTTCAGACTGTCTGAGATCAGAAGGGTGCAGTCTGGGGTGTTTATGGTAATGGGTTTGTATGTGTTATATTGTGAGGATAGGATGAGACATTGTGTCTTTTCTGCGTTTAGCTTTAGTTGGAATGCGTCCGCCCATGAGTTCATTAGTTGGAGGCTGTGTTTGATTTCATTTGTGATTTCGGTTATATCATGTTTGAACAGGATGTATATTGTGACATCGTCTGCATAGATGTACGGGTTGAGGCCTTGGTTGGATAGTGATTTGGCAAAAGGTGTCATCATTAAATTAAAAAGGGTTGGTGAGAGCGGTGATCCTTGTGGTACTTCGCATTCAGGTTTCCATGGTGTTGACGTTTTTGAGTTTGAAATCACTTGATATGTTCTTGCTGTTAAGAAGCCTTTAAACCAACTTAGTACGTTTCCTCCAATCCCGAAGTAGTCTAGGATGTTTGAGAGTATTTGGTGGCTAATCATGTCGAACACGCTGGACATGCCAAACTGTAGGAGCAGTACATTGTTTCCAGTTGCAATTAGTTGTTTGAATTTGGTTATGAGAGTGGTTAACACTGTTTCAGTGCTATGGTTGGATCGAAATCCTGACTGTGATTCATGTAATAAGAGAGTGCTCTTTTGGTTTGTCTTATTGAATATTTTTATTTTCTTTGCATTTGTTTCCATGTATTAAGTGTGTGTTCGTCTTTCATTTTTTTCCATGCTCACTCAAGTCTCCTAACATGTGTTTTTAGTAGTTTCAGTTCTTCAATTGAACCAAGGTATTGAGTTTTTTCTTCGTGTAGTCCTTTTTTGTAGTGGTGCAATTTTGTCTAGTGTGTTCCTACATCTGTCATCCCAGTTTAGTAGATAATGTTTGGAATCTGTGCTGTTTGGAATAAACATCAGTGTAAGTAGTCATTTAAAATTACTTTACTGAATGTTTAGTTTCATGCAGAGATAATTTATGACATCATTTCTGTTTAATAGATGCTGCTTTCTATGCTGATAATAATTATTACAGCAACTTTCATCCCTCAGGATCTCAAAGTGCTACAACAAAAGGAGTATTTTGAAAAGATAAGCAACCACCAGTCCCAGACAGGGGTCGTGCCTTACCAAATCTCACGGTCAATTATACCAGATATGTTCCTGCAGTCACACTCTGTTCTGGCAAGGTTAAAAATGGCACCTTTCCTCCAGAAATGATTTCCACACGCTTCACAATTTGCAGCTTTGGAACCATGCTTGCAGTCACTAGCGGGTTGCAAGGTATAACTGCACTACAGGAAAGATATCAAGAGAGAAAATTTTGTAACTGGTCACCTCCATGTAGGCACCCTGAGGCTGAATGAAAGGAATCCGTTATATAATAGAAACTTTAGGTGCCTAAGTTCCATTATAGAATACTAGGAGCAATCTGGTATTGGTGTGCCTAACATCTAAGTGTCTGCAACTAACCAGCCATAAAGATTTTTTTAACTAGTGAGGTAATTAAATTTGTTGACGACACAAAGCTATTCAAAGTTGTTAAATCGCGAGAGGATTGTGAAAAACAACAAGAGGACCTTACGAGACTGGGCGTCTAAATGGCAGATGACGTTTAACGGGAGCAAGTGCAAAGTGATGCACGTGGGAAAGAGGAATCCAAATTATAGCTACATAATGCAAGGTGTTCCACATTAGGAGTCACTGAACAGGAAAGGGATCTCAGCGGCGGCGTTGATGATACTTTGAAACCCTCTGCTCCGCGTGCTGTGGAGGCTAAGAAAGCAAACAGAATGACAGGTATTATTAGGAAAGGAATGGAAAACAAAGACGAGGACGTTATAATGCCTTTGTATTGGTCAATGGTGTGGCCGCACCTCGAATATTGTTTTAAATTCTGGTCACCGCATCTCAAAAAAGATATAGTTGAATTAGAAAAGGTACAGAGAAGGGCAATGAAAATAATAAAGGGGATGGGATGACTTCCCTATGAGGAAAGGCTGAAGCGGCTAAGGCTCTTCAGCTTGGAGAAAAGATGGCTGAGGAGAGATATGATAGAGGTCTATAAAATAATGAATGGAGTGGAACAGGTAGACGTGAATCATTTGTTTACTTTTTCCCAAAAATAATAGGACTAGGGGACATGCGATAAAGCTATAACAAATCGGAGAAAATTTTTCTTCACTCAATGTGTAATTAAACTCTGGAATTCATTGCTAGAGAATGTGGTAAAAGCGGTTAGCTTAGCGGGGTTTAAAAAAAAAAAAGGTTTGGACGGCTTCCTAAAGGAAACGTTCATAGACCATTATTAAAATGGCGAGGAAAATCCACTACTTATTTCTTGGATAAGCAGCATAAAATGTATTGAACTTTTTTGGGATCTTGCCAGGTATTTGTGACCTGGATTGGCCATTGTTGGAAACAGGATGCTGGGCTTGATGAACCTTTGGTCTGTCCCAATGTGGCAATACTTATGTACTTATGTAAGATGGTGTAAGTGCAGGCACCTAAATGGAACAGGTATGTATGGGGGAAGCCACTGCTTGCCCTGTGATTGCTAGCATGGAATGTTGATACTATTTGGTGTTCCAGAATCTTGCTACTATCTGGGTTTTTGCCAGGTACTGGTGACCTGGATTGGCCACTGTTGGAAGGAGGATACTGGGCTAGATGGACCATTGGTCTGACCTAGTCTGGCTAGTCTTATGTTCTAACTTACAGTATTGTTTAAGTTAGCCTGCATGAGAGCCCCGCCTCCCTTGCAAATACCCACTCTTAAGTTAAGTGGATATTTGCAGACTATGGCTTGGGCAGAATAATAGAATTTACAAAAATGTGCAACAGTATTCTAAATATTTACCCACAACATACATGCGGTGTGATAGCTTGGTTTATAGAATTGCCTTTCAAGATGGTAATGCTTTTCTTTATAAAATAAAAGCACAGGGAGCATAACCTGCGCCTACACTGCATGCACTTTTTAATTGTATTGTACTGTGTTGTATTAACAGCTTTATATTACGCTCTTTAACGCCAAGACAAGGCAGATTACAATCAATAGAAGCTTCATATAAAAGAAGGATCATTATTCAAACAGATTAGCTAATACAATATTACTATTGTCTAACAGGCTAAAAATACAATTACATTTTGCACTGAGATTTAATATAATCTTTGCCTTGAAAACCAATAAATTTTAAGACTTTTTCTAGAGGAATACTGAAGTGACTGTGATGTGATTTTTTTGCACTGTCTGTGGAGAGAATTGTATCATTTTGATTGTACTTTTAAGATGATTGTTGGTTTGTTTTTTTTTGTTTATTATGTATGTTTTGTTGTTACCCGCTTTGGGTTAAGGTGGGATACAATCAGGCATATTTTCCAAGCACATAGCCTTCCAAAGTTCCATAGAAACCTATGGAACTTTGGAAGGCTAAGTGCTTTGAAAATGAGTCCCAATGTGTAAATAAAAAAATAAATGTAATACAGTGAAGTTGAACTGGAATGCTATTTCATATTTTAACACATTGGAAAATAAAAGAACGTTCCCAAACCAATTTACAGTTAACATTTTTCATAGAGGAGAAGTTCAAAAGTAACCTTTCCTTGCTCCTTGAATTAAAACTGTTTCCAGACAATGTTAAAAACTGGGCTATTGTCTCCGGGCATAACCCATGGAGGCTTTGCAAGTTTAAAGAAGATTCAACTGTCCACTTTAAGCCAATGTAGCTCATTTAGGAGCAGCTTCACTATACCTTCCCAGCTTAAATATCAGTCTGGCTGATGTATTCTCCAGCAATTGGAGCTGCTTTTCAACTTCACGGTTAAAGAACAACAGAATGAATTATAATAATCTAAGGGCCCTGTTTACTAAGCCACATCATAGATGCATTAGCGTTTTTAACGTACGTTAACCATGTACACGCCTACAATATCCCTATAGGCGCCTACATGGTTAGCGCGTGCGCTAATTGTAGGCGCATTAAAAATGCTAATGCGCCTTAGTAAACAGGGCCCTAAGTGAGGTAATAAAATAGCTTGTGCAATTAATGATGACCTTGTGGATCTTAGAAGCTGAAGAGCAAAACAAGAACTTTTTAACCAATTCATTAATTTGAAACTCAAATGTTAGCTTTGAGTCTAAGATAACTAAGACTAAATCTAGAGTGTTAGGAATTAAGCATTGCCCCCCTGAGGACAAAGTTACTTTTACACTGGAGATCCACTGTTGTTCTCCAAATCAAAGAAAAGTGGTCTTTGGGTGTTTAGTTTTAGAAAATTAGCTCATGCCTAATTTTACACAATATCTATTAACCATTTAACCCTTTGAATTGTTTCATCCAATGTTATAAATTCAAGACAAACTACAAATACATCATCTGCATAAGACAAAGAAAATATTTCCAACTGTTCCAATAGAAAAGTGTAATTGTCTATTACCTATTTTTGGCTTATTCTTGCTGTACACCACCCAGTGGCATAGCCAAGGGCTTTGGGCTCAGGCCCACCCAGTAACAGCATACCTATGATGTGGCTGGCAGGGATCCCCAAGCCCCACCAGCCAAAAACTCCTAACAACCGTCCGTCCCTCCTGCATACCTTGTAAATAACAGATCTTCATCTGCAATGAGCAGCGACTGATACATACTGCTCGCACTGACCCCACAGCCTTTCCTCTGATGTATTCCCGCCTATGCGGAAACAGGAAGTTGCATCAGAGGGAAGGCTGTAGGGCCAACATGAACAGCATGTATTAGTTGCTGCTCACCGGTGAAAACCTGCTATTTAAAAGGTATGTGTGTTTGGTGGGAGAGGGGGATATTTGAGAGACCATATAGCATGCAGGCAAGAGAGGGAGAGACCAAATCACTTGTGGGACAAGGCGGACTTCTTCTGCCCACCAATCTTGGGCCCAGGCCCACCCAAAATTGGGTGTCTGGCTACGCCCCTGACACCACCTTGGCTGAATTTCTTCAAAAAGGCAGTAAATGAAGCCTAAAAAGTCATAAAATGTACACTAGCCCTAGTGCTGATAGAAACACCCATGCCTAGATTTCAAAAGTATACGCATGAACTATAAGATTTTATGATGTACCGGCCTACTTATGCATCTCACCCACACTTCACCTAAAGAGGGGATTTTAGGCTGGATTTGAAGAACAGGCTCCTGCTGTTACAACAGAAGAGGTCTCAGTTCAGGGCTTCCTGAGGTAAGAAAATAAGGACACCATACCTGAGTGTAGTATTTGCCATCACGCTTCAGAACTTTCATCGAAAGGTCGAGAATCAGTCGCAGAAACTCCCAAGTAGAATCTGGAATTAAAGCATAAATTAAAATAGTTTCTTCATTATGCATTTAGAATCCACAAGCATCTACTGGTTAAGAATATATTACAGAAACTGCATTTCTTACATATGCCAACTTGCAGTAGAACTGTAGTCCTTGCCAGTAATACCCTCTCTTTTAGAATTATTAGAACGGATGTATTCTGGCAGTCTGCTTTTACTGCAGTTGGCCCTAAATTATGGAACAAGAGAGTCTGCTGATGGGGAGAACTCAAAAAGTTCCCACTGGTCTCAAGTCCATTCTACATTTCATCACCTCAGGACACTAGATGTTCAATCGTTCTCAGATTCATACAGACTCCTGATGCAGGCCTAACGGCTGAAACACAACATTGTGTCGAGTCTTTTTACCAATAAACTATTTGAACCAAGATTGAGTCTTACCAGTCTCTGGTACCCGTGGTCTATCTCCCACCTTTTCTTATCCACCTAAACTATAGAATGCATTACCATTATATCTTCTAACAATGGGGCCTTTTTACTAAGCTGTGGTAAAAAGGGCCCTTTGCTAGCAGTGGGTGCCATTTTTGCAGCTCGTTGAGGCACTTTTTACTACAGCAAGTAAAAAGACCGAAAAAAAGACACGGTCATGTGGTAAGACTGCTCTTACCATGTGGTCATGTGGGGAGCAGAACTTACTGCCACCCAATGAGGTGGCAGTAAGGGCTCCCACGCTAAACCGGAAGTAGCTGGGCAGCTCGTGGTGCTACCCAATTACCGCCACGCAATCCCCTGCGGAAATATTTTTTGAATATTTCCACTAGCCCCGGAGATGCTGTGTGCTGGTGGTGGAACTAATATGTCTAATATGCTTCTGCATCTGTTGTCCCAATCTAGGAGATAGTGTTTCGAGTCCGTTTGTGCTATCCATTCATTCTTGTAAATCTGTTGCCAGAATGTTACAGGGTCAATTTGGCCTCTTGTGGTGTAGGTTGTGCATTCTTGTTTGTGGTATGCGCCTTTTTTTCGCCATTGTAGGGATAGGTTTAATTTGTGGTGGTCTAACCATGGGGTGTCTGTCCATTTTATATCTGATAGTATTAGTTTTAAGTCTGACGACAATTTGTGTGTGATGAGGTCAAGTGTGTGTCCTTTGACATGGGTTGCTTGCATAATTGGCCAATTGAGGTACCATAGTTCTATGGAAGTTGGAGGAAATCCTTGCATTCGCGTGCATTAGTTGAGTTAGGGTCTTCTAGGTGTAGGTTTATGTCCCCTATTATAAGTAGATTGGAGTTGTGTATCTACAAGTATTTGATATGAAGTCCATGAAGTGTGATTGGCATTCATGCCAGTTACCTGGTGGTCTGTAACAAGACAATGTTTAGGTGGTCAAGCAAGGTTGTATGGTGGATTCTAACTGAGGCGATTTCAAGTTGGGGTGTTATGGACTCGGCTATTGTTGTTACTGTGAAGTGGGATCTATGAATTAGTGTTATGCCTCTGTCTCTTTTTCCTTTTCTTGTCCAGTGAGTGATTTTGTAGCCTGGGGAGCATAGATCTAGAATTATGGGGTCCTTCGTGGATCCAGGTTTCACTGATGAGTAGTAGGTCGAGGTTGTCTGCTGTGAACCAGTCTGTTATTAGAACCAGTCTGTTATTATAGTTGCTTTGTTGACTACTGATCTGGCGTTTATGTATCCCACTTGAATTATTTGGTAGGGGTCAACTAGGTTCAAAGTTGTGTTGATTTTTGTTAGTTGTCTATTCTCTTGTAGTATGGGTTTGTTGTGCCCTCTCTTTCCTTTATGTTGGTTTTGTCCGCGTATAGTAGTTCTTCCATTGTTTTGATTGTTATTTTGGTGAGATGTGTTGTATCTGGATAGTCTGTTGAACTTGTGTATTGTGGGTATGTTGTTGGTATCTGTGAGAGGGGTGGTTAGTGTGTGGTGAATTAGGAATAAGGAGTAAATTATAAGGAGCAGTTTGGCGGTGTTCATTTTGGTGTTGGTTCGCTTTGAGCTGTTATATGATCAGGTTTGATGGTTGTTTTGTTGGGCCTTGTTCTTAGGATGGTGTCTATGCGGTCTGGAATGGTTTTGATGCTCTATGGCAGTGATGGCGAACCTATGGCACGCGTGCCAGAGAGGGCACGCAGAGCCCTCTCCTTTGGCATGCGCGCCTTCGCTGGTCCACCCACGCTCCTTCTGAGCACCAGGCCGCCCGCCCTCCCTCCCTCTTCCAACCAACCAAGCAAGCACCAGGCCGTCCGTCCGCCCTCCCTCCCAGCACCAGGGCCCCCCCCCCTCCGAAATTTAAAAGGCGTATCTCTGGGTTAAGGCGGCGTCGGCAGTGAAAAGCGTGTTCTTTGCTCTGCGCGCCTTCGGCAAGAGAGTACAGCACTCAGTTGCAAGGCCGCAGAGATTCCGCCGTTGAGAGCGTTGCATTGGTGAATGGCAATAGAAGTCAAAGGGCGGCAGTCACCGATTGCCTCCACTTCGTGCGCGGCGCTCTTCTGTTCCACCACTCCATGCGGTCGCGTTGTGTGGCTGGTTGTTCAGCCTCCCCTCTCTGCGGTACCCGAGCAGAGGCACCATTCCCAGTCTGCGGCGCCGGGGTCTGGAGGTGCGCTGGCGTGAGATCCACGCCGCAGACGCTGCCTCCAGCATCTGTCCCGGGGATGCCTCGAGGTGTTCCGATGCGGCCAGCTCACCTCAGTTCCGGCTAGGCCGTGTGCTGGTGTCGGGTCCGATCCGGGCAGTGCCGCGGTCATGAGGTAGGTGGGGAGCCTCGCTGAGCTCCTGCCCCGAGTGCCCAGCGCCGACTCCCTCGCACGGATGCTCCGAGGTGTCCTGGCAAGGTAAGGTCTTGTGTGGGTGTTGGGTCTGGCCAGGGCACCGCCGCGGCCACGAGGTGAGTGGAGAGCTGCGTTCAGTTCCTGCACTGAGTCTCTAGCACCGAATTCCTCGCATAGAAGCTCCCGGGGTGCTGCAGTGAAACCCGCACTCGACAGATCCCGTTTGGGCTCGTATTTCAATCGGGGTCACTGAAGCAGCGGCTCCGTGACCCTCTGGTCAGCAGCCATCTTGAAGACCACTTCAGCCTATCCAGTCTGTCCAACAAGGTGACCAGACTGTATCTAGCACACTGCAGGTTACACATCATGACTAAATGCTGGCAGCATAAACAGGGCAGTCAGCAACTTGCCACCCTCATATAGGCAGTTACATGATGCAGTCTTGGAACATAATACCACCGTCCAATTGTGCCATTTGCTCACTTTACTCACTTTAAAAGCTATTTCAGACAGCTTTTGAGATCTTCCTTTTCCTCCCCACGTTATGGCTACACAAACAAGGCAGAAGGAAACCAGGATGAGGTACCGTTCTTATTTTATTTATGGTTCATTGCTACCCCACATTTTCCCACAAATGCAGGCACAATGTGGCTTACATAAATTATAAAAAAAGAAAAGTACAGTACATGAAAGTTATAGAAGAATGAGGTGGTGACATTAGCAGCGGGATACAGGACTAAACAGCAGAGTTACTGATAGAGTATGTTTTTTTGAAGAGGAACGTTTTCAGCAACTTCTTGAAAAGATGGTGATCAGTTTGCAATTTTAAATGCAAAGGTAGAGCATTCCAAATCTTCTGACTGAAGTAGTGGAAGGATGAGGCAAAAAGAAGCTTGTATTTGACTCCCCTGCAAGATGGGTAATGTAGTTGAAGAAAGAAGCGAGCTGTCTTTGTGGCATTTCTCAGAGGTAGATCAATCAAAGGGACCATATATTAAATGGTTTTTTTTACCCCGCGCTTTCCCACTCATTGCAGGCTCAATGCGGCTTAGGTACTTATTTGTACCTGGGGAAATGGAGGGTTAAGTGCCTTGCCCAGAGTCACAAGGAGCTGCCTGTGCCTGCAGTGGGAATCGAACCCAGTTCTCCAGGACCAAAGTCCACCACTCTAACCACTAGGCCACTCCTCCACTCCACGGTGCCAATCCGTAAATTATTTTAAGTGTTCTTGAAAGCGATGCGTTCTTGTACTGGTCGCCAGTGTAGGTTGAGACACAAAGGCTGCGCAGGAACCAAGCGCGATTTTCCCAAGATGAGTCTCGCAGCGGTGTTCTGGGCAGTCTGGAACTTTCTCAGTAGGTGCTCCTGGCAGCCCGCATATATCCCACTGCAGTAGTCTAGGTGAGATAGGACAAGCCAGTGGACGAGAGTGCAGAAGAACTCTCGGGTGAGACAGAACCGTATACGCCACAGCCTCCACATTGCATAGAACATCCTCTTGGTGACCGCTCGCACATGCAGGTCCAGTTGTAGATGAGGGTCCAGCTCAACGCCTAGAAGTCTTAGGCTCTTCGAAATAGGAAGAGTCTGGTCTTTGATGACAAGGGTGCTTGCAGAGAATTTGGTATGGAGGGACGAGAGAACAAGACATTGAGTTTTTTCTTTGTTTAGCTTAAACTGAAACGCCCTTGCCCACAAATCCATGGTGGAGAAACACGCTTCGATCAAATCTGTGATTTCAGCTAGTGAGGAGTGGAAGGGGATGTACACGGTTATATCATCTGCGTAGATAAATGGGTTCAAGCCTAGGTTTGCCAGAGCTGCCGCCAAGGGAAACAGCATGTTGTTGAACAGGGTTGGTGAAAGAGGTGAGCCTTGGGGAACCCCACAAGAGGCTTTCCAAGGAGCGGAAAAAGCCGGTGATCATTTGACCCGGTAAGTTCTTGAGGTCAGAAATCCCTTGAACCAATGTATCATGCTCCCTCCAATGCCTAGGTTATCTAGTACATGAAGCAAGATGATGTGGTCCACCATATCAAATGCCCTAGACATATTGAACTGCAACAGTAGAATTTGTTTTCCAACCGATATCTCCATTTTAAAATTTGACAGGGTGGTAACCAGAACTGTGTGCTATATTGAGCGCGAAATCCTGACTGCGAGTAATGCAGAATGTCAAAGTTCTCCAGGAATTCATTTAACTGAATATATTAAAACTTTCTCTGTTTAGTATTATTTCATCTTTATTGATAATGTAACTTTAGAAATTCTTCTCTCTTCTCACCCTCTCGTAAAATAATTTGTAAATCGCTGGGGAGGGTACCAATCGTTTCTG